>NC_073724.1:50445246-50760246 GCF_023634155.1 Falco peregrinus | reverse complement strand
CTCCATACACAAAGAGAACGCAGAGAGCACTTCAGAGAGCAGTAGTGCAAGTTTCCTTACTTACAGGAGACCATACTATTCTCTACAAAACATTATCTCTAAGGAAAGGTTCATTTTTGCACCGATCCACTTGTTTTCTCTATCTGCTTTATAGCTTTACCTCCCATAAACTATAAAACACATTCTAAAATGATGGTAAAATGAATGCACAGCACCTCAGTCTTTCAGCTATAATGATAGGTTTAAAGAGGGGGTTATTTGGGAGATTCAATGTATTGATTATTTAACTTCCTAAGGATAAAAAGCTACGGGAGTATTTGGGTGCTTGAAAATTATCTGCCTGGAACTAACGTATTTGATTCACAGACCAAATGCTGAACAAGAATGAGACTATAAAAAAAAAAATCACAAAATGTGGATCCTGCCTGATTGGAAATAGGCTGACAGACTAGTAAAAAGCACGAGAAGTGTATCTTTGTTAATTCACATCATCTAAGCAAAACATACCTCTAAAACACAGAAAGTACAGAACACAATCAACCCATATCATGTAAAACGATAAATTATAAAGCTAAATTATTGAAATCTGACAACAGTAATCTTTGATACTCTTTATTTGTAAGATGACTTACAGTATTTTCTCAGTATTACATCTGTTATTATTGATTAGTACTTTGTTTGGAAACGTACATTACTGTACATTTTACAGGCATTTACAGCAGTTTAAAATGCAATTATTGGAGGTATGCACAAGAATAGGTAGGTGGTTAAGTACCCAATTACAGGTATAATTTGTGAAATAGGCAAATAATAATGGGAAAGCATGCACAGGCAAAGCAGAGATGTAAAGGACTATGGAAATATATATATATATATGCATATATATATATATATGGGGGGGGGGGGGTGCAAGTCATTAACAGACTGCAGCCCTTCCTTGAACCATGCACTTCTCACATGCAACTTCATTAACTCGTTCTTGCTACCAAATATGTTAACTCAAAGCATAAATATCAAAGCATATTCTTTTTACTTCATAAATGTTCAGTATTTTCAGTATAATGTAAATAGTGTAGCACAGTAACAATTTCAATAATGCTACTCAATATATGCAAGATGTTATGAGATCAAATAGAAACTGCTTTTTTAAAACTCTTCAGTAAAACAATTTGATGCTGTGCAGTCCTGATACTTGCATCAGTCCTCCTGATCCAGCTTACTATTTCAGCATCAAAAGTAAAGAAAAATGTTAATGGTTCCAAGTAATCTGAGAAATATGCATGTTACTATTCAATAAGTCTATCCTAAAAAATAGCCTGTATGTATGGAAGGGAAAGGATTATTATTAATTTTCAACAGAAAGACTAAAAATACACAAATAAATTTTTAAAATTCTGTAAAGCCAAATGACTAACTAGTAACTGAAGATTCATACAGGAATATATTATACATAAGCCTACAGTTTGATTAAGAATAGAAAAGAGTATGACACAAGCTGTAATTCTTGTTACAAAGAATTGTCATCATATCACTGAAAGCTACATTACAGGCTGCCTAGAAGGCAGTATAATAAAACTTGCTGTAATAACTTTTTATTTATATTCATAAAATTGAAGAATGTTAATTCTCTGGTTATTTTATTTTTAATATAGAGATGAATTTTAACAAGCTAATTTATAAAAGGTTACACTAACGCCTAGATTTAAATCAAAGGAATTAATGTCCATACTACCACAGTTCATAGAGAGAAACTGTCGTAAGACATTTCAATAGTTGATGAGGCTAAAGGTCAGTGCTCATATCTGCTTGGGATTAAATGAAAGAATATGTCAAAGATTAAAAGTTTAGGTGGTAACCAGCATGAGGTTCAACAGCAATGCCTCATGTCTTCAAACTAACTGTGCCTTTTTTTCCTCTCCAAATTACTATCTTAGGAGGTATATACTTCAGTAATCTTGAAAAGCGCCTTCTGTTCATCCTTATTCACCGTTTCTTGATATTTACTCAAGAATCTTTGCAGATAAGTTCAAAGTTACCTAAAATAAGTGGACGTAATCAACTCAAGCAGTTCTTGAATATAGCTGTGCTTAGTCAAAGATGACTTTTTTTTTTCAGAGGGAGGAGAGACCAGCACAGATGAAACTCCAGTTGTAGTAAGTTGTTCACCAACCAGAAGCCCTTTCTGCTCATTTTTCCTGAAGTAAATTAATACAGCTTTTGTAACAACAGTACTTCACCAGCCCCCTTCAGAAACACACACTTGTTTCTGTTGCAAGATCTGTATTGGTATTTTTCAGACTTTGCATTGCCCCAGGAGAGGGCATGGGGAAAAAACGCTTCTTTACAGCTCTGGCAACAAACAGGGGCTACTAGAAACTTAAGTCATTAGTATGCCGGCTCACTGTCCAGAAGACAGGGATGGCACCCATCCTCTTCAGTTGCTCCTGTACCATTCAAGATCTAATTACTCAGTCTAGCAGCATAAAGAACAGTGTAATTACTTTCTTTTCCTTATACCCCTGCCAGTGGGTTGGGCAAGTTGTTATTTAAACCTAACAGGCTTTCCCACAGCTGGGGAGGGGGGGACAGGACACAATGGCTTGCAAAACCCAGCACACATCCCCTCATTTTTTTTCCAGTCTCAGTCTACCTTTCTCTGATATTTATTGCCTGTGTGGCACTTCACATACACAAAGTTTCATATATTAATTCAATGCACAATGTAGTGCTTCCTGAAGCCTGGAGCATAGCCAAAGGTGGGGAAGGTGGCGGTGGGGATAGTGAAGTCAGACTTTTCAATTACTCTTCAAAGACTCAGCTTCCATTTTTTTTGAGACTCAATCCTACAGGTACAGAAAGGTATGTGGAATACAGGAGGTGTCTCTGCAGCTGCCTGAAGTTGCAGGAAGCTTAAAATAAACTCTTGTAAGAACAAACTCTCTCATTTGTCCATCCTGAATGAGTAGCAAGGCAGACGTTGGTGGCACATTTAACTGCAACCAGGTAACTGTATCTCTGTTAAAACCCCTTTTCAAAAGATCGGAAGCAGGGCAAAAGTTTCTGTCTCCGGAATTCTGTGTCAAGCAGGTGAAAGAAGGGGCAGGATTAATAAAAATACACAGATCATCTATAAGGGCAAGCTATGCCAGCTTGTAACACCACAGCAGTGCATTGAAGGAAGGGTAGTAGGGTGTCATGTCATACCTACTAAAAGAGAGCTCAGCTTCCAAACGTGCAGATTATTATTTTTAACACCATAATTGTAACTACAGCACTGCAGAGTAGGCTGGTCTTTTTACCTCAGGTTTGCAGAAGGAAAAATCTGCGATACAGAGGGAAGGACTAATTTGCTGAGGAACATGAAAAACCCACCTCACATTTAGGATCAGGGCAAGAAACAGCAATTTCAGCTTCTAACCCCAAACCACCAAACTATACAGACGAGGGGACCAAACCACCGAAGCACCCTGCACACGTCCCCTCTCCTCCGTGAGCCCGGCAGCCCCCAACAGTGTCACTCTGCCGAGCGACATTACAATTCCTCCCAAGTCCACACACAATCGCGCCCGCGCTGGGTGTTCCACAGAAATGAACACACTCGCACATCTCAGAGTTCATCCACCGACAAGCGGGGCTGGCTTGTTCGGGGCTTTTCCCCCCGAACGGCGCACGAAGCGGGGAGATGCCGACAGCCGCGGCCCTTCGGCCCCGCCGCCGGCCCCGGGAACCCCGCCGCCGCCGGCCCGCTCCGCTCCGCGCCCCGCCGCCTGCGAGGCCGCGCCGGGTGCCGGCGGCCCGGCCGAGCCCCAGCGAGCTCCGGCCGGCGGCGCCCGGGAGGTGACGGGAGGAGAGGGCGGCGGGGGAGTCAGGCGGCCCGGCACCCCCGGGCTCGGCCGGGCCGCGCACACCCGCGGAGGCGGCCGCCGGCAGCCAGAGGGGGAAGCGGCGGGGGGGAGCGCGTCCCCGGGGAAATAAAAGTTTTCAGGCGGAAAGGGCAGCGCTCGGCGCCCCGCGTTGCTCGGCCGCCGCCCGCCGAGGTAGCGGCGGCTTGATGCGAGGGGAGGGACGGGGAACGGGCGGCTGTGACCCGCCTGGCGGCAGCCCCAGCCCCGGCCGGGCCCCCCCGCTACTCACCATGTTGACTTCGGAAACCATGTCGATGCTGGCGATGTCGATGTTCATCCCCACGCAGACGGGCGGACCTGCGGGCAGACGAGACCCGTTACCCGCCTCCGCTCCGAGACCTGGCGGCGAGAGGGACCGCGGCAGCGGGGGCGCCGGGAGCCGGCTGCGCCGTGCGGGAACGCCGGCAGCCCCGGGGAGAGCAGGGGGGGAGCCCGGGCAGGGCGACTCACCTCCGAAATCCGGCCGGAGGCGGATGTCGTAGCCCTTCAACAATTTATCCACAGTTTCTTTCACGAAGGACATGTTGCCGGGATCGTTCACACTGTGGGAGCGAGAGAGACGGGGGGTGTCGGGCGGGGGAGGCAGAGGACGGGGTGCGGGGGGCCGGGGGCGACGGCGGGAGCGGGGGGGCGGGGGGGAGCGCATCAGCCTGCTCCCCTGGCCAAACGCATCCCGCGCCGCCGCCGCCGGGGCACGCTGGCTCCTACCTCTGGGCGCAGCAGACCACGGCCACCAGGACGGGAGCGGAGAAGATCCCGAAGATCCTGCCTCCCCCAAAGCCCCACATCCCTCCGCTCCGCGCTCCCGCCGCGCAGCAGCAGCCGCCACCGCCGCCGCCGCCGCGATCCGGCTGCCCCGGCTGCCGCTGAAGAGGCGGGGGCGGCAGTCCCCGTCCTCCCCCCCCTCCCTCGCCCTCCCCCCCCAGAATATCCCAAACACCGCTGCCCGGCCCGCGGGAGCCGTCCGCGCACCCGCTGCGCCCACCCCGCGGCCCGACGCCGCCGAGCCCAGGAGGAAGCCGCCCTCCGCCGGAGCCCGGCCGCCGGCTTCCCCCGCGCCCGCCGTCCCCGCACGCCCTGCCGCCTTCCCGGGAGCGGGAGGGGAGGGGAGGGGAATGGAGGGGGCCGCCGTCCCTCCGGCGGAGAGCCCGAGGAGGGGCACCGAGCGGAGCGGGGCTGGCCGGGGCCGGCGGCAGGGGGCGGTGGCTCCCCGGGCACCGCCTCGGGGCACGCCCGCCCCGCCGGCCACCGCACCGGCCCCGCGGCATCCGCCCTGAGGCGGGGGTGCCCCCTGGCAGCCGGCTCCTTTTCTTCGGGAGCACCGAGGGATCCCCGGCGTGGGCGCGGGGGCTGCGGGGTCGGCGCCGGCCGCCGGGACGCCCCTGGAGCCGGGTGGGAGGGGCCTGCCCGGGGCCGGGCCGGGTGAGGGGGCGCGGGCCTGGCCTCGGACCCGGTGCGGGACGCCCTGCCCGGCCCCTCGGCCTGCGGCGTGCGGGGCCGCCTGCCCCTTGGGCGTCCCGGGAGCGGTGCCCAGGGTGCGGGAGCCGGGCCGGGGCCTCGCCCTGACCCCCGCAGGGCCCGGGGGCCGGTGCGGCGGGGTGGGTGTGCAGGTGCCCGCGGCTCCCTTCAGCCGTGCCTGTGGGGACGCCATCAGCACAGACCTAGTGGCCGTGTTGTGCCAGGCGAAACCTGCCCGGGCTTCGAAGCGTGGCTAGCGAGGCGTGTTACCTGGGCCGGTGGGGACGGGACACTGCACTGGTGCCCAAGGGGTGCTCCTGCTCCGGGAGCGGTCTCGGCTCTCTGTTGTGTTGGCCCTGAGCTTCTGGGTGCCCTTAACTTAGTGTGAAACATTGGCTGGGGTAGAGACAGCACGGTTGTTACTATTGTTAACCTCCTTCCAGGTTAATTAGTCCTTTCAGCAGGACTAATTGGCATGGAAACAAGCATGCTGGCTTGGCTATGTTGCCTTTGGTTCCAGAGCCAGCTCCCTCTCAATGCCAGAGCTCTTCACCATGCTCTACCCAACACACCCTTAGCCACCTCCTGGTTCTGGTTACATTGCTATCACTGGCCGCTGTGCCGTCACAGAGCACAACGTTTCACCAGCCAACGGAGAAAAGCAGTGTCTTTTTACACATTTGTTGTCTTACCACCTGTTTCTCCTTCTATATATCCTCTTCCCTTAGAGAAACTACTGGCAAAAGGTTGGATGCTTGGGGAATGCTGTGGTGTGGTTTACAGGTGAGAAAGCACGGATGGCCTTTCACCTCTCCTCAACAAAGTATTGAAAAGAAAGACGAGCACAATCCTTGGCAAACGTCCTGACCTTGTTGCTGTTGCAGTTAATAATGAAGCTTCAAATAAAATAAGGATCAGGCTCAGTTTTAAAACCAATGTAAATCCCTGTAAGTAATGAGGAAAAATGTAGAAAAACTGAGTGTTGCCAAGTCTTGTAATTTCAAGTCTTCCAATATTTGGATTTTTTAGTAGTGCCATATTTACTATGGTTATAAAGTAAGTGAAAATCTTAGCTTTCCTTTAAAAACTAATAAGGCTTATGATGAAAGCTTGAGAATTGTGACATGAAGCATATGTGACTCAAGGGCTCAAAAATGAAAAGTCAAATAAATACATACATCTATGTAGCTATAGATATATTTAAAAGTTATTTTAGGGGTCTGGATCCTGATTTTTTTCAGTGCTATGGATGGCAGTATTGAAGACTTCTTTCAAAGATTTCAGAGAAAGTGAACTTGGGGAAGGGTACCAACTCAGTTCTCTCCCCCAAAGTGCTGAAAGAAAGTATTAACACTGAAGATAATATTTCTTATGAAGAATTTAACGTGGTTTTAACACTGAAGATAATATTTCTTATGAAGAATTTAACGTGGTTTAAAAGTGCATTTAAGCACTAATAAGTTTTCTTAAATAGCTTGTTGGTTTTATAACAGAAATAAAATATTTTAGAGAACACTACTTCTGATTAATGCGCTATGCTGGTACTTTGGAAACACATCTGAGGTAGGAATGAATCAACAGTGCTGTAAAGTCTGTCAAATTTTATCACTTCATTTAAGTATTTGTCTTCTTGATCTTTCAGAGCAATCATTTCCATTTATTTGTGGGTGGTTTAAAGATAATCAAGGTTGGAGCTGATGGGACAAGAAAGTAGTTAGGGGGTTATGGAGCATTTATTCCTTGGGACTCTGGATTTAATTAGGCTTAGCAGCAACTGAAAGATGTTAAAAATTATAAATGATCAATGCATTTCATGAAAGAGAAAAATATCTTGACTTCTCAGTGATGTGGCATTTGCAGTGAAAATGGCACTTCGGTTTTTGTCCACAGGAAAGACTCAGAACAAAGCTGTTGTGACAACAGTCTGGAGGTAAGACACAGAAAAGTCCTGCCCAGTGAAGAGTGCTTATGAAAATAATGGAAGCAAAGACTTTTGGGGAGCCATTTAATGTGGCCAATAGGAAAAAAAATGGGCACAGAAACAGACTCCTTGTTCTGCTCCAAAATTAGCCACTATGACTTTTCCCCTGGAATTAGGCTCCTAAACATTCAATTCAAAAAGCAAACAGATTATTTCAAGGAATGGCAGGAAGGAGTCTGGGCACTTCGCTAAAGCAAAGCACCCAGTCAGAACCTGCAGATTCTCCACCCAGCAAAATCCCAGGGATGTATCCCCGGAGATCAGCCCAGACTACAGGACATCAGGGTAAGGTTTTCTTCTCTATTGTTTGAAATGTTCCATTTTTCAGCAAATAGTTAAGTCATGGAGAGAGGGAAAGAGTTAACATGACTCTGTGGCCTAGTGTTTGGCTTTTATCTTTGAAGTACTGTTATTTCATAAATAACCCAGTAATTCATGAATTAATTACTGGATAAAATAAATCAATGTTCAATGGTGTAAGGGACAGAATCCGATTCTCTGCTCTCTTTAGGTGGCTTTGTCATTGCTCATTCTCACTCTTGCTCTTTTTCCAGCAGTCTTTCTGTCCCAGTAAAATTATCCCTGTAAAAGATGAGGCTTTGAATGTTTTAGTTCAGGGACTAAATTTCATGACTGTTTCTACTACTTTGGTGAATGTTCTAGCTTCTGGGCCACTGGACAGTTAAGACGGATGCTGCTGATCAAATTTTGTTCAATAATATAAGCACGGTGATATTCTTTTCTTCCTTAGCATTGCCAATAAATGATTTTAAAGGCCACCTCAAAAATGGGAAAGTCTGAACTGCAAAGGCAAGCATTATGTGTGAAGAAGCAAAAGGACTGCCCTTGGATCGATGAAAATACATGTGGAAGAATACACCTGCCAAGCCTACACATGAAAGAAGCCCTTGCAGTGAGCGGGGGTTCATTGGCTATGTCTGAGTTAGCAAGCACTGAGGCTGGTCTGTAGAGCAAAACTGCAGTTGCTGAGGACCTGATATCCACTCCATATGCATTTTGGTGTTTTTTTCCCCCTTAGGAAATGTTCTAATCTGGTCCCATAGAGACTAGATGCTCATTAGCGGTTGGACCACATTCATATGCCACTGGGGTGTATCTTCCACCATAGTTTTGTGTGGAAGGAATTGAGTTCACGTACTCTGAGACTGCTCTGAGATGCGAACCAAAGCACAGTCAGTGGGAATGCTCAAATGATTCACTTCACAAACACAGTCCCGATCTGTGCTAAAATGCTATGTAGATGCACCCATCATCTCCTTTCAGAAGGAGCTGGAACAAAGCACACTCAGTCTTTGCTAAAGGACAGAAGTTGTTGAAGACAGTGGGAGTGAAATGAGGAGCCACTCAAAATTTTGCAACAAAATCCAGTTTTCTTCATCATTGTCAGTGCTAATGGAGATATAGAAGAGGAGGCAGTGACAGGAGAAGAGGAGAGGTCTGCTCCTAACTGATGCGTTTGCAGTACTGCCACTATCAGTCACCAGACTGTAGTAGAAAGACTGGCTTGAGAATCAGGGAAGAAGTATTTTATCACACCATGCAATACATCACTGAGCTCTTGCACTGGGGAGTGGTACTGAGGGTTTACCTGACAAAATGAACATAACCCGACTTAGATGCTGAGGTCAGAATCACTTATCAGAACATTGTCTTTTTCATTTTCCTCTCTGGCTTGTCCGTCATTTAACTGATTTTGACAAAGAACCAGTCTTATGCTGAAGCAAACTCAATCACAGGGGGTTCAGACATAGAAAAGAGAGAGAGACAGAAACTAAAACAAAGTGGGAAGAATTTCTGCTACAGCTGAAGTGGCGTCTTCTGAGGAACGCAGGGCATTAATCTTACTAGGCTGAGACCCATGCTGCTGCTTACCTATTCTGCCTTCCAGCAATTTTAATAGCCTGCTGGTTTAACCTGCTGAGAAGGTGTAATTAATAAAACTGGCTGGGAAAAAATCCACAAGAAATTTTCAACTCTTTTTTTTTTTTTTCTTTCCCTTTTTCCCCCCAAGCCTGACTTCTTTTTTACTATATGAAATCGGAGTTCAGGACCATTTTTGCCAAAATATCGTTCAACAGAAATATTAATGTTTTCTTCAGAAGGCTCAATTTTCTTACTTTCTGCCCTACAGTGTCTCGGCTAAAGCAGAGTTTTAGAGTGACAGGAGGATGCTGGGGAGTAGATACGTGGCATCGGGGCTTAGGGAATACTCTGCACGTTGGCAGTTTCATACGTTGTGTTTTGCCTGTTTAGATAATGAGCAGTGGTTGTTGGACATATGTGAGGAAAAAAATATTATATTTATCTACTATGTATATTTATCAGAAAGTGCATGTACTATATGCTGATGTTGAGTAATACTCAACAGTTTATGCTGAGCTTATAACTGACAATGAGTTTGTACTCGTTGTCCCCATTTCTGTCAGGCAGATTGCAAACAGTGTTGCATGAACCTGTTTGCTCTGGTTGCATAATTTTATGGTTTTCATTTAATTATACAGAAATATTAATGTTGTTATGTCAGCAGTTCTGATGTGGAGATCTGAATGTTTCAGTAGGCCACGCAAAGAATAAGGTATTAATCAATACCAGTAATGGGGACAAATTTGCCTTTAATAAGAGGCCTGACCCAAATTGTTCTGAACTGCTGTTTGATTTTCATCTGGTTATTTTTCTTAATATTCAAGAAAATAGAACAAAAATTTGCATTATCTGAATGAATTTAAAAGAGTCTTCCTGCAATATTCCATTCCCCATGCAGCAAAACCTCTGGATTATGCACACAATGAGTCAGACACATCAAAATAAAAATCCATTGACACTTTGGCAGAGGAAGAAATAATCAAGGCTCTTTATAACTCACATTTTTTCATCATAAAAATTAATGATTATGCACTGGAATAACACAAATACATTAGAGAAGCCTGTGGTGCTTTAGAAGTACTATTTTTTAAGTCTCTGTCCTGATGATTCATAGAATCGTTTAGGTTGGAAAAGACCTTTAAAACCATTGAGTACAACCATTTGTTAACCCAGCACTACCAAGTCCACCACTAAACCATGTCCCTAAGCACCACATCTACATGTCTTTTAAATACCTCCAGGGATGGTGACTCAGCCACTTCCCTGGGCAGCCTGTTCCAATGCTTGACAGCCCTTTTGGTGAAGAAATTTTTCCTAATATCCAATCTAAACCTCCCCTGATGCAACTTGAGGCTGTTTCCTCTTGTCCCATCACTTGTTACTTGGGAGAAGACTCTGACACCCACAAGACAAGTAACAGTTAAGATTATTTTTTTTGTTTACTGTAACTGCAGTTGAGGAAGAGCTATTTTGCACAGGACTTCTTTTCTGAGAGTTTCTGCTTGAGTGTTTTAATCTAAATCCCTTTGTCAGGAGCACATTATTCCTTACAAACCAGTATGCAGCAGTTACCTTTTTCTTTTAAGGTTAGATGAAAATAGAAGGATATAGCCCATTTATTTGTGGTTTTGAATTTATCAACGTCATGAATTGCATTTGTGATAATTATTGTTTATGCAATTTTTCACTACAGCAGCCAGAATTCCACATCAAGACCCAAGCCTCATTGTGCAGGAGATTATACAGAGTGAAGAAGACAAGCACGAGTTGTTTGAATTGTTTATGTTTAGTATTAGATATATTTAAAGAAAGATTAAGTCAGGATCCTAACTGATGCATCTGTATAAGGACTAGCTAAAACACCGAGAGATGCTGGTTCCTGACATTTTCATCCGAATGTCCCTTTGAATTTTATCAGTGGAAAAGTAGAAAGATAAACACTGGGAGGGAAGAAAGCCATTTATATATGCAAACACTCCCATATAAAACAGGATAAGCAATGAAAAGAAAGTGCAGTGAAATGATTTCTCATCACTTTTGATCTGCTAAGATTAGGAAGAATTCTGGAAGTAATAATCCAGGGTAACAAAGAAAAAGCTATGGGTAGAATAAAGTGAAAGTCTGATGTATGTCTTGCTCTTATCCTTTGAGTGGGTTTTTTACTTACGCTAAGGAGTGCCCTTAAGAGGAAACAGTCCATAAAGGATGAGGGGAAAGGAAAGGCTTCATAATGTGGAAGTGTGTTTATACAGAGGCTGTATCCACAGCCCTGCACTGCCAAGGCACGGCACTCTGCTGGTGGAAGTGCCTCTTTTTAAATGCATACTCTTTTCTCGAGGCTGTGCCATCTAACCCTTTGCTCTCATTCCCCAAACACTGGCATCAAAGCAGCCACGCTTAAGCTCCTAATATATGGATCAGGATCATGGGTCATACTGCATCTATGGAATAACATGTAAATTAAGCTGGTCGTGTAACTATATTTCTTTGTCACATGCACTGTATATGAAGGGAAATTACTATAAATAAAGGGGAATCATTATTAGGTAGTTACAGAATTTTGTGTATGATGATCTAAAATACTTGTCATTGTGCCTTAGTTTAAAGATTACTTTGTGGCTCAGGAAAATCAATATTTTCAATTAAAACTTAATAATAATTTCTAACATGGTAAAGGGTTAACATTCCATTTACAGATAATAATGTTTTTTAAGTACTTTTTGTTACTCACCTTGTGTCATAAATTGCATATAGTTTTTTGTTTTCTTCAACTGCATTCCTAAAAAGAGAGAAAGAAAGAATATCATTTGCACACCCAGTGTCCATTGACAAAATAAACCATAGTTTGCAACCTTGGAGATTTTCAGGCCATCATTGTAGAATCTAGGAATGGGGGAAAAAAATTCTATAAATTGATTTATTCAACCCCTGATATGACAAGATTGTAATAGTCTTTTGGAAATTTTCGAAGTGGGTTTTTAATTATAGATCCGTGGCTCTGTTGCCAAGAAATGAAAAAAGAAAAAAGTAATCACTCCTTTTGTGAAAAACACAATGCAACAACATTATTTTGATAAGCTTGTGAATAATTTTCAAAAAAGGTTTCTAATTGATCCAGATGAACATTATCCAATTCAGGTATTTTATTATTTTTTTATAATCCAAACTAAAACAATGCATTGATGTCTAATGCAGTGTATTCAATGTAAAATGAAATACTTTCTCTCTGGATTTTTGAATACTTTTATTTGTGTTTAAACATTGAGGTTCATATGAAAAAGACATTTTGAAAATCAAAATGAAGCTTAAGTCTATATTTTTGAGCTTTTTCAATTGAAATCCACGTGAATTTGCACAATACCTTTTGCATTTTTAACTAGAAAAAAGAGAGATTTTTTTCCTGGATTTTTTTTGGACTGTTTCAGAACATGTGGGAACAAAGGACTCTTCTAAAATAGTGCTACTAATTCAAGGGAGAGCAAGAGGAGATGTTGTCTGAAATGTGTTGGCTTTGTTGTAATCAGCAATAACATACAAGTTTTAGCGAAGTTGTTTCTGAGAAGGCGTGATGAATGTAAAGGACACTCCATAGTAAGTATTGATTTGTATCCTAAAATCTGATTTATGTCTCTGTGCATTACTTTACCTGTCTGCTTAGAGAAGTTAAAGAGAAGCAACTAAAAGCATGGGGTAAATGATCCTGAGTTTGAATGCATTAAGCTCCACTTACACGGGAAAGGTAGATCCTGGGTTTGGTCCCTGTTCCTGGAGTGGTTGTACATTAAATATGCACTGGCTAAAGGATGTTAACCACTGAGTGTTGTGAGTGCCCGAGTCCCCAGTGCACTGGCTAGGGAGATGTGGGACCTCTTAAGTCTCAGATTCCCTTGAAATAGCCAGCCACCTAAAACAGAACTGTTAGGGCTTGAGTTAGATGCCACCATCTAGTCCATTCAAGATGCCCTGAGTTACTTGAGACACTACACAGAGCTGTCAGTTACAACACAGGACCGACGTGATACCCACGCTCTAATGGAGGGGTAACTGGAGTCTGAGGGGGATCCCTTGGAGCATCCCAGTGGCTTGGGATGCTTGCATATGGGAACTGGGCTGAGCCTCTTGGGTCAGATTCCATCCAAGAGAAGGATCCCCAGCTTTCTATACATAGGCTCCATTAACCGAGTTGACTAGATCTCTGTTGACATAATGGGAGCAACCAGTTCTCATGTAAACACCTACATCCAATCTTCATATGAATCTTACTCCAAACTTCACAATATCTTATGTTCTTTCAATAGTTCTAGGCATCAGGATTCACAAGCCATATTTTTCTGGATCTAGAGCTGATAGCATTACATGCCTTCAACCACACCTGAGCATGCTATTTTGTGGCTTCATTGAACATTCTCAAGCACATTTTTGTCTAGTGTCCACACTTCTCAGTTGTCTGGCCCGCTGTGACTCAGTGTAGGCCTGGGATACTTTCTTGAGCTCAGCAAGGGAAAGAGGAGAGGAGAAAGAGCACAGAAGGGGCATCTGAAGCCTCAACACTGACCCAAATATATCCTCTGATGATAGTCACATATCTCATAACGGTAGAGTCACGTGGGCAATATTGAGATGACCAGATGGCTGGGCTCTTTTCTGAAGTGTCCATGGCCACTTGCTGCAAGGTGCTGGAGCCAGCGCTCTACGTTTGCAGAGGCTGGCTAGAGAGTCAGGGAGCGTCCTCAGCCTTCATCTCCCTTTAGGGCTGTGCTGCCAAAGGTAGCCAACGACACCTGACAGACAGATGCAGCTCACCCTGTAACCATGACAACTGGCATGGATTGATAACAAATTAGCTATGGGTGGAAGAGGGCACCACTTCTAAATGAACATGTACAATATAGATTGAAAAAGTGTCTGGTTTCAATCCCCTTACCTAAATATATCCACACCCATAAAATAAAAAGAAACTTGCACTTACTAACAGTTTCTGTTAAGATTTTTATAACAATTTTCAAAACAGTGCAAAAACATCTTTTATGGCCATGTTGTGTTTATAACTTTTGACGTCTATCAGCAAAAATGCCAATGGTAGGATAGAAATAACTTAGCTTTTTTTTTTTTTTTTTAAAAGAGATGATAACAGCAAGGGGAGATGAGGAAAACAATTAGGCAAGTGTAACAGGAAATAATCAAACTTAATCTTTTAAATGTTGAAGTATCTACAATGAGCTTTTATTCAGACTGATAATGCACTCCATTTTTTTCTTCTCTTACAAAAATGTAGACACATCTTGATGTTGAAATTCTCTTATTCAGCAGAGTGGTAAAATCCTTTGGTCTCTGCATTGAAAAATGCCTTCTTCTGAATGGGGAGTAAATGGAGTTCATCTCTTACAGAAGTCTCCTACTGCTGCTGTCTGCCTGGCACCAACAGAAGACACGCTTCTGAAAGTATTACAAAAGTAATTCCCCCATCACAAAAGCACCACATTAAAAGTACTTATATTAAAAGCACTTTGTTGTATATGAATACTATTATATAATTGATTATTCCCATTAAAATGCTTTGCATCCTTATCACAACTTTAATAAAAGAACAAAACTGCTTTGAATATTATACATGCTCTTGCCTAGAGCCACTATTAAGCAGAGAGGCTCTGTGTGCAGCCAGGCAGTCGTTGATGGTAAATCAAATGGAGGGCATATGGTTTCAGTATTGCTGCTGGTGGAGTTTTTGTTGCTAGAAAGAGCTAATGTTTTGCATTTAGGTTTATTAAAGTAACAAAAATAGTAACTCATCTTTTCCCCTTTTCTTCCCCCCAACTTTCTTGAAGTCTCACTCAATATAATACAGAAAACCATACCATGAACAACCCATATTAGAATGTTAGGACTTTCCCGAATTGCAAAATAAGAACTTTGTGAGTTTTTTTAAAGCCCACAAATTTCTGGATGATATCACAGCTCAGAATGTCTCAGGTTGGGATTTCTCCTTGCTGATGCAAGCATCAAGGATTAAATGTGTATGTCTGACCCAGTTATCATGGGCTACTTTAGTAATCAGTGAGGGGGGTGGGGAACCAAGTCCAAAGACTGAAAGGAACTCCAAAGGCTGAAAAAGGCAAAATAGCGCAGATGAATCACCCTCTAGAAGTACCTAACTATGAACATAGCCTATATCTAGCTAGACATCTAACTTCTGGGTATGTAATATTGCATAAAATAAATCCCATCCATGGGGCTTTAATGGCAAGGAAGGCTAGATCTGTTTCAGTACATTAAGTATATTGCCTCCAAAAGCTTATCAGACCAAGATGTCCTATACGTCTTTAGGTTGGAGCTCCATGAAGGATATCCCTGCTAATGGTAAGTGGACAGCAAAGAAACAGGAAAGCTGCTGGGTTGATACTATATTTCTGGAATTGCTGGAATCTTTTAAATAAATGTATGTTAAATTATAAGCAACAATCATCACTTTCTGTCACACCTTTAAATCCTACAAGATCATGTAAAAGCAAAAATTAAGTTAAATATCATACTCATTTGAATATAGTCTTAAGGAAAGTGAAATGCAATTGCCGTTTCTGGATTAAGGCCAGAACACAAAGCAATGCTAGTGAATCACAGAATGTTTAACAAGTACTCTCGATGTTATGCATCTAAAAAATGATTCAGCATGAAAATATAGATACAAAGGCTAATATTTATGGCTTGGAAGATAATGCTAACAATAAGAAAGTGAGATATTTCAGATTCTGAAAGCATCTGAACATGGAATGACACTATTGAGAAAAAATACTTTCTTTTTCCATTCTGGAAAGAACTCCTTACACCTCACACAAACCGTTTGCAAACAGAAGGAAAAAAAACCATGATGCTAAACTCTTTCTCCACAGGCTTGGAGAATGCACACCTCATTATGTCTGAGCCTTTTTCATTTTGAAGTGAAGAAAATACTTTTGTTGGTTGACCCAGCATACACAATAGAGACCAAATTAAGCCCATACACCATGGCTTAGGTGCAATAACTATTGGCAGTTAACAGCTAGATGCAAAACCTCAGTGTAAGTCTCCCTCCCTGGAAGCTGCTTCTGGGCTTTTACCTCAAGATTGCTCAATCCATCTTGCAAGCCCTCCCTCCAGAAACTTCAGAAGCAGTGAGGAACCCGCACGAATGAGTCAATAAAATTCCCTTTCCCTTTTCCTAGGAGGTTCAGCCCATGCCAGCCAGGTTAGGTGTTCAAGGGCATCATTGTCACACAGCATGATAGGCACTAGCGAATTATTTTTAGTACCTAGAAGCCTATCAAGAAAAGTAAGAAAGTACAGACTGAAATGCCAAATGCAAAAATGGGAAGCTGTGTTTAAAGCTCCCAGGATATTATAGACACGGTTATTGAATTACCATTGTAGATCTGCTGAAACCTCAGTAAGCAGCAGACGATGGAGGTTTCTGCTATAAATACAAGATTCACACAGCTATCTCTTATTTTTTAAAGTATAAATTAAGTGGATGCAATCCAAGTTTTCATAAATAATGCCAAAAATGTTTATGTATGAGAAGCTTAAACTATTTGGCTCTAGCTGAAATAAATGTTTCAGTGAACATGATTTTAAACATGATTTATTCAAATGTTATGTTAAGTAAGCATTCAATATGCTTTTATGTAATGCTGATGCCCAAGTTACATGTAATTCTGATGACATTATAGCATCCTTGATCTTTCATAACCTCTCTAGAAATTCATTTTTTCCCAGCATCAAGCTCCACAAATAGTATGGAAGTGACAATGTCACGTAGTATAAACAGTTACCAGAACAATACTTTTTTGTAGTTTCCAATTCCATGAGAGCCAGCCAGTCTTGACTCCTTTTGACATCAGCCAGATCTGGGAAGTTTAGCATTGCTCAGACACATGCCAGTGAATTAGCAAGTCCACAAACCCGATTGTTGGCATTAAAAAAGCGAGGTAGGAAGGTTGAATTGAGAATATGTCAAGATGTTGACTCCTGTTTACTCACATTTTAAATAACTTATATTCTTCAAGGTGTCTCGTTCTATTCAGATCCAGTAGGTTGTATTTATTTCAGTCCACATAATTTCTTTTTTTTTTCTTTTTAATGCATTCGGTTTCCAAATATAAAAAATAATAGACATCGGGAAAGCTATCAAAACACACACAACAGCAGTGCATAAATTTGTCATTATCCTTTGAGTAAAGATCTCAGAGTCACTGCAGATATTTCAGTGAAGGTCCAAGCTCCATGCTCAGCAGATGTCGCAAAGGTAAGCAAGTGCCCAGAACAAAGCAGGATCAGTACAGTATTGCAGAAATCTGCAGCCTACCCACATCCTGCAAATTTTGTGCTGTTGTCTTCCATCTCAAAGAGCTTGAGAGCTAGATAAAGGTATAGGAAAGAGCTACAGGGATGATTAGAAGTACAAAATAGCATTGGTAAGAAGAAAGCTACTTAGGCTGAAAGTCTTATGTCTGCAAAGCAGTTGAGGGAGGAGAGAGATGATAGATGTGTATGAAGTCATAGACTGGCTAACTGATTATTTGTTATCGCTCACACTATAAAAAACAAAGGAGCACTCAGATGATCAGGTGGTTGGTTTAAAGCAAGCAATATGAAGTCCTTTTTCACACAATGCATAATTAAATTGTGAAGCTCATTGCCAGAGGAAGCTGTGGAGGTCAAAGTTATAAATGGGCTCAAAAATCCATTAGACAAATGCATGAAAAGGAGCTCTATCAATGGCTATTAAAATCAATGTTGTGAATGCACCCTCTGGCTAAGGAAGTCCATAAACCTCAGACTGCTTGAAACAGAAACGTTATATCTGGGGAAGAATTGCTTTCTGTCTGTCCTGTTTCATATGCTCCTCCCAAAGTTGTGCTACTGCCCATCATTAGAGGCAGGAAGGCAACCTAGATGCAGCTTTGGCTTGATTCAGTATGGGAATGTATATGCTCAGTGTGATCAGAAATACATGCTTCTGGTCTACTGTGACCCAGCAGTGAAATAATTTTCAGACCTTAAACTGTCCTATGGTTTTCATTACTGCACTCTCCACAAATAAATCACTGATTTTGCTTCTCTTCCTTCAGAAATTCATTCAGTAGCATATTTTTAATTTCCGTTCTTTGATCCCCTAAAGCACTTGCATGTACACCAGGGTGATACGAAGTTTGCCAGTGTCCCTTCTAACCCTCTTGAGCTATTAGAGGGCTGTTGTAAAATATGTGCCTTTTTTCAGGAAGAAAAAATTTCAGGTGTGGTTAGCGGTCATAAAATCCTGTAGAAATAAACCTCTTTACATCTTCACACTTTTATGGACCACAATATGTGTTCGACAAGTGTATCCATATTATAAAAGACATGAGATTTAGCTCTCAATACAAGGATTGTGCAGCTTCGATGTATACTGGAGTGCATTTCAGCTTCAGTGGAAGGAGAAATGAGGACTTAAAACGAAGCCTGCCCTCTCAGCCTCTTCAATTTCTTCTTATTCTTTTAAGTATTTTCAAAATGAAAGTTAATAGTTTGGGTGAAAAAAAAAATCATGAAGAGTAGTTGATGCCACTTCTGAAAGGCTCATGACTAAGGAGGCCAACTCTCCACAGAAGGATTTATGTGTTCCATGCAAAGTTACATGGAGGCAGAAGGGAGCCTTGTGTTTTCATCCTGGCATCCTGGTGGGCACTGTGTGTGTCACTCAGTGACCTGTACTACAAAATGCAGAGGTCACCCTGACCCAACATGATGACAGTTTTGAATGACAGTAGGTGTCACGAACATGCTCTCTGGTGGGCTCGGTGCTGCTGTGGAACAGCCATGCCATGAGCACATCTATTTGACAGGGCCCATTAGGTACTCCTCAGGTACTTTCACTGCCAAAATTTAAGGTGCCCTTGGTCTTCAAAGGAGTTAGGGTTTCCAAGGATCATTTATCTGATTTTGTAGGCATCCACAGAAAACAAATACTTCATTTAATTTTGTTTTAAATATAATTTTCTAAAAAAAATGGAGAGGAGGTCTTTCCATGAAATACACAAGTATTTCAGTTATCTGAAAAAATATCATGAGGAAGAACAATTTCTTGATCCATTCTAAGCCTCGTGAGTGTGTATATTGTTATATGCAAGTACAAAATAGGGTTAGGAATCCCCCTGACACACACTTGTACACACAGAACTAGTCTCCAGCTTGTGCATGGAAGATCAATTTTAAGATGATGAAAGCATGTACGATCAGAGGAAACAATCACCTGGATACCTGGATACATGCATGGTAATACTTTCTCATAGGTTGCTACTGCTTTGTAAGTACGGATCAAAATAATTATTCTAAGTGATATTTAGCTCTTTTGGTTGTTTAGATAGGAAGTCTTTATAAATTCAAAGGCTGTCAGCCCACAGTGCATTAAGAAACTTGAATTTAAGAGCCCAGCCCTAACATTTACATTCCTAGGTTATATTTCAGAGTTGGTTGTAGATGTTAAGAATATTGCCTTTGGGACCTTTAAGTGCATTATATCATAGCCTCAAAATGTACTTTCTCTTATCCACAGCTCTTCTTTAAACATCAGAAGTTTTGATTTAAAAGAGAAACAAGCTGGTAACAGAGTGTATGCATCTCTGAATTTTCCTTACTTCACGTCAAGCATGAGTGTGAGAGAACTGTAAAGTGTAGTTAAATAGTCATGGCAGTCTATGAAAAATTGGAAGTGTGCTATGAATTGGAAAACATGGAAATGTTCTTTGCTTTAAAAATGAATCAGAAGAACTAACACCATTTTTATTTTACAGGTTTTTGAGATGTGAATATGTACACTTAAACTGTCTTGAATATACTGGAACATCCGCCATCTGTTGCAGTTGTGCTTTATTCTAATTCAGTTCTTTTAACAGGACTGGGTGGAACTTTAGTGCCTAAAACATTATTTTTTTTAAATGCAAAATGAACATCCAGTGACACTGGAATACTCTCAGCTCTCCTTTTGACTTTGCTAAAAAAGAAAACATTGACTTTTTAAGAATGAAATGGTTTAGGTATTTTATTCGTGGCATGTTTCAAAATTCCCTCCATGTTTATTTTAAAATATTGTGACATACTTAAGACTGAAAAAAAGACTGCTGAAATCCAAAGCACATGTTTCAACACCTCAGCTTATCAAGAATTTTATAAAGATTTGGGTAAGACTGGAATTCTTTTCTATCACCAGTAAACAACAACAGAAAATGTCCATTCATGCCCCCTTATTTATTCATATTCATTCGGTGTGTATTCATCCACTAGAACCTCCAAATTGCCTGGCTTTGTTCATCATCATCTTTATAAGTTGTACTATGTATGCAAACTGGCTAAAAAGCTCTAATATAATTTTTAGCTATATTTGTTGTTTTTCTTTCAAAGTTCTGAAGTGTTGTGTATATATTAGACATATTTTAGACATATATTAGACATAGACATATATTAGACAATGTAAAATTTGGGCATCTGAAACCTCAGAGAGGAGAGGTTAATCATCTCCATTTAAAAATCCCACTTGAGGAATATGGGGCAAACTCTATGGAATTAAATCATTTATCAATGTCATGATATGAATCCTTGTTATAAAGTTTCCCTGGCAGATAGGGAAAAGAATGTTAGTCTCCTAACACCCAGTAATTTGTTTTAACTTCTAGGAAACATAAGTGGTATTTTCCCCTATCGAAAGCATCTCCACGTTCAACAGTGCTTTAGACAAAATAAGTCAATTAGACATCCATTTACAGTATTTCAGACATAGTAATATCCTTCATTTTGGAATGCATAACTCTTGATTATAGATTTAGTATGTATGATTAAATATAGATTAACTTTTAACTCTACAGTGCAGATTCCTGGAACCTGGGAGTTACGGAGGAGTTAACTTCCCACTGAGCCAGGTGCCGGGTGCCAGGGAATGCAATTTTGGCCCTTGAGCAAAAGAGACACTAATTCCTCTACCACCAGAAAGTTTCTCAGTACTCCCAAACCACCTGCCAATTTTTTTTTTTCCTTTCACCCTTCCAAGCCCCTTAAAATTTCAGCCTGTGGACTCAGGCAGAGTGGGAATGTGATGGAGACCCAGAAGGGACTGGTTCCACAGTGGGAGGGACTGTGAGGCCAGACCCTCCTGCAGCCTTCCCAGACCTTCCTTGCTGCTAGGCACAAGGGACCTGCCCTCACTTGTGGTGGCCTTGTAAGTACTTGCCCTGTTCTTACTCACCTTCTCTAAATTTCGATGGGGAATCACTGAATAGTATGTTTTGGGCTGATAAAGTGTTCCCGTTCCTGCGCTTGTAACTGTACAGATCTGCCTTTTCACTAGGTGTCTGTACGTTTACCAGCAGTTTTAAACCTTCACAGAATCTCTCAGTAGATGTCTATAATGAAAATAAGCCGTAGTTCACTGAACTTTAGACCGAATTTCCTTCTCGCTTTAGAAATCAATGCCATGTTATGCTTTACAAATTTTCTTGCTTTTCATTCAATGCATACAATCTAATAACTTTCAGAAAGCTTAAAACCTCATTCTTTAAAATGGTAGCAAATTGAATAAAACACATACTTTGTCAACCTTCATTCCCTCCTTAACAGAATCCTTTCAGTATTAAATGAAATTGCTACAAGTCCACTATAATTGATGTTAGACTGAAAGAGGAACTGATGGAGCTGACAGCTTCTGCATTTCAGTGTGATATGATCTGGTGCCTTTTCCAGTTTCCCTCCTGGAAAGATTAATCTAGCTCTTGTAACATAAATCAATTTTTTTAGTCATATTTCTTTCTAATCTGTTTTCATTGACACTTATGCATACAATTCACTTAGAACAATAATTAAAAAGCAATAATCATTAGGAAAAGAAAACATTGTTCTAAGAAACAACTTACTCTTTATTTTTCTGCTAAATTAAGGGGATTATATGAAACTGTGAGCCAGATTGTGTCTCATACAAACATGCCTACTCTGGAGGTTATGGCAAGCTGCACCGCCCGCTGGGAGCTCAGGAGCTCCATCAGGCACAGCAGACGTGCCAGATGCTGCACCTTCTCAGGCATACAGCGTGCCCTCTTCTGGGGGTTTGGCCAGGGTGGAAGATGAATAGTTTTGATTTTCCCACCTTGGAGGATGGTTGATAGACCAGGAATGGGAGTGCAATGCAGTCGCAGCCTGCAATAAAATGCATGACACAGGGATGTGTGTGCCCCCCCACACACAAACACCCCTCACGTGTTGTAGTCATCCTTCTTATGCCAAGGGCTGGCTAGCTTTAGGAAAAAATTTCCCTTAGGAAGTATCTCCTATGGATGCTTGCAGATGAATAAAAGCATTTGAGATTCCCATCAGCTGTGCTAAAACTGTGATAAACTGTGATATCGACTATGATAAACCCAGAGTATTTAGGACTTTATCCACATGAGGGTGGCACCATTTTTAAATTTGATGTGACTTCATCTGTTGATAGTCAAAGAATACCCCGGAGCATACTGACAGGTGTCCTAATACTGTCCCCTAAGCCCAGAAAGCTGTGAGCCTGTGTAACGCTATGGGGTGCATTGCTGAATCTGGGGGCCCTAAATCTTCTCTTCTCGTTCTCTAAAAAGTATTGAATGCCAGGGCACAACTCCTCTGCTGCACCCCACCTCTGAGCTGTAACTCAGACCTGAGCTGCTGCCTAAAGCTTCAGTGATTAGAAGGGTGCTGAGGTATGAAGATACAGAAAACTCAGGCGAGAAGAAAGGGAACTGCTTGAGCACTCCGGTGGCTCCTGCGCAGGGAGCTGGGATAAGAGAGCACAGGGAGCTGGTGATATCCCAACTGAAAGAGAATTGCGTGCAAGTCTATTTCATCTGTGCAGCTTAGAGAGTTAGGAGAGACCAAAAAAATCTGCGTAAGTCCAGACTTCTTGAAAGCCAACACAGAAGAGACTGAATGATGGCTTAGCATGGGTACGAGAGCCATTTTGCTAATGAATTCAATGGATGGACAAATTTACTTTGTTCCTCCTTTTGAAAGAACCCCACCATACTGTGGTGCTGGATAGCAGCATCTACCAACTACCATAATAAGTTGGTTAGCCCGAACTGCGGAGAACCCCAATGATCTTTGAAGACTCTGATGTACCATCTGATATGGGATCTAGGTAATTTTCCTTAAAATTAGGTAATAGGAAAACTTTATAACATGAGCAACATGGGATATTCTAGAGGTTTTATGTCATATATTCACTAGTATATTCAGAAGATTTTACCAAGAAAAGCATTTATCTAACTACTAGGACAGACAATTTAAATTTTGTGCCCTATCAAATGGCACAGCTATCCTTGTTAATATTTCCTTCCTATAGACTCACAGAATCATACAATGAATTGGAAGGGACCTTTAAAGGTCATCTAGTCCAACCCTCCTGTGATGAGCAGGGGCATCTTCAACTAGACCAGGTTGCTCAAAGCCCCATCCAACCTGACCTTGAATGCTTCCAGGCATGGAGCATCTGCCACATCCTGGGCAACCTGTGCCAGTGTTTCACTACCCTCATTGTAAAAAATCTCTTCATTATAGCTAGTCTGAACCTACCCTCATTTAGTAAAACCATTACCGCTTGTTCTATCACAACAGGTGCTGCTAAGAAGTTTGTCCCCATCTTTCTTATAAGACCCCTTTCAATACTGAAAGGCCGCAATCAGGTCACCCTGGAGCCTTCTCTTCTCCAGGCTAAACAGCCCCAACTCTCTCAGCCTTTCCTCACAGAAGAGGTCTTCCAGCTCTCTGATCACTTTTGTGGCCCTTCTCTGGTCCTGCTCCAAGAGGTCCGTGCTTTTCCTGCGCTGGGGGCCGCAGAGCTGGATGCAGCACTGCAGGTGGGGTCTCACCAGAGCAGAGCAGAGGGGCAGAATCACCTCCCTCGACCTGCTGGCCACCCCAGGATGCGGTTGGCTTTCTGGGCTGTGAGCACACATTGCCTGCTCATGCCCGGCTTTTCATCCACCAGTAACCCCAAGTCCTTTTCTCTCAATTCCTTAATCCCCCAGCCAGTACTGATACTGGGGACTGCCCTGACCCATGTGGAGGACCTTGCACTTGGCCTTGTTAAGCCTCATGAGGTTCACATGAGCCTACTTCTCAAGTTTGTCCAGGTCCTTCCAGATGGTGTCCTGTCCCTCAGGCATGTCACTGAGAAATATTTGACTACATTGCAGGGTGCACTGAGGATTACTTCATGTGTTCTTGTAAGGTGCTTATCTATTTCCATGTGTGAATGTGCACAGTTCTACATCTGGCTTTTCTTTTTTACCTCTCCTATTCTGCTCTACTAGCCAGCTGTTGTGTACTGCTACTATTAAAGAACTGTTAGTTCATGGTAACTGACATTTTCATTAGAAGTGTCTTTAACGGGGAGTAGATAATTCAATTTCCGGCTAAGAAAAAGAATAATAAATAAATAATGCTGAAGCCATCTTCCTGTTCCTCCTGCTTCTCCCTAATGGAAGGTTAATCATTAATCTTTTAGCCACTGGGGAAATAGACACAAGGAAAGTTTGGGATGAAAATAATAATTAAAAATAAGACTGAAATGAAATTACCCGCATTAGCAAATTTACCAATATCATGGAGTGCCTACATACAATAGAGAGAATGGCAGGGAAGGCTTTGTTATTTTTTTTCTAATAAAAGATAGGAAATCTTCTGAAAGATTCAGATGTTTTATATTATATGGAGCATTGCTCAGGTTTCCATGCTGTCACCTGAGTCTGGCCTCCCAAACATGCTCAGCTCTCTCCATGAATCTCAACAAAAACATTTCCACAGCAAAACTTACAGCATCAGCTCCTTTCCACAGCAAATTATCGTCTTTAAAATGTAAACCTGCGTGCAGTCAGAGCTGGGTTACATAAGCCACAATTGCATAGTTGCTGCTTGCCGCCACAGATTTTGTTGAATTTAGGCATCATTCTTATTATAACTTTGCTTGTGGTGCTGGCTCACATCTCTACATTACAACTGGTCCTGGAGTGGGGGTAGATGGTACATTCTTCCTCCATTTGAGCTTTTCAAAGTACATTCTGTGATATGAAAGATGACAGTGATCTCTCCTTCCCCTTAATCTCTTTCCCTGACACCAAGAAACAGACATCACTGTTTCAAATTGGTTTTGATTACAAGCATCAGGGTGCTATTCCAGGAAGATGAGAGTTTTACATTTCACTCCAAGTACAACCAGGTTACAATCATTTCAATATATTCTAGCACTGAATTCTTTATACTTAGCGTGGTCCCTGCAGAAATTCTGCTTGTTGCAATTCTGTTAATCTCCTACCTCTCAATAGCAGCGTTATTTTAGTGACCACAGTTTTTGTGGAAGATCATGGTAGGAGACTTTTTTCCAGTGACCTCATCAGTGGTTAAAGAAAAAGGGACAGACATTTTTGATCAGCTTCTCTTCTATGGGGCAGCCTACATGAAAACTCACATTTGGATAATCCACGTTCTACTTACTTTCCTATGTTTTCTAATATCTAGGTGCCTCTGAGGATGTAAAACTAGCCAATGAGAAACATTAAGCAAAAGATACTAGATGAAATTTAGGCCATCAGATTCTGTCAGACAACAATCCAAAGGGTGATGTACTTCTGGCAAACTTCTACTGAGCAGCAAGGCTGCTGTGTTCACAACAAGCTGAAGATTTCTTCACTGAAATCTCTTTTACAGTAATTCTTTTCATATGCAAACTATTTTTATA
Organism: Falco peregrinus; assembly: GCF_023634155.1. Taxonomy (NCBI): domain Eukaryota; kingdom Metazoa; phylum Chordata; class Aves; order Falconiformes; family Falconidae; genus Falco; species Falco peregrinus. The sequence goes on along the minus strand of NC_073724.1, from coordinate 50,734,253 downwards.
ATGGTTTTGGTGTGAGACAGCAGATGTTTAATTCATAAGTGACTAGAGGTAACAGCCATCCCTGACAATAATTCTGTGCCTATTGTTTGTATCCTGCTCATAGCTGGTAGCACCATTTGTAAGTGAAAAGTAAAACCCTAAAAGACAGAGTGTTGCAAACATTTTTATACTGAGTTAATCACTGTGATAACTTTGCATATGGGTTCAGTTGCAACGAATTCACATGCCCAGAATGAATCATGTGTGCAGTTCATAAGGTCAGGGCCTATAAAGAGACATATCTGGAAATAATTTGCTCCAAAATACTTGCTCATAAAGGTTCTCAATGTAAGTAGCACAAAAAAATGCTATAGTTTTATAATATTCTGTGCTTTGTTTTATGCAACAGATTCTTATTATCTCAAACAGATCTCAGCACAGATAAGAATATCAAGTAAATGTCTAGAAATGTGTCATGTTAGATGACAATAAAACATGCTTCTTTATTAGACACATTGAAAGGCTGTGAGTACTATGCAGTGGATGATTCCCTTTTATGTCAAGACTACTTCAAATATCACAATTCTAATTTGATATGTCCTAATTTTAAAACTAGCATCACCAAATGGGGTGGAGATTAGATCAACAAATCTGTGCATAATCTGTCTCAGCAGAGCTTAGATCTCCTTGTGTGCAGAAAAGTAAACATGACTCCAACTATACTCAAATGAGTCCTGTCAGGGGACTGCTGCACTGACACATCGTATACACAAATACAAAATAGAGAATGACAATACAGATCTCTGAACAATGTAATTGTAAAGGGACATTTGGCAGCTTGTTTTGTGGATTGCACATGCTTTTAACAGATGTGATAGCAATGGTCTAATAAGCAGTTAAATTGCAGGATAAACATGCTCCTACTACTCTTATAAAGTTTGAATTGAAGTGTTAGCATACCACTATGTACATGTTTTTCCTTGCTATTTTCAATAGCAAAAGTCTTATTTGTTAGAAGAGGAGCCTTTTGGGGAAATTTTATTTGTAAACAGAGAGTCTATAACAAATGGAACAGATCATCTGCCCCGCAACTAATCTGAGAACCCAGAAAAATGCAATACGAGAATGGGAATGTGACAGTGTGATCAGAACAGACTTTAAAAAAAAATAATAAAAAGAGGACAGATTTGGTTTTCCTGGATTTCAGACAGAAATAATTGCACATGAAGAATGGATACACATACACAGTCAAAATACTGTTTTTGAGTAAACCTCTTATGGCAGGAAGGGTGCAGGTTACAGACCTAATCATGAACCTGCATAGAGGACAACTGTCTTAGAAGGACATTATGATAGCTGCCAAAATCAAGTGCTTTAGTGTTGAAGAATGCTAGAAACTAAATGGACAATGAAATCCTAACTCTGCTTTCCTGTAAACCGGTATTAAGATTTTTCTAGAAACGTCTTTGCCTCCCTGTTTTTTCCCCAAGAACCCTTTTTCATTCATTACACTGGGTAAGGAGGTACCGATTACACAGCACCTACTGAATAAGCAGCTACTTAGAATAGTAACCTTCACCAGCCAGTTAGAAGTGCCTTATTTACTGCACACCCAAAGCCTGAAGTAAATATGGAATTATTCATTTTTCATGGCATTTTCTGGGCCACTCATCACTGTAGTATTTGCATGCCTCAAGAACACAGATGAATTTATCGCTGCCGAAAGATAGGAAACGATTATTATTATTATTCCCATTTTACAGCTGAAGAGATAGGGACTTGCCTAGAGCTACACAGTGAATTAGTGGCAGAGCAAGGATTAAAATTCATGGCTTGAAATCCTGTGCACATTACTTGAGACTGCACTGCCTTGCAGTCAGAGGTGCTGAGAAACCACAGCTCTCACCGACTTGGTCTGCCACTGCAAGTGCTCTATAAGCCTTGGGCACCCCAAGTTGGTCATCCCTAAAATAAGACACACAGTTAATAGTCAGCTGCCAGAATATTGGGTTTATCATTACATTAAGAGACTAATACTTGAGTCCAGTGTTTACAGAAAGGTCTTGAACCTGGTTCACCTATCTGGGTGAAAGCCTTAGCTACTGGGGTGTTGGTAGTTCCAGGACGGGTAATTTACTCTTCTGTGGTGTAGATGCTGGAACTCAAAAAGATGCGATAAAAGCACTATAAATCTGATTTCAATGAAATAGCACTTAATGATGGAACACATTTAGAGTGGAAAACTAACTGACATGCTTAAGTTCTCTTTTTTTGTATTATTCACTTGAAACCCATTCCCCCCTGCTGTCTTGAGCATACCCAGGATTCTGCCCCAGAGCTCTCCACACAAATAACATCTGATTAACATTTGATGGCTCTTGTTTTGTTCTTTTTAGTAAGCTGGGAAAACACCAGTAGATCAAACTGCAACCATTCCAGCAGTCATATTTTATTTAAGTCACATTTTTTCTCTTTGAAGCTATTCTTTTGATCCTCTTCTGTGCACCTGAGATGCTATGTTCATTGACCGTTCCCACTCCTTGGCTGCTAAAATTTAACATGGGTATTCGCTCTCTGCATCCACAAGTGATGTGTTTAGACAAGCAGGTAAAGTTTCTTGTACACAATCCAGATCCCTTCAAGCACACAGCCCTAGATTTGAAACTAATCCACTGGTTTTCAGTTGCTGAAGGTGAAAGGCGTAGTGATAAATCCAGCTTAGCTCATTTATGCAAGCACTCCTGTTTCTCCAAAATGTGCAGCCAATGGAGTTGTGGGCTTTAAAGAAGGACACAGGAAGTGTGCAGCCTGGGGACCTGGAAAGAGGGTGCCTTGCTATCCCTCCAGTTCATTTGCTTCCTTCAAAAACTACAGAACAAGTAGTCAAGGAAAACACTCTGCACCTGGGACTGAACTTGAATCTGCTACACCCTAAATATGCAGCTTGGAAGTAGGGTGCTTTCCTTCCCTCCAGGCAAAGCTTTCCTTGGCAAGGGCTGGCACACAGGTATTCATCTCCACTGACAGCTGGCCTACTGAACACTCAGTTCTGTAAAAATGGAACAGTTTATGAGGAGAGAACAAAGAGAATCCATAAAATTCCCTGTTTCCAAAAAGATAATGGCTGCCCATAGCAAAGAGTTAATCTGCGTTTCTCGCAGCCAAAGGGAATATCCAAAGCACAGGTTGTATGATGATTCCTCACAGCTGTTCTTAACTGTTTCTGCAATGATATCCTCCTCTTCCATCCTATTGACTTTTTTAGAAATATTGAAGCCAAGGTGCTCAGTATTTCTGTTTTTTTACTTTACTTTTTTTCCATTGACTAATACAAATGGGCACATTTTAGCCTACTTTGCAGTTGTTTTGTGAGCAAGCCGCCTGCATTTTTCATTTAATAGATTATTTACCAAAAAGAAAAAAAAATGCCCCTACTTAATATTTGTGCTAAATCTCATTCTTCAGATTCAAACACTCCTTGACTGAACCATAATTACTGGGTCACACTGGAGGCATAACCTCAGCTGAGGTATGTGTGTAGTTCCACTGCTCTTCACTTAGTCAATTTATACTACATGAAGATCTGGCTTGTTGACTGTTATACATAATATATGTTATTATTTTTATCTTTCTGAATTCTACTGCACTGATACTGACAAAGTTCACACAAAGCTGTAGGACTGGCATCACCTGCACTGGTGTGGTATATATATACTTCTATATTTCAATCGTTAATATTTAGCATCCCATAGTATTATATATACATCATTGTGAAATCTCCATCAATATCTTTTCCAAAACAAGGCATTTAGATGGTTTTTTTCTTTTTTTTTTAATAGCCCTGTCCAATTTCTGTAAGTGTTAATTATAGATCAAACAATTTAAAAAATCTTTTCTTGAAATTTTATTAATTATAGTACTTGAATCTATATAACAGAAGTCACATTTAATGGGATTTGGAACTACCAAGAACATTTATTCCCACCTAACCCTTGCCAATAAATTCAGCCTGAAAATCAGTATATTGCGAATCCTAAAATAAATGTAAGTTGTGTCTACAGCTTTCCAAATGGTATGCATTAATGTATTTTTTTGTAGCAGCAGCTAATTATTATAATGAATCATTACTGGGTGACTTCAAAACTTATATGGAATTCCATGAAAATGAAAGCTAGTATCTGTTGGTATCTTTGACAGTTACCTGTGTTGATCAGGAACAGAAATAATGAGTTCTGTCAGTATGCCCAGTGCACACATAAACACCACAGAGAAATGCAGTAAATACGGAAACTATAGCAGCCAAAAAAGACCAGAGTTCATGACAACAGCTTAAAACATGCTAATCCAATCTTATCTTAGCAATTATACAGCCAAAACCCAGTTGACAGGTAGATTTGATATGTACAGACATGTATCAATAGCCATAAAGATTTATAGCTTATAACCTAAATATGAGAGAGAGAGATACATACATATGTATGTACAATAAAATTCAGAGATGTACTACCAAATAGATTTTGGTACATCTTTTGTGTATTTAACTGATTTCTCTACTTCAAATACTCTGTTCTTAGCATCACTAAGTACATTAGGTTACTATATTCCTGTATTGTCCATGAGTACACTCACCTTCCACACATTATGAACATTTGAATATATACTTAAAAAAGAATTTATCAGCATTGATCCTTCCATCTTAGTTCAATGTTGTTCCTTCCAAGGTTTTTCTCTCCTTCCTGTTATGAAGGAATTACATGTACAGTAGCATATGCATAAACCCTTGAATACTGATGCAGAACTCATATGCTCTAGTTTAAGCCTGATTAATCTTCATGAATCATGTGTATGAAACTGGATCATTATGGTTTTTCTCCACAAAATGTTTTCTTACTTAGATGCTTCAGAATACAGAGTAAGTTGGTTTTTTGCTCAACTGTATCATAAAAGGTGTTCCCAGTCCTCACATGGAGTGCACTGTGCAGTGTCACAGCTACTTACAGAAAAGATGCAGCTGAATCACTAAACAGGAGGACTAAGTCCTTAAAGGTCATATAGAATGCTACCTAAATGACCCATTATTTTTCAAATAAAGATATAACTGCTACTCTAGCTAGCTAAAATACTAACCAGTAAATTCATCCATTTTGAAGAAATTAAGGTATTTCATAAGATAGGATCATAAAATGCCATTTCAGACATTTTCTGAGTTGATGCTCAAGTGTATGCAGCAAAAAAACCCTAAGTTCACACAGAAAATGTAAGCATCTATCACCAGTATTTAGTGACATCTACTTGAACACATTAGTTACAAGTATCTTACATATTTAGAGAACATTTATTCATATTTTCCATTATAATTTCTTTTTGTGCAAAAGTATAGTTTATATATTTTTCCTGTTTCTAAGTTAAATTCTGGAGAACTGGAAGATCCACAGGCAATCACCTGGGAACGTCAGGACACAATGACTGCCACCACTGAGTCAGCACACAGACTGGGAAGACAAAGTGTTCTTCTGTTTACTGACTGTCTTCTGAATACATCTGCTTCTCACTAGGCCTGCTAAGAAAAACCTCAAATACCTCTCTTTGCACTGCCATTCCCATACTATTAGCATAATGTCTGTGGTTGCAAAGCAGCGAACCTGTAATTGGTCCAGCTCAGATGTGGGCAAAATGTGAATTTCACATCTGTATCCGCTATGTCCATATAAGTACGTTAAATCAATTTGTTAATTTTGCCCAGGATGTTAAATCTAAGAGATCTTCAGGTTATAAACTTTGATGGGGTGACACCTTTATTTCAAATCTCCTTCTGCCCACAATGCCAATCTCACTAGTCCATAACCTTATCTCTCCCAAGAACACCGTGCCAACAAGAGAAGAAACCAGGGGCAGATTCAAGGTGAATTAACAGCAGGCACTTGTTTATGGGATATAACAGTCACGGAGGAGGTGACCTGTTGTAGCGTTTGTCGATACCCAGAAAAACCAGCCTGTATTCTCACAAAGCAAGAGAAAAGCAAACCAGAGAGTCACAGTTTGTAGTGCTATGGAAATGTGTGGACTGTGTGATGCAGGAGGGACTGCTGCTAGGTAGCTCCTTCCACCTCCTGAATCTAAGACCCTGAACTAGCAGTTCAGGACACATAGTAAATCCCTTTAGCTTTCATGGTTTGTATCTCAAGGGGAGACTTTGGTAGACTCTGCAGGAACAGGGAGATTGCACATCTGAACCTGGCAAGGATGTGAATAAAACCTCAGTTCTTCCTGGGAAAAACACCTGTGAACAGGTTTGACCCCACGCTCTGACTTCGCATTGCTATCCACAGCTGTAAAAGAAATTCTCTCTTTTCCAGGTCACAGGAAAAGCTGAACAGATGTGAGTGAACTGTCAAAACCCAACTGTGCGTAACATTTCCCTGCAAAGGCACTGCAAGGACAGTGCCAGGCCTGAACCTCACCACTGACCCTGCCCTGTGCTCCTCACCAACCAGTGCTAGGCTTTCAACAGTTCCACTCAGCCACATAGGTGGGATTTAAACTGTGTAAATCTGGACCAGCTGGGTTAACCTGTAGGGAGGATAGGATCTATAGGAGAGAAGGGAATTGTAAGTACGAGACAGACAATGTGGCTTTAGGGAAAAAAGATGGAGCCCCTTACGTGGGTGCAGAAAGACAGGGACGTCGTTATACGTAACAGACAAACTTTGCTTTAATACTCTAATCCAAGGATTTATAAATTTACGATGGCTTGAAAAATGTCAGAAATGTTCTCCATTCCTTTGGGTGGGAGAGGTATCTCTAGATATAATTACTTTGGTCTAATGGGGCAATGTGTCTAATACAGGTCCAAAATAATTTAAATTTCATGCCAGCCACTTTGGGAAAACAGGGCTGCCAGCACCCAAGGCTCTCATTGTAGAGTAGGGACCTCTGTAAGGTGCCTAGAATGAATAAACACTGAAGCTTAGGGCATGCTATAAATCCATGACAGTAGTGTTCAGGCATACCCTCAATGTTCACTCAACTGCTAGTCTAATGTGTGGAATAGGACTGAAATGTAGGTTGCCCATAACAGATAGGATGAGCTGCCAAACAGAAAATGCAGCCTTCCATTCGTTTCTAAACTGAACGTGTGCAGAAAGCAACCTGCTCAGGATTAACTTCAGATGAAGTTTTTGGACCTTTGAACCTGCAGATTTGGAAATCGTAAGAAACAGCATGCAGAAGCCTCAGTTTCACTTGCTAAAAACATTTTCACAGCCAGCTGGAATTCTGCTGGGGCAGAGCAAGTGGTCACCTGCCTCTCTCTCCCAGAGGCACCACTGATGTCTCATGTGTCACACAAAAAGGGACCAACTCTGTCTCTGATCGATCCTTCCCAATGTTACTCTGCCCCCAGCTGCCTTTCACAAAGCTTCATTAAGTAGCTCTCTCTTGTCACTGGAGTGTGCAAAACAACCCCCCAAAACACCAGCTCCTAAGTGCAGCTCTGTCTGCAGCATGGCCTGCCAGATAAGTGAAATGCAGGGCACTGGTCATGTTTTATGGGTGTCCATGGCATTGTAGAATGGGCATGCATGAGGGGGAAAAAAGAGGCTTTTAATATCCCTCCTTATCATTGAGAAATACACCGAATGCTTCAAAGTCTATTGGATTCTAATACCTCTCACATCAGCAAGGTTGTTTGTATCATTTCACTACCAGGTACAGTTGTGAAATAGTTTGGGGAAAGTAACAGAGGGTGTCACAGGATGACACTGTTTTCATAGCTTACAGGCTTACAGGATGGCTGAGGCTGCAGGGCACCTCTGGACATCAGCCACTTCCCACTCAAGCAGGGTCACCTGCAATGGGTTTCCCAGGATCATTCCCTTTCAGATATTGAGTATCTCCACAGATGGGGATTTCAAAGCCTCTCTGGGAAACCTGTTCCCTGTGTTTGACCACCCTCAAAGTAAAAACATGTTTTCTTGTGTTCAGATGGAATGTCATGTTTTCCAATTTTCACCCACTGTCCCTTGTCCTAAGCCTTCTCTTCTCCAGGCTGAACAGTCCCAGCTCTCTCAGCCTCTCCTCATAGGAGAGATTCTCCAATCCTTTAATAATCTTCTTAGTCCTTTGCTGGACTTTCTCCACTGTGTTCATGTCTCTCTCATAGTGGGGAGCCTGGAGCCAGACCCAGCACTTCACGTGTGTCTCACCAGGCCTGAGTAGATGCCTCTTGACTGTGGTCTCTACACATACTGAGAGTGGAAATGAGACTTTTACCCCCTTTGTTTGGATCCAGTCTCTGTGTTGAGAGTGGCTGAGTCGGTGTCAGCTGACGATTAGGGATTCCTGCAGTGACTGATGAATTCAGGCTGCTCTCTGTTGAAAAAGAATTTATATCACCAAAATCCCACGCTCTGCCTTTTGTGGAGTCTTAGCTAGGAGGCCAAAGGAGATTTCAAGTAAACAGGCAATCCTCTCCACCTGGATGTCAGAAGTTAAATGTTTTGGCAGAAGAGAATGCCTCTGAAGAGCCTACCGCTTGGGTCAATATCCACAGCACGTCACACCTTCACCCAACCTCATGAGCTTTCTGTAGCTTTTCTGGCAGAAGAAGGAATGGCTTGATCAGTGACAGACTGCCTTTGGCTGCTGTAGAAACAGGCCATCTTCCAGTGTCACGGTGTTAGGACTTGGTGTGCGTTTCCCAATGAGCGCTGAGTGTGTAAGTGCCCATGCGTGCATGGTAAAAACCACAGCCTGATTTGCCTGCCCTGTTGTTTCAGTCCCATGTAGAGGATGATCTGGCTTAACTGAATTTATCTCTGCAAATAAGCAACAGTATTTAATGAAGCAGGGAGAAGTGGTGTCAGAGAGGGACCACACAAAGCTTCTCCCAAATATTAAAGGAAATCACGGTATGGAGCGGCTATGTTGGCTTTTGCTAAACACCAGCACAGAGAACAACCGACCAACATATTTCCTTGATTGCAATAAAATGTGGCCGCCTCAGACCCTGGGTAGGCCGGCTCCTTCCGACCGAGCGAGGCAGCCGGGCGCACGGGCAGGGTCAGCGCGCAGAGCAAGGCAGCGCCCGAGGAAACGCACAGCGGAGGACACCGCCACGCTGCCGCCTCCACAGCAAAGATTTCCCTGTGGCTTGTAGTAACTCCGCTCCCACGGGTCAAGGCTGCGTCCTGCAGGGATCCGGCCCCGAATGCTACCCAGCTAATGCCTGACAGCTCTCGGGAGCGCACCTTTGCCCGGGACTCAATACCTTTGCATTACAAACAGCGTGTTCCACACGCGCTGTGCCATGAGCTGTGCCCAGCCGGCAGACTGCGCCGGTTCGGCGGCACCCGCTGCCGCTCACCGGCCGGGCTGCGCACCGGCCCCGGCGCTGCTGCGGGGAGCGACTGGCCGCGCCCGAGGGGCGCTGCCAGCACCCGCCTCGGCCTCCTCGCACCGAAGGCACCGCACGGCACGCGGTGGCTCCCCCGCCGCCCCACCGGGCGCCCCCTTCGGTACACGCTGCTCCCCCCGGGGCCCTGCCCGGTCCCCCACAGCCCGCCGGCCCACAGCCCGGCCCGGGGCCTGCCGCGGCCCGCGGGCGCCACCGCCCGCTCCGGGGCGCCCTGCCCGCGCCGCCCGCCGCCCGCCGCCGGCCTTGCGTGGAGCTGCGCTGCCCCCTGGCGGCGGCGGCCACACGCTGCGGCCCCCCCGGCGAGGTCGCCCACCCGGGTGACAGGAGCGCGGGGGGCAGCGCGGCGGGGGCGCAGGGCCGCGGCTTCCAGGGCGAGCGCGGCCTTTCGTCCGGCCCGGGCACCGCCAGTTGGGCTGAGCGCGGCGCTCCCCCTTGGGCCGCTCCTGTGCTTTAAGCTTTTCTTTTCCGTTTTCCTGCCCTGTCCCTTCGCGGGCCCGGAGCGGCCACCGGGGCCAGCAGCGGCACGGACCGCGCACCGCGCACCGCAGCGCCGGGCCGGCGCCCCCGCCGCTCGCATGGGTAAAAGAATGTAAGGATCACGTATTTTACACCGTCACCTGCACGGAGGTATGAATAGTTCATGCCGGGAACCAAAGCCACTGGTAAAAACCCCGATTTAAACACTCCCAGGCGAGGCAGCCGCGGTGCGGAGCTGCCGGCGCTCCGGGCTCCATGCTCCGCTGCTCCGGGGCGCCAGCAGGGCCGCTCCCACAGCGGCGTCCACACGCGGCTCCGTCCCCATCGAAGTCACTCAGGAGCGATGAGGAGCAATGTATGACATCGGCTCCGCGTTTGAGATCATAAATCCTTGCTGAAAAAACGCATATAGCAAAAAACCATATGGAAGTTTGCACTCATAAGGACCCGGTTTAAAATTCAAACCGTGCAGACCGTGACCGGGGCACACGCGGCAGCACCCTCTGTGGCAACGGGCCACAGAACCGATAGTGATTTCGGTGGGGAGATTAATTTCATAGAGCTTTTCTATGGATATAGAAAAAACCAAATGCTTCATTGATCCATAATGTTGCCTGAAAGACGGGCATTGCCTCGTTAGATCTGATAATTTAATAACCGAGTTTGGAGTATTATTTCGAAGGACGGTCGGAGCAGTATATATTGAAATTGTATTTATCACACGCGATATGCACATGCTACAAAACCCTGCGTGCACCTCAAGGAGCCCCCGGGAACTGGAACTGTGCAGCACTCATGTCACCTTTTGGATAGGTCAAAATGCACCGATCCTTCCTGACCCGCAAGCAGCATGTAGTAGGTGCAACTGGGACACACAGCAAGTGTAACGCTCCTGATACTGAGGCTGTGAAGCAGTGCATCCATTTTTCTGGAATACCACTACATACAGTCACCAGAAAACCTCCGAGTTCTTGCAGGTCTCCTGAAATGTTGAGTACCGCTAGAAACCGTGGGTGTTTAATAGTGAGGATGCACGAAGAGGGTTAACGCGGAGGGTACAAACCCCTGCTTCAGCCCTGAGGAGTTACAGTGGTTCAGGTCGGATCCCTCGGCTACACAGAAGGAACGCAGACCCAGATGTACGGATGTACGGATGTATGGATGTAGGGATGTGTGGCAGTGCGGGTGTGGGCACGCCTGCATACGTGAGCCCGTGCAAGCAGTCCACACACCGGCCAGCCTCTCCCGCCGCTGGGGACGGCCCTGCCCCGCGGTCACACGGCACCTGCACGGCCGGGCTGCGGCGGGGGCTCTCCCCGCGGACGGTCGGTGCCGGACGGCCGAGCCTGGGACCCTGCCCCGGGGGGGACGGTGGGCTGCTCCCGGGAGGCTGGTGCGGGGAGCCCCGGAGCCGCGGCCCCTCCCCGGGGGTGCCCGCCGGGGTCCCCGAGGAGCGGGCGCGCCCCGCGCTCCCGGCCGCGGGCTCCGAGCGGGGGCGGCGCTGCGGCGGGGCCGCGCCTGCCAGCGGCGGGGAGGCAGCGCCGCCGCTCCCGCTCCGCTCCCGCTGCCGCTCCGCAACTTTCGGGCAAACGCCGCCCCCTCGCCTTCGTCCCCCCGCCGGCGGCTGGTAAGCGCCGGGCTCCCGCGCCAGGCCGGGCCGGCGGGGGGCGGCGGGGAGCCCCGGCCGCAGCCCCCCGAAGCGGCCGCCGCTGCGCCCGGCGCCGCGCACATGGCCGAGGGAAACTTTGGCGGCCGGGCGGGGCGGGGGCGAGCCCGAGGGCGCCGCGGGGACGCGAGGGGAGAAGGGAAGGGGCGGCGGAGCGGGCGCAGGCGGGCAGGTGCCCCCCCACCCCCCCACCCCCCCCGCGGCCCGGAGCGCGGCGCGCGGGCGGCGGAGCGGAGCGGAGCGGGCGGGTGCGGGCGGGCCGGGGCTGCGCGCGGGCGGAGGGCAGCGGAGGGCAGCGGCGGCCCCGCAGTGCCCGGCGCGGAGCGGGACCCGGCGCGGGGCGGTGCGGGCCGGGCGGGGGGAGCCCGGGAGGCGGCGTTCGGTTCGGGCCGTTCGCCCTGCGGCGGCGGCTGGCTCCGAGCGGTGCAGCGCGGGGTGCGGGCGGAGAGCCCAGGCAGCTCCCCGCTGGGCGTATCTCTGGGGCTTGTTTTGGGGTGCTTTTTTTTGTTGTTGTTGCTTTTGATTTCGGGGGGTGTGTGCTTCTGTGTTTTTTGGGGTTTTTTTTGTTGTTTGTTTTTTTTTTAATAGGGTGCAGAGGAAAACGTTAGTGCACGATGCTGAGATTGGTGATCTGGTCGCTGAGGCAGGTATCCAAAAAGCGGCAGTCGCTGGAGCAGCTGTGTTACAGTCATTCTTCGTGCTAGCGTGAGGTTTATGTGCCTTTGCGAGGAAGGTCACTTTTTACCCCCCCACCCCATCCCACCCCCTTTTTGCTGAGCCGTGCAGCAGCAGCGTGAATTCCAAGAAGCAGTAGGTGTTTCTTGGCATTTCAGCTGGGATTTTGGAAAAGGAAGTTGGGTATTTAATGGGAAAAAATTGCGATGGAAGGAAAGGATGCGGAGGCTGCACACAGCCCAGGGTTTGCAGGCGGGTGGAAGTTGTTGAAATAGGTAAAGGGTCGAAACTGGCATTTGGAAAATGGTGACTATTTCTTTAGTTACTTACATCGGGGACGAATATAAGGGGAAAATGGGCCACTAAGAATTTTTCCCGTTTTGCAGTCTGCTGTCGGCAGAAGGTAAAACGTGGCTTTGAAGATATACAATTTTACATAAACAGCTGATGTTTACATAAGCCTAGATAAGTTTGTGAAAAACACAGATAGCAGAAGATGCGGTGTTAGCTGAACTCGGCTGTCCTGCTGTTTATCTGTGTAATAATTTATCTTTTTTTTGTATTGTTGCAGCGTAAGAACAAAGTGAGCAGCTGCACCTTTACCAAAGCAACCACCTGCGTTCCTCCTCTCATCTGGAATGGACAATGGGATGGTCTCTGACTTTATCATGATCAAAAACTTCTTCCTCTTCTGTGTTTCCATGAGTTTAGCCAGCCACTTTGGGTGAGTTGCCAATTGTGTTTGAATTTTTGCTGGGTATTTTTTAAGGAAATGAAAAACCTTGGCTCCGTGCGGTGCGGAGCAGCCTGACAAAACAGTGGGCTTTGCATTCTGTCTTAATGTGCTGGTGTCAGGGAGAAGGGAGCGATTTGCTTTCCTGCTTCAATTTACTGTCTCCTATTGGTTCTTTATGCCCGCAACACTGTGGCGGGAAGGCTTGCAGGGCATGGGGGGCTCAGACCAGGCCCTACAGCTGCTGAGTGCTCTGCCTGGGCGTAGCAAAGCGGGGGGCTGCAGTGCTCCCTGCCTCCATGTCTGCGACGGGGGGGGGGGGTGTCTCGCACCTTCCCTCTTGCCTGGCAGGTGCAGGCTATAGGCAGTAGTGCAAGGCTGCAACTGCAGGACTCGCTGCATGCTGCTAGCTGGTACAGGTTTTCCTAGCAAGTAAGCTAAGATCATAACTGCTCAGAAGGATGGCTGAGTTTGAAACTTGCTAGAATAATTAGAAATTGTGTTTCCCTGAAGCATACACCAAGGAATGCTGTCTCCATATTTTTGTTTTGGATGCTTTCCTGACAGTGATATTCTGAAAACTGTATCAGAAAAATACTCCTAGTATAGCTCTTAGGAAGAAGAAAAACAATCAGAAAACCTCTGTTTATATGTTTTTTCCTAAACCCAGATATCTTAAGAACTTTCCAAAATTGGGCTGTGCAATGGAGTCTAGAAAAAGCATTTCACAAATGCTCAGGAAACGTAGGTTGCTTCTTCTTTGTGGAGGAGAACAATTATTTATGATTTCAACAGAAAAAATTGAATCCTCCCAACGTGCTGATTCACAAGCACACCCATCAATTCCTTGCTATAAGATACAAAATGGAGATGCAAATCAGTTTCTGATTTCAAGAAGAGTGATTTTTTCCAGATTAGAACTAGGAAAAAGACCAAACTTTTGAGTGATGACTGTCTATGCTGTAAGCAAAACTTAGCCTTATCCTCAGCATGTGTCCTGTGTAGGCAGGCTGTGACCACAGTGGCTTATATGAACGGTTGTAGGACTGCACACTACAAAGGATGCAAAGAGCTGCGCACTGATTTATTCACCTTGGAAAATCTTGGTCCTGCTTTCACTGTGGTCTAAGGCAAAACTCTTCCTCAACTTTGTGACAGAAATAAAGAGGGCATAGATAGTGTGGGACTGGTTTTAAACTTGTCTTGACATAGTTGTAATTTGACGAAGTATTACCACATTGAACAAATCTTGAGGACTATAACCTTAAGTCCTTCCTGATTGTCCATCATTCCTGCAGAAGGCAACACATTGCAATAGTTGAGTATGACCTGTTTGGTGTGGGGTCTTCTAGTCGTGTTACTCCTCTAACAGAAGAATAGATAGATGAGGTTTAAAAAAAAAAAAAAGAGAGAGAGAGAAAGAGGGTTTAACTCTCCCTTTCACTGCCAAAGCAAATACTGAATCTAAGTCCCAGGTAGGAATCAGTGTGACCTGTAACCTAGCAGATAATCAGAACAGGACATTTAGGAAAAGTAGGACACTTGTTTTCTGTGAGTAACTCAAAAAGCTTCTGTGCACTAAAATGAGATCATCACATAACACACACACCTCTCCACCCCCCATTTCTGATTTAGTAATTTTAGTCCAGCCCTGCAGAGATAGGCAGCTCCAATTCGCTGCACCATTCATACACTGCCTTAGGGCTGAATTTTGACCCTGCTCAAAAGACAGAGGATGCTCCACTGCTTCTGTTTCAGAGGCAGAAGCAGTTTCAGAGTGTAATTTGCTAAGTGCTTTGGGACTGACTCTTCAGGACAGAACGGTACAATTTACATGTAGGCTGGCTTGTTAACTGCAAGAATCTAGTACTGGTAATACTTGCTGTTGCTACCAGGTTCTTCTTTATTAGCTTCATCCATGTTTGGACTGCACCGTTACGTTGCAGTGTGTTTTGTGATGTGCTATATAAAAGTGATTGGTCAAATGAGCTCAAATTCAAAAGCAAAATACAGCACGACATTACAGATGAAGGCAGAGATTTGTCTATGATTCTCCATAGTCATTCCATATTGATATTAATTCATAAATACAGTTTTTGCTGACATAGCCAAAGCCACCTTGGGGAATTTTGATGCACAATGCCTGGTAAAATAAACAGGAATTATGTATCTCAGTCTCCTAGGATACATCAGATATATCAGCAAAAGTCTGTGATTAATGTTTAACATAAATGTGGAATGACTATCAAGAGTTATGCACATCAACAGGCAGTAGAGAGGGATTGTGGGCATAGTTGGTAGTTAAAAATCATTTAATTAAATTGAAAGATACAGATGAAACAAGAAGAGGGTGTGAAGTCCCCTACCATTGTTGATGTGACAGTTCTATGAGTCTACTTCTGCAGAAACGGTCCAGCACAAGTCAAGGCTTTTTCAAGCTTGCTTGAAATCAGCCTTGAGTTGTATAATGCTCTAACAAGTTAAGGTATTTTACTGAAACGTTTCAAGGTAGTTCAC
Source organism: Falco peregrinus (assembly GCF_023634155.1). Taxonomy (NCBI): domain Eukaryota; kingdom Metazoa; phylum Chordata; class Aves; order Falconiformes; family Falconidae; genus Falco; species Falco peregrinus. The sequence goes on along the minus strand of NC_073724.1, from coordinate 50,718,791 downwards.
AATTGTCTTGAAAGTAAACATTAATAATAGAGCTAGAGAATAATTCAGAAAGTCAAATAGAACTGTGAAGAGTATTTTCAGACCGGACAAGAGCGATTCCTTGTGGGCCCTCTCAGGGAGTCCGCTTAGTGGCAGCCCTGCGAGGGTGGCACCGTGGGTGACTGCCTGCACTGAGACCTCCTTGAGATGAGGTAGCATGTGGTAGGCCCCATGGTGGCCAGCCTTACTGCATTCTGACTCTTTGCAAGCCCCAGGCTGTCCATAGGCACGTGTCTGGGGACACACTGGTGACACACAGTCCCTGTGCGTTTGTGTTTTGAACATGCGATTTCAGAAATCTATGCAAGAGCCAAAACCAACAGGGATGCGTGTTGTTGGTGTACCCACAGTTTAGCTGCCATCTGGTAATAATACTTGTAATAGTAGCAACACGGAAAACAGAAGATCCCAATTAAATGTAGCCAACGCAGGCCGACTGTACATTGTAAGAATTCAGCCCGTGGCATGTCTGTAGTCTCACATACTTTTCCGCTAGCTCGCAGCCCTTATCACTAAGACCATAATCCTGCTATTTAGGCTAAACATACCTTTCCTTCAGGCTGTTATTTCAAGCTAGTCTCTGCAACCCTAAGCAGTTAGTTTTGCTGGGTTATCTCTTTCCAAGTAAATGGTAGGGAGTTCTTCCTCATATTTTTTATTCTAATTTTGTAAGAATTGCTATATTCTTCTGCAATCATGCTTGTCTATTTATTTTTTTATCCTGTTTTCCTTTCCTTCTCCATGTCTCCAGATAGCTTTTTGAAGCCATTAGATGATTTTAATAATTGGAAAACTAAGTGGGTACCTAGGACCGCTTGGAGGAGGCAGACAGACGTCAGTTAATCCCTCTGCTGACCAGAAAGCTACAGCTTCAGCAATTCTGTTTCGCTTGGCCTGCCAGCTGGCCAAATAGCAGGCATGGACCTGCAGGCCATCCAGCACGTGCCTGGTGCAGGACCAGCCCTGGCATACGTTGCCTCATGAAGCTGCAGGCCGGTGACCTGGGGAGCTGAGATTACTGGGAGGTATTTAATGACTGTAGGAGAAGTTCAGGATACTGAAAGGGGCATTAAGGTGCAAGGGGGTGAGGATGGTAAGATGTCCTATGAAAAAAAGACTTAATGCACTGCTCACAAATTACTCATTCCCAGAAGGCAGTAAAATACTGCTTTTGCTAACTAAAAGAATTAAATTATTCTTTAAGGATCTGGAAAGACCATTAAAGTTTCATTGTTTTAGTCAGTTCTCTCCTCTGTTCTAATCTGATGTGAAAGAATTGCGTCTTCATTGCACAAATTCACAAAATACCAGCATTTTTAGATCTCAAGGTTCTCTAAGAAAGGGATGGCAAGAAATTGACTTAGAAAAGGAAATCTATTTCCTTTGACGTCTGGCCAGCTGGCAGTATCCAAAAGTGTGCAAGTGTATTCACCACTGTCTTTTGCACAAACTGTTGATTTGTCTTTTAAGTTCTGGTATAATTCCAATCCTACTATAGCAAGTTACTGGAAACTCTACTCTTGAGAGAGAGAAAGAAAAAAACCCCACAACTTTCAACAGCAAAATAATTACTCCTCAGTTATTTTTCCAGTCTCTCTCACCATTTTTTTAAAATTTTTTTTTAAGGATTTGGGAAAATCATGAAATATCTACCATGTTTTCCTCTCATTACAACTAAGCTACAATAGTACCTGTCATGATTTTGACTAGATGGCAAAAAAAGACGGTGACGTTTAAAATGATAAATGATTAACTCATCAGAAGAGGTAGCTGAGCATCTTTAGAAAGTTATTGCATTTTACACTGATGGGCCCCTTCTGTGGCTTCTGATTTTTTCAGTCACCCTGGAATTGCAATATTAAATAAATATGATGAGAAGTATTCCTGGTTGGTTTAGTTTATGTTCAGTATTGAGTTTTAAATGTAATTATCATAGAATTTTCTTAGCATTTTCCTAAGGTTCTTTTCTAGGTTTATTTTTATCAATAACTGAAAAGGTTTGCTATAAAAACATTTTTGGTTGCAGGTAGGCAATAATGTGCTAACCTACTAAAATGTTGATAAAAGAAAACAAAAAAACTTTAGCTGTGTGGAAGTAATTAATTTAGGGTATCACCCGTTTTCTCTATATTCATAGAGCTATAGTATCTAATGCACTTAACTTTGCAAGTATAGTTTAAAGGTCTTATGTCATAAAAGACAAACTCAGCACTTACCCCAGAACACGAATGTCACCAGCAATCTCAAAAATAGAAATTAAACACTCGCTCTTCTGTGAAAGCAAAAGTAACATTTGCACTAACGGCAAACAGTAATCCATCTACAAATGCAACTTTACATAATACTGACATTTTGCCGAAATTCAGCATCAGATGCCTTCTTTTTCGGGTGAAACAGTCTGCCAAATCTAAATTGGATCGCAATTTTGCAGATGAAGAGCAGACTTTTTAGGAGTCTTCATCCTAGTTGTTTCTACATCTTTTTCATCTATTAATCAGCTTTTCTTGTGGAGATATAAAAGTATTTCAGTATTTGTGGTGTGTGTACTACTCTTGTGAAAGGTGTACATAGCTGAGATAGAAGGGAGTGGCATCCATTACACTTGTTAGATTCAGAGGAGCAGTGACGAGAGCTAAGGATATTTTGTCCCATCCTCACAAAAACAGATCAATAGAAATCTTCCCTCTGAGCTCGGTTGGCTTTGAATTCAGCCATAAGCACTAAAAATAACAAGCATTTTCAAGAGCAGAGAAACTAGTGAAGCTTTGTATCCTGTGCCCCTTGCACAGTACCTTTGCAATAATCCTGGCTCTGCATTTGGCATCCCTTGCTCCCATCTCCGATTGCAACACCTACATCTTACCTCTGCAGTCCTGTTCTCCTAGGATCTTTTCTAATCACCCTGCAAGTCTCCTCCGTATCTCTTAATTAGCAGAGAAGAGGTGGGCTGGTTTTGCTGAGGCTGTTTCTGAGCTACATGTGTGCTGACTGGCCTAGTCAGTGAGCCAGAGGGAATAGATGACTGCTGACCTCACATTTTTACTTAATGAGGCACTAATTTAGAGCACTCTCCCCTTGTCTAGTCACTGCTTCTCATGAAACTTGTAGGAATGAAATGAAGTTTGATCTCTCTGCTTCTTTGTCAGATGCATTGGAAAATGAAAACAGGTTCCTACATTGATACGGTGAAGCAGGCAGACAGCATGATAAGTATCATTTCCTTATAAAAAAAAAGAAGCTAAAATAAATGAGAAAAGTTTAAAATAGTATTCTAGGGTTTTACCAAAGTATTAGTTTTGGTTGCTGCATATGAAGAACCCTTGTAACTTCTGTCTCCTGTTTGTATTCGTTAGGCTGCTGCTTGCAAATATTCACCTTTATGTGGTGAATTCCTTTGATTACAACTGACAAAAAAGTGTACAGTCTTTCGTCTTGAGCGGTCTAGGGTGCAAGGAAGTCTAGTGTTTCTGTAATAATTTTGCACCTGCTGTATTAACTGTCTTTCCTTGTAGTCAAAAGAACCTGCAACGTTGTCTGCCTCAGTTACTCACTAGAGGCTGTGGTTACAGCACAGAAAATGGAATTAAGTTGGTCTTTTGACCACAGAGAGATGGGATGGCCTGAAAAATGGGTGAAATTTGTGGCTATGCCTCTGCCTGCAGTGAAGGGGAGCTCCTTGGCAGCCCTGGGCTTTCCAGCATGGGGTCTCAGCAGTGCCAGAGGCACTCAGGCCCCAGGGAGCACCCCTAGCCAGGCATTTGCAAGTGCTTTGGTGTTTCTGGAAATCAGACACATGCTCCCACTGCCAGCCTTGCTCCTCTTCCCTAAGAGGCTTTACAGTCCTTTCCTTTTCCAGCTAAAGCACACAAGCTCTAAAGGGAACAGGCATGGGACTGGGAGTTCCCATGTCTGGGTGGTGGTATGGGGCCATCAGCAGCTCATCCTATGCCAGGTCACTGCAACTTCCAGAGCCATTACACAGGTGTCAGTGAGGTTCTGTTAGTGTAAACCTTGTGCAGGTGAAACCAGGTTGAGGTGCCTTGCCTGTCTTTGTGTAAATCCTGTTCCATTAGGTAAGCCTAATGCAAATGTTACAAGCATTCTGCAAGGCAAGCTGTTCAGAGGGATGCTTTGAGTTTCTCTATTTATTTACTGATTTATTTCCCTGGGGACTGGTAGTAAATAAACATGGGTGTATGTGTGTGTTATTTTTTTATCTCTGGGTGACTGGCTCACATCAGGTTCAGGTTGTTGGACTGTAAGTGATTCCAGACTGCTGGCAAGGGTGCATGAGGCAAGGTACAGCTCCCAGCGGGGTGATGTGCCCTGTCACAGCTGGAGCATTTGTTGGTGATTTTAGCAGAGACTGAAACTTGAATAAGCACTGAGTGTGAGCAAACTTGCTGTCTTAAGAGATGCTCATTGCTTGCTGCAGGTGAAGCATGCTTATGGATAAACTTATGTGCCTGTTCTTTAGGTAAGCAAAGGCATTAGCAGGCAGGGGATTCTCCTAAGCATCTTTAAATGAAAATCAAATGGACTTAAAAATGCAAGTTATAGTTGTGCTATGAGCTGTGAGCAGCTTCCTAGGTCTGAGCCACAGATAAAATGGTGAAATAAAAAAAGAGTTGAGTATAAAAACAAATCTGGCCCAAAACATACAAAATTGGGCTCACTACACCTTGCTGTTATTTGCATACTACAAGGGAGGACTAATTATGCAAAATAAAGACGAGGAATGAAGAACAGTGTTTTCTATCCTGCAGTATGTTTTTTCAGATACCCCAGTGATCTGGGGTGGGATTTTTGAATGCAACGGGAATTTGCTTAGCCTTTGTTCTGGCAATAAATTACATAAACTGTGGAAATTAGAAGCTGTTTGGCGTGTAAGGATTAAAGAGTACCTTCAGGCAGACTTGAAAGAGTGTCCCCAGGCAAACCCATGCTGCTCGTGCAGCTCCCCTGCCAGCTGACGCAGTTCGCACAGGCCGGAGAGCTAACCAGGGGAAAAACCAGGGACAGCTTTTGTTGGCCCTGTGAGCTGACCTTGCTCCCTGCAGGGTGCAGAGACATGCCAGCTTTGGATAGCAGTGGGGCTGACGCAGGCCAGGGCAGCACAGGGAACTGGGATCTCCCTGTGCAATATGGTAGGAGGGTCAGTGGGCTCAGGTGTCCCCCAACCAGCACCCCCAGGGCTGTACCTCCATGGCATAGGTCCTTCTCCTCCGGGGAGAGCTGCTTATGATGGCTTATAGCAGTAATAAATCAACACAGCTCCTTATGCCATTCAGCTGGAGCAGCAGGAGAGGGCAGAGGCTTGGAGGCTCTGTCACAAAGTTCCCTTGAGAATGAAGCCCCTTGAGGCTGGTATGAATTTTGACGTGTTTCTTTCCGTTTACATAAAATAGCTTCTCGCAAATGCCAACAGCATCAGGAAAGGAGGATGCCAATGATAACATCACTATATTCACCAGGATTTTGGATGGTCTGCTGGACGGCTACGACAACAGACTGCGCCCAGGACTGGGAGGTAGGATAACGCATTTGCTGTGGCCATTCTGCTATGCCCTCCCAAATGGGTACCTGCCCTTTGCATGGGCCTTGAAAACAGAGTTGCGTTTCGTTAGCTAAATGAAGCTCAGGAAGTAGATTTGTCTCCTGGTAAACGGAGCACAATACAAAAGTCACTGAAAGTCTTCTTTCAGTCATCGAGGTCCTCTGAGGTTGGGTTAGGAGAGCACATGTGATGCATTTTTTCTGTAATTGAATGCAGTTTGGGTTTCTTTTCTTTCTGGTACTCCCTAAGGTGAGCGAGACAGGGTGCTAGCAGGTTGCTGCAAGATTCCCTCACTGGTCAGCATGTATAAAATTACGCCGATGACAAAAAACTGTGTTAAATACAGATCTCCAAACCATCCATTTTTAGACAGCTACAGCAAATCTGTATTGATATGTCATTTTGATAACCTCTACAGCAGCTATTTTAAAACTGTAACATGTGAATAGTTGCTTGCCATCCTAACCTTGTTGAGCCCTCCTTCAGCTCTCTATCCCCCAGATTTCTCTCATCTTCTACCCATGTGTAAACCATCTGTTATGTTTCTTTCTGGCCCTTTTTTAATCTGGCTACCCCCACCCTTTCCTCTTGTGAGACCAACACATTGCTTTCATCCCTTTCTCTCCTTCTCCTCTCACTTTACACAGATATGCTTGAAAATAGGGCTCGATGCTTGTATCTTATGTAACAAACTTCTGAAATTTCTGCCCTTAAATTAAATTAGTACTGGATTTAAAAAGATGCCAGAACGACTTGGAGTCTTGAGGGTAGAATTAATTTCACCTGACTCTGGAAATCTATAACATAGATGTCTGAAATCAGGCAGGTCACCCAACCTGACTCTGGAAATCTATAACATAGATGTCTGAAATCAGGCAGGTCACCCAAGTCAGCGGAGGAGAATAGGTCCTTCCAAGATACACTTTATCTCATCCTGTAGTAGGTATCGAATACGTGCTGTCAGTGTGTGCTCGCAGCCCAGAAAGCCAGCCGTATCCTGGACTGCATCAAAAGCAGTGTGGCCAGCAGGTCGAGGGAGGTGATTCTCCCCCTGTACTCTTCTTTTATTAGTACTGTGTTCAGCTCTGGGGCCCCCAGCATATGAAAGACATGGACCTGCTCGAGCGGGTCCGGAGGAGGGCCACGAGGGTGATCAACGGGCTGGAGCACCTCTCCTATGAAGACAGGCTGACAGAGTTGGGGTTGTTCAGCTTGGAGAAGAGAAGGCTCTGGGGAGACCCTATAGCAGCCTTCCAGTACCCAAAGGGGGGCTACAAGGAAAGATGAGGAGGGACTCTTTATCAGGGAGTGCAGTGATAAGATGTAATGGTTTTAAACTGAAAGGGGGTACATTTTGATGAGATATTAGGAAGAAATTCTTCACTGTGAGGGTGGTGAGGCACTGGAACAGGTTTCCCGGAGAAGCTGTGGATGCCCCATCCCTGGAGGTGTCCAAGGCCAGGCTGGATGGGGCTTTGAGCAACCTGGTCTAGTGGAAGGTGTCCCTGCCCATGGCAGGGGGGCTTGAACTAGATCTTCAAGGTCTCTTCCAACACCAACCATTCTGTGATTTATGATCAAAACCTGTTGGTCAGAGGACTTGCACCCTTGAAGGGCCTGTAATTTCCCACTGATTATGAGAAGAGAGCCTGGGTTCCCAAAGGTCAACAACTGCATTTGATAAGGGATGAAATTCCTCCTCAAACATCTTCTCAATTTCAGGCTTTTGGAGATTTTTGAGTGATTCAGATATTGTTAATAAAGGAATGCATCACAAGCATGTATTTGCATCTTAAAGCAATTACTAATGCAGAGCCTATGTTTATTACAGAGAGAATAACTCAGGTGAAAACAGACATCTATGTTACCAGTTTTGGTCCTGTGTCAGACACAGAAATGGTAAGTTCAAGCATGTGGCTTTCAACTCCATTGTATTTACTTTGCTAAAGTCATATTTGGAACCATTGCTTCTATTCAGATCCTACAATACCTTGACTGTTTCTTTGTGCCAGGAATATACCATTGATGTTTTTTTCCGACAAAGCTGGAAAGATGAAAGGCTGCGCTTCAAAGGACCTATGCAACGCCTCCCTCTTAACAACCTGCTCGCCAGCAAGATTTGGACCCCGGACACTTTTTTCCACAATGGCAAGAAGTCTATCGCTCACAACATGACAACCCCAAACAAACTTCTGCGCCTGGAGGACGATGGCACTCTGCTGTACACCATGAGGTAATAACTGGAATCGATTTCTTTTGATGCTGATTCCCAACTAGCTCTGCAAACACTTGTGGGGAGCATCACTTCCCCCACTCCTAGTAGAGCTGGGCAAACAATCTTTCACACATATTGATTTGAATATCAAGAAAAATGGAAAACATAATCGCTGACTACAAGTACCAATTAATCTGTAGCTTCTGAATACTGCTAGTGCCTAAATATTTCCTTTGATTAAATGGAAGGCATATTCTCAACAGATTTGATGATTCAGTCCAGCTTTTTTATATGAAGATCTGTTCTCTCTTACTGTTTGTATTTGCAGCTGCAGTGCTGATTGCAGGAGAACTGTCTCCAAGACCAGAAACTGAGATCTTGTTCTGGGGCAGTACATCTTGAACCGTTGGAGCTGTTGTTATTTTTTTTTTTTTTCAATTTCAGTAATAGTGCTAAAAGGCAAATCATAGGGATAAGTAAAATAATCTAGGAGCACTGTGAAGCTGCTTTAGCAAGTACTTCTCTGAAAACAAAGCTGGCACATTATATTGGCAGAGAAGCAAATTGGTGTCTCAGATCTTCAGGGTCATGCTTCTCATCTGATTAGAGGATACTGTCAAGCTTCATCATTGCATAACTTAGTTATAAGATATATCAGTGATGTTAGAAGATTGTCTGAAAATCTTCTCAGGCCAAATCCCACATCGGTTTATGGCAATTTTCTCATGAAAGGTAATTAGCCTGTAGTAATTGAGACTGTCATCTATCTGCAACAGGGTTTTCTCCAAAAGTGTAGTCATATGGACAACACTTGAAAAAGACATGAAAGGAAAAACCTACCAAGCAACAAAGTGTTATTCTGAGCTTTTCATGTATGAGCCCAGAGTGGTGCCCAAGACCCAGCAAAGTGCTTGGGAGCCTGAAGTCAGGTGAAGCTGAGATTGCCCATGTTTTCAGCAGGCAGCCCCCAACTAAGGGAGGGGGGAGCTGCGCTCCCACCAGCACCTATCCTGCTGCAGGGCTGGCCCTGCGGGGCAGAGCCCACCGCCACCTGCAGCTGTGCGTTGAGGAGGATGAACCCCAAGTTCACTTCTGAAGGCCCAGTCATCACGACTTGTTGGGGCTTATACACAAGCACCTGGACCCTCTCAAATTTTATTTCAGGTGGTTTTGACCTGGGTTTGTTTGTTTGTTCGTTTGCTTATTTATTTCTTTTGGCCCTAGCCTTAAATCCCTTCTTCTGAAAGGGAAAAAGATTGAGGAGAAGTAAGATATCCTTATGTAAGGACTTACAGCTTTAGACCATCACAGTTGTAACTGCACTAGATGCTAAAAAGTCTTAGATGCTATAGAAAACATGTTTAAAAGACGGACACCCCGTCCCCCTTCATTTTCTCTTCTACTATTTGTATTGCTGTTCATACTAGCCCCAAGTTAGTGATCGCTGCAGTAATAAACTGAAAAAATGTGAGGTTACACATACATACTTAAATGAATAGAAGTCAGAATAACTGTCAAAGAAACTTATTTTCACAAAAATATTTGCAATGCCAGCCTCGAAACCAGTCTCACTGCTGCTAGGACTACACTAGTACCACTCCAAAGACTGCTGCAGGAGCGATTCTTGATTATCTGTATAAATTACTTGTGTAAGTCCAGATCAGGCTCACAGCCTGAAGCAAAACATTATGTTATGTGGTAGATTCGCAGCTGGCATGCTATTTCTGTGCAGGCATTGGGTTTTGCAGTGTTAAATAAATGCAGCGAAGGACTGACTCATGAGGCAATGAGCTGAGCCATCTGAGGTAGCAGAGTGAGACCTGGGTGAGCAAGACCAAGGTGAGCTCACTGCTGAATCTGAGTTTGCACTGTGGAGGTGCCTACCCTGTGACCATGGCAGAGTATTGTCTCATTAGGTGCCACAGGCTATAGGTGTGTTGAGGAAAAGACAGTGCTCTGCTCAGCATATACAGCTGAAGAAAAATTTGGGTTTGACACAGACTTCCTCATCATCCCACTCAGTCTCTTTTCCCCTGGTTTTGACAGGGGGAAAGCTTTTTGGGATTGATGGTTTTTGTAGGCTACAGAAAGACACAGAATGCTTGTGTAACCTAAAAAACATGCAACATAATTTTTTTTTTTTGGTAGAGTATTGTGTGTGGGTGTGCATGTATGTGGAAATAAATTCCCACTAACCATGGTGTATGTGATAAGAAATGGAGTGCAAAGCTTTTTAAATAGCTTGCCTTCCACTATTGCAAGTAATAACTTTAAAAATAAAAGACTGTCTATGCTATTCAGTTTAAACACAAGTCAGGAGACCACTTTTGTAGCATGCATGGAGCTGTGCTACTTTAGGGATAGCAGTTTCTTGTGATGGGCGTTTCAGCAGTGTGAGTGATACTCTGCCATGAGGTGGCTTGAGGATCCCATCCCATGGCTATGTCATGCAGCCAGCCCTTCCAGCTGCCTTTGCATGTCCCAGTGAAGGTAACAGCTCAGCAGTGCTACCTAGGATGGCTTTCTGTAAGAAGGTAGGCTGCATTGGGCTCTTTGACGGGAGAGCTGCTTGTCTCAGCTGTGATGCGCTGGTTGAAGGTACTGGGACTTAGCCAGGGCTTGAGCCCCATCTCCTGTGGCTCCCATCAGGCTTACTTGGTTCTCAGGATCTGGGGATGTGGAGACAACCCTCTGTTAGCTCTGCATTCCCCTCGTTTCCAAGGAGGAATTGCGAACTTCCCAGACTGTACGTAGGAGTACTCTGTGCGGGGAGGATTGGACCCTCTGTCATTGACTGAGATGCCTGAATTGCTTTTTCAACCTTGCATCTGGCTGCCTGAATGAAGAGGAGGAAAGCAGCCGAGCTGATGCTGACCTTCCGTCTTCCTTGACTTCTAAATACACCCAGTACGATCAGCTGAGCAAACTTCCAGCTTTAGCACTTGTCAGTATATATGTTTTCATGATGCATGTGTTTACTTATGAAGAAAAATGTATTCTTTGCATTTTGCATTTGATGATACGTTGTCTGGGTCAGAAGTTAATGGGGTATATGTTGCTAGGGAAATCTGATAAATGGGCTTCTATATACATGCAGTATTAAAACCCTTCTGCATGGATATAGGAACACAACGTGCTCTTTGGACAGATGTCATAGGCAGAAGTATTCTCTGCAGGGAATAACTTAATAATTCTGGTTGTCTTTGATTTCGTAGGCCCTATTTATTTTATTTTGCTAATGTGGATTACAAATGGTATGCTGCTGAACTGAATGTTGCAAATTCTGTTTCTGCCCCTAGAGGGGAGTATTGTCCGTATCCCCGCTTTTAAATATTTCTTTTTTAGTAAGAGCGCTGTGGTAAAAAAGCACTAGCAAATATGCTTCATATTTCACTAATCTGTATAGAAAATAGCTTGGTGAATGGAGGCAAACATTTGATTCTTTCTCTTTAAAAACTTAATAGATATTTAGTTTATCATATCTGAGAAATAGGTGTTGTAAAAAGCATAAAATTCATTTATTCCATGAAACTATTCTGAAAAATGGGGACAGTAATTTAAGCAACATTTTCAGGCTAAGAAGAGAACCAACATGTCTCAGTGAGCTGCATTTTTTTTTCACTCAGTGGGAACTGGCAGTAAAGACAGAAGCTTTGATAAACTTTGCTGTAGGATGCTAGAAAAAAAGCTGCAAAGAAGCCAGAAGTTGTATGAAGCAGAAAATGCTCACTCGAGCTAAGTTTTTGGACTATAAATTAAATTTTCACCAGCAGCTCATAGGCTTTTTCTTAATGATTTTCTATTAGCTTGTAGATATTGAAGAATCTTTCTGTGTCATCACAAGGGGTAGGCTCCTTAGAGCCCCCATTCTCGCTGTAATTTTGAAAGAACCCCAAAACCCTTTTGCTGCCACTAGGACTGCCAGGCACCTGATAGAATGTGAGACTTCACATGTGACATGGTCACTTATCTGAAGAGATACTGTATAAACAGATTTTCCCCATATTATTATGGCAACTGAAGGTTGCCAGAGATCCTGAGAGTGGTTACAGTTACATCTGTCCCATTAATCTGCATATGCGTAATTTATCAGCTGGAGATTGCAGATATTTGTCAGTACGGTGTTAAGAAACTAGAAAATTTTTAGTACAGCCCTGCAATCGTTCTTTTTACCGCTCCTGGAAGATAGTCACAATTCAGGAATGCACCCACTTGATGGCAGCACGACCACGCTGCTTGGTGGTACACGGGCTGCTCTGGGCTGAAAATAACTGTTCCTTACATTAGCACCGAGGGTTACAGCGGTGTGTGCAAGTGCACGCACGTCCTGGATGCGTGTGAGCACGATGTCTGCTCTTCTATGAAGCACTGGATTAGCAAGCTAACCACTCAAGGCCGTAGAGCTGTGGATTATAAAACCAGTTGGCTGGAAGATAAGGGTGCTGCTTTCAAGCTCCCACCAGGAAAGCCAGGTTTTGTTCGCTTGGGGTTTTTAAGGGGAATTTTTTCTATGAAAAATGTGTAGGTTCTCAAGCGCCGACTTTGCCAGAAGGGAGCCCTTCCCAGATGCGGGTCTACTTGCATGGCCCTGAGCAAGGAGTGACCAGCAAAACTGTGCTTTAAAATGAACCCTTGGTTTTCAGTCAGCCAGCCGTCTGGACGGGAACATTTATGTTCAATTTGAATACGTTGTTCTTATTTCAAAGGGAAGATTTCATTTATGCATCCATTTATATTTACAGAAAGGGATCTGTCAATGCTTTTGGGCATTGTATAAATATTACAAAACTAATTAGGAGCTATCAAGCCATATAAATACGCATTTCCTCCCCCAGCGTTACACTTGCTGCCTTTTCTTTCATATTCAAGCTTCAAACTGCCTGAAGCTGGAAAAAAAAAAATAATTTCTTCACATTGGGCTGAATCTCGCAAGTGTTGAAAAACCACTGCAGTGGCAAGGACTTTCAGCTGCTTTTCATCAATTCAGATTTTGACAGAGCAAGAGAAAATAGGCATATATGAAGTGAAGGGCCCTTCCCTGAGGACAGCAGCAGGATTCGTGTTTCAACACCAAGCCTGTTGGTTCCCATCTCTCCGCTTTGATTGCACATTGCCCCATTTCTCAAAAGCTGTCCTTCAAGGAACGAAGATTTGTTGTTTTGAAAAATCCAGGGCTGGATTTACCCAGTGAGAGGAAAACATCAGAGGAGACTGTGGTATAATACATTCAAAATGGGCAATTACAACCTGCCCAAATATAGTCCCTATGTAGAGTGCGTGACAAAAGCCTATTCTGCTGGCAATAAAAGTGGGCAGAGCCCTGCAGAGATCTCCATCACAGAGATGGGAACTTGCACAGCAAGGGCAGAATTGATTAAAAGACAAAACCCAAACCAGATCCAGCCCATCCTTGGATGAGGGATGTTTGCCTGAACTTTGAGGAGTTACAAAAGGTCCAACTTTAGTTCCAGGTCTGCGCTTAGCACAGAGGCAGACCCAACTTTCCCTTGGGGTTATCTGGTACAATTTCTGCCAGGTTGCCTTGTGTTCCCCCCACTTTATAAGGACAAACCAGGAGGGCCAACCTGACCTGTGCATGGCGAGGATGGGGTGACTGAGCAGAAACCGGAGGGAAGCAGTGCCCTGACAGTACCCCCCAGGCACACCCAGGAAAGCACAGCTGCGTCGGTGACTTGATTTTTCCCAAATCTGCAAACAGGTCCTACCTTCTGCAGCTGGGGGCTTTGAAAGTACCTGGTAGATGCTGAAGAATTGTTACAGCTATGCTATCTTTTTTTATTACCAGGGGAGGATGACATTACAATGAACTCCCTAGTCGTTTCACTTAGACTGAAACTGGAATCTTCATCTGCCTAATCGGAAATACCATTCCCTGAAGTACATTTATGTTTGTGCTGAAACATCAGACTGCCAGTGAGTAGTCTAAAATACGCTGTGATGGAGTGCACCAGGCAGGATGGGTGGGATTCACCTCAGCTATTTTACTTATCTGTAATGTTGACGGCTGCAGCTGAGCCTCTTGGCTCAGAATTGCTCCCAGTGCAGGGGAGAGACTTTCTTAAGGAGTTAGGTGTCTGCATTATTTCAGATGTCTGCTTTAGTATGAAAGATGCTTACTTCTCTCCACTCACTCCACTAGGAAGGTTCCTGTTTTTTTCACAGTGGCAGAAAAAATGAGCATAGTACCTGCTGTTACTATCCATGTCTGTGTTTGGTGACATGAGTCCCATCCTACTTATTTCCACTGGTGTTTCCCATCCCCATACTCATGTAGTTTGGAGACAGGTGGTGTGCCAGCCACCTAAAACTATGGGATGTTCTAGTCAGCAGCTGGTCCTGTAGCTGTGTTGTAGAGGAGCTGCAGAGTTTCCTCTCCATGCAACATAAAGCCCAAGGCTGTGCAAGCATAGCACACATGAGCGCACTCAAATTGGGTTCAGTCCTCCACCTTTGTCTAGGTGGGTGTAGGGGGGGAATATAGTGCACCTAGAAGCTCAAGAAACCCCAATAACTTTCGATTCTGCCTTTGCTTGTTTAGATGAAGGGAAGAATCCATAGAATGCTGGTGAAGAAAGAGGTATCTGGTGAGGGATGCCGGAGGTCAGTGAACTGCTGGTGGGTGCTGGGTACCTGTGGCTAGGTTGAGAGTGCAGGATCAGGAAGATGCATTTGAGGGCTTAGGTGAGATAAGGTGTTGCAAGAAATTAGGGTAGAAAGGTTTGGGGGAGCAGGATACTTGGTACTGATAATGGTCACTCAGGAATAACGAGAAAGTAGTGCAGATTAGGTTATAGATATCTGAAGTAGTCAGAAAGTAAAAGCGTATGTGTAAGGAATAAAGGGCTTAGGGAGGCTGGAGAATGGCTCCAAGCTACTTCAGAAAAGAAGACAGGAAGGGCTTGCTCTACGATGCTTCAGAAACATCTGATCAGATGAACATATTAGGGTGGAGTGAGAAATTAATTCTGGATCATGTTACACCAGAGTTACCCTGTAGGAAATTCTTGGTAATTTAACCTTCTTGGAAGACTTCATCAAATCAAAATACCAATATATATAGCTGAGTAAAGTTGTGCAATGGGCATGGGTAGAAGTAGTCTTCATTGTCCCATTAGCTTCTTCAACCTTTCTGCAGGAAAGTGTCTTGGTGTGATGGCGCAGATGAAAAAATGCGCGTGGCTTGTCATTTAATGAGCAGTCCACTGGCAGTGCCTGTTTCTAGTCTTCTGTCTACTCTGTTCTGTAAAAGTCTTAAGACATTGCCTTTGGAGACCTCAGTTACTTTCTAAAAGATCTTACTATGTTAGCTTATCTTATATTGATGTTCAGCCTGACTTATTCCATTTTCTACTGTTAAATTAAAATTTCCTGAAACCACATACATAAACTTGTACCTTACAGTCATGGTTATATCACTCAAAAAATTCCAAACTGTTTTTTCTATTTGATTGCTCTAAATGATGAAGCAAGTCTTTTTTACCAGGCTTTAGCTAAAATCCTGAGGTTGTGTCCGTTATATGCACTATAGCCAGTATAAAAAATTTGGGAAGAATTTCTGCAAGAGAGGCTGGCCTTCCCTTTGCATACTCCTCTCAGGAATTTGGGCCAGGAAACTTCGGGACCAGAAGGGATGACCAACCCTGAATTATTTTCATGGCTCGGTCAGACTTCATAAGGTTGTCTCATTGCTCCACAGTCATCTCTTCAGTGGCTAATGCATGCATGTGTCCTGTCCATGTATATAAAATATTGTTTTGACTTGGAGATTGAGCTAAAAGAAAAGGAAAATTAGCAAAACCTCCTTAGTCAAAATAATAAATACCTAGTATGTTCTTGCCATTAAATGTGCATCTTAAAAGCATCAGTTACACAAATTGATTTCAACGTAATTTACACTCAAGCCACTATCTCTAGGTTTGCTCAGTCCAGTGGTAGAATATGTATCTCACCCATGCTATATGCTTTTGCTTTTCTGTCTCTTCTGAAGGTGTCACCGAGCTGACCTGTCCACGGTCCCTGTTTGCATGCAGAGGCACAGGGGTGCATGCCCTGAGGGAGATAGTACCCCACTGATCTTGATAGAAACAGGGAGCCCCCATCCAGCTGCATAACCGCATCTTCTTCCTGGGGAAATCTGGATGGAAAGAAGGAGCCAAGTACATTGTTGAACATGGTTTAGCATGTGGACAGTCAAATGTTGCTGGGAGATTCAGCCCTTCCTTCCCTCAGATGGCACTGCAGCAAATGGGTGCTTACAGTGTAGCAGATGCTGGTGCTGGTGGTGGTATAAATAGCAAAGAGATGGTAAGCTGAGGCCTGTTCAATGACTATTTAAGGTGTGAAACAGCAGAGGGGTCAGAAGGCTCTTTCCCTGGAGCAGCGAGCACCCACAGCCTGCCCCTTTACCTGACACTTCATGGCTGTGTTGATGAGGAGTGTGTAGCATTTCAGCAGTAAGGCAAAAAAATCCAGCTAATAGTGTCCTGCTTGGATGGTTAAACAATGTCCTCTGTGTACGGGCAGGGCTACATACGAATAGGCATATGCCATATGCACATGTTTCCCTGCAGAAGAACATATCAAATTGCGTGATGCATGGCCCTTTCACACAGAGGTGTGGAGAAGCATTGAAGTTACACAAAGGGCAGATCTTGATGAGGGGTGACCTGAGAGGTGGACATAGAAATGTGAGGTGAATAAGAAGAGGCTGGGATTAAATGTCAGTGGCTGAAAGGAAACTGTGGTGAGATGTTTTGGAGCTCTAGTTTGTTTGTCTGAACTGTGGAAAATAACCAAAGATTTCAGCTCTGTATTTAGGGTCGCCAGGTAGTAATCCCTTCTACCTATCCTCCTGTGTCTGTGCACCCCAGTCTAGATGTAAGAGAGCCCAAATGGACTGGTACTGCCCATCTGGTGTGTGCCCCCACCCCTTAATACTTCCTAAATCCAGCTTATTTTTCTCTGTAGAAAATACTACATGCAGATTGTGCCTATCCATACAAATATAAAGGTTGTGTGAACTGGGAGGAAGGAATAGGATGGCTGTGCAGCCAAGTAACCCTCACCCAGGGGGGAGCGTGTGCTGTGCTGACAGGCAGAAATGGAGGAACAAAAGCCCCTTTGACCTGTCAGAAAACCTGCACCAATTACCAAGTCGTCTAACAGGTGGTGTTTGGAGGACAGATGCACTGTGGCATGTCCATCACTCCTCAGCCTGCATTGCCTAGGGTGCCTGCGAGAGCTTCTTCCTCATGTACTTGGGTTTTCTCCCACTGAAAGCAGGGGTTGGGTGACCCCCTGTGAGTCGGGTGGCACCAGGCATTGCCATCGCTGGCTGGTTCTGCCAGCATCTGGGACTGGCCTCTTTTGAGAGCCAGAGAGGAGTTCACAGTTCAGTCTTACATAGCACCTCAAGAATAAATGTATTTACTGCAGTCAGCACATAGCTGAACGTGCCACCAAAAGGGTCACGCTGAGGAGATCGTAGTCAAAACGTGTAGCATGTGCAGGCTTGTGGAAATATGTGGCGTAGCATAGTGAAGGGTGGGCTGGATGAGATGTTTCCCATTTTACCTGCATCAACCACTGCATCAGCTTCTCAGTGTTGTTAGTACTAGTTAGAGTTTGGGGGTTTGATTCAAGAATTCAGTAAAAATAGAAGCTACTGCAGAGGAGAGATCTGAAGGCCTTCCTCATGGGGTGTCAAGGAGAGTTCATCATGGATTAGGGACCAGCAAGGAGAGAAAGCTCGGTGAGGTTTTTAAGTGAAACTGTTAAGTAGATGGGTGTGATACTGTGCTGTAGCATTTGTAGCTGCATAGCCATATTGGTCGAAAGTTTCTTTAGGAAAGTAAGGTCTGTAAGCTGAGAATATAAAGGAGTTGACTGGCAAAATGGTTGGGGTTTTGACTGCACCAGTTAGTCTGATAAAAAACAGAGCTTCTTCCAGCAAGTTTTGCCTTGCTTATGGACTTCATTAGACACCTTGCATTAGATAGATAAGCGTAAGCTCAATGCTCCGTCCACTGGTTTTATGCGTATTAAAGAAATACTGTAGAATGAAAGGCATTATCAGTTATAAGCTTTTACCAGGAGCTGGAAATGTGATTCTTTCTATAAGCCCCCAAATTCCTATCAAAGATCAGATAATTTAAATGTCCTATTGGTTATTTCATTGCCTTTCTCCATTCTTTCTGTGCCTAGAGGCTGAACATCCCCCCTGCCCCCACCTAAGAGTGTGCTCTGGGTATGCCAGGGTACTCCACATGCAGGGAGGTCATTCCTACAGTGGCACAGCTTTTGAGATCAATCCTGCCCACCACAGATCATCTCAGGATAATCTAGTCTTCAGCACAGTTAATCTAGGCAATTAAAGTCGTGTTTTCTCACTTCAGCATAAGCTATGCTAAGGATTTGGTTTGCTTAAAATGAGAGTTTTGCTGTCCAGTACACCATGCCTCTGAATTTGCTCACAAAAACATCAGTAACTGGAGCTCTTAGTGTTCTATAGTCCCTTCACTGTGGCATTTTCAAAGCACATTTTGGTGTCACATAAATATAACACATCTTAGCATCATAGGAAAGTTGTGAAAGGGTAGTATTCTTGGTAGAGTGGTTATGAAGGAAAAATGGGCTAACACAGAAATTTGTGCAGACCACTTCACTCCAGATTCTAGCGTTAATTTCTGTCCTGTGTTCACTTGGTATCGTGGATTCCAAGGAAATGAGAGTACAGCCGGTGTTATAAATAAGAAGCAGTGGTGAACTGCCTCCACATTCCACGTAGAGGTGCAGAACAAGGCCCTGAGTCCATATTTTAGCCTCTTATCTAACACAGTGGTGGAGATTCATGAGCAAGGCAGTGTTTGATTTATTGAGAATAATCACTTCTCTCCCCCTGAGCCAGGTTGCGGACAGTCACTCAGGCAGGGGCAGGCTTCAGGGTGACTTTCACAGCTGTCAGTAGCGTGACTGAACGTGTATCCACATCCTAACACTTCTGTGCTATGCTAGGTAGCTCACTATCACCACCATCAACAGGGTTCATTACGACTGTGTGTCAGAACCAAGAAGGGTCTGTGTCTGTCTGTGTGTGTGTGTGCATGCGCGCGCTCATATAAGAACATATAAGAACATGTTACATTCACTTAAGGTACACAGGGAGACATCAGTTCCCTGGATTACACACGTATGGTGCTGGGACCTGAAACAAGTCTTGCTGTAAAACACTTTGAAAGGAGTAACCGTTTGGTTATAGAAGTTTTCCCAAGACATCACAGTGGGAGAAGGGGTGAATAGTTACATCCTGAGTCCAGGCTAACTGAAAACAATGTGTTCACAGTTTGAAAAAGTATAACCCAAACCAGCAACTCTCCATTATTCTCTTGTCCACGTGAGGGTGTGAAAGTGCATAGTGGAGATGCCGTAAAGGCTCAAATTGTTCTACTGATGACCTGTTGGAGTAGGTACCCAGGGATGATTCTCCTGGAGTTGGCTTCTGAGAAGGGTCTGACCCAACCTTGAGGTCTCCCTTTGCAGGGAGCCAGCCCGCCCCTTGGGGCAGCGTATGGCTTGGGTAAGGCTGGATCCACCTCAATCTTTTGGCATGTTGGGGAGATGTTGAGATAGATTCAAGATGAGTTTCAAGCAAACGTTTTGTCTTTTTTTTAAGGAAAATGGTGATGGCTGGGCTTGTGTTGGGAAGGGCACTTTGGCTCTTTTGCTCCCACTCTGGCCTGAGCCCCACGGTGGGTAACTGGTTGCCAGCACTGGGACAAGGGCAGCACACAGAAATAAACAACTAAGAAGGTGGAACTGGTTTTGGGGATTAGGGCAAACAGGCAGAAGAGCTTTGTATCTCTCCAGCTCCATACCTCAGAGCCAATAAAGCTTTCGTTGTGTCCCTTTCACCAGTTACTGTTGTTATTCAACAAGTATCTTGAGTGAACTTCTCCAGGGGCCTCTGCCTTTCTGCTCCCCTCTCCTTCTAAAGCTCTATGTTTTAATTTGTTTGCCTACTAAAGCTAGTAACTGATAAGAAAAAACAAATTTCTGCCGCTCTCTGTTGGTTCCCCGGGCAGGTGACTGCCCTCACCTCCTGCCTGGCAGCTGGAGATAATACTCCAGAAAGTGTTTTCTGCACTTCCAGGGTAGCAGAGAGATGACAGCTTTGCTCAGTCTCTCAGCTCTTTTCCCATGAGTAGGAGCAGATGTTCCTTGCATTGGGGGAAATCACAGGAACAGCAGGGAGGCCTCTGCAGCACCCTAAAATGGGCTTTTGTGGGACAGGGTGCCTTGTGCCTCCGGGACTTCTGCCGAAGGACTCCCACCTCTCCTTGAAGCACACTCACAGCGGATGTCTGGCTCCCAAACATCTGCATTTATTTCCTTGCCACATTCTTGACTTTTAACACCTCCTTCTCTGCCTTCTCATTAAAAAGCAATGGGATTTTGAAAGCGCCATCATGCTTAGTTCTCCAGTAGAAATGGTTGAAGGTGACTTTTCATGAGTCAAAAAATCTTGCTGTTTGAATTGTTATGCTTTTCTTCAGTGGGTATTCACTTACAGGTCTATATTTTGTTGAAATAGAACTTAAGTAATCACATCACTTTATGTTCTTAAAGCCTATATGTAATGAAGTTTCTTGAATCTTTCATGTGCAACTGTGGATGATACATGAGATAATATGTAGACCTAACTCTTTTTTTCAAATAGTGAAGGTATGCTGTAGTGTTTTATTGGTTGATTAATATTTGGATAGTGGTATAAGTATTTGGAGCATTATGAAAGTGAAGTTTTGTTGTTAATAATAAATCAGCAGCTGTAACCACAGTTTGTTACACATTTTGGGTGAATACCAGCCCCTCTGAAGTCAGGGAGAATTTTACCATTAACTTCAATAAAACCAGAGTTTCATCCTCCCATTGTAAATGACCTTTAACAGCCACTTGTAATCTTGTCAAAAACTCTGATTGAGTGAAACTAGTCCCATGGGGCTTTTATTAAGACAGAATGATGATGGAGGAGGGAAACTTTTAAATGCTTCTGTTGGGAAGAACTGCAGTTTGAGCAGTGCTTGTGCTGTGACAGAAAAGTCCTGGTTTGGAGACTGTCTCTAGCTTAGGTAACTGTGCTGCAGTGAGCACAGCAAGATTGTTCTGGAGTGACCATATTGAAAGAATTAAGCAAATGCTGTTTCATGTATGCATGCCAAGGCCTCCTTTCTCTTCTCTCAATAAATACAAACTGGGAGTAATTTTGTTATAATCAGCTGTGTAAACTAGGATATGCAAAGGGTACCTAAGCTTTAACACAATGTTAAAAGCCAAAGTGTGCAAATATCACCACAGGTGGTATTTGAAGGAGCAGGCCCAGGTACCAATTTCTTTGTGACTCCTGGAGCTATGATCTGAATATAGAGTTTGTACCCTGCACCTAGAAGTAAATCTGTATGCAGTGACCCATGCTTCCAGCCCCCAGAGTGTCAGAAACGGCTGCTGTGCTGCTTTATTTTTTCTATTTGTAGTAGAACATCCAGTCTCTTTGAACCAGGAGTCAGTTCAGTGATTGTTTTTAAGGTCCTCACACAGTAATGAAGAACAGCTCCTGTTGAGCACAGAGTGCTCTGCAGAGGTTCAAAGTGGTGACGTTTATGTGGTGTGTCGGAACCTACAGTCCAGTTTTCTATTGTGTTGCTTATTACAAGATGCTTCACAAACCTTGAGTAATGCAAACTTTTTAAGAGGTAGCTAGGAGTGTTCACTGAGCCTTTTAAAAATTACCTAGGAGGCTCAACTCCATACTCTTGTAAGAATAACTGGTAAGAAGAACTATCGCTAGTTCATTTGTTTAAGATGGCCAGACTAGGAGTGGCCCTAGAATGGAAGCATGGAAAAAGGAAAGGAGCATGCAGATATTGCTGATAACAAACAAAAGGAACTTCTTCATCCAAAGAATTCATGTTAATGAAAGGAAGGGCTGTACTGAAGCATATTTGCAGCTGCCAGACTCTGTTCTCCCTACCCGTGAGCTAAACCCAGAAGACTGAACCATGCACCATCATTTGAAGGGTTACGCCACCTTTTGCTGGATGAGGAATTCAGAGGGGGTACAGGAATGGCCCTGGCGCCACCAGGGTCTTTGCAGATTCTGAGAGAGAAAGTGGCAGCCAGGTGCCCTCCAGCCTTACGTGTTACCCTTTCATTTAAGACAGGCAAAAGTAATTTCTGGAGGGACTTAATTAAATTCCACTAGGCCACAGTCTTCATGCACCTCATCTTCACTTCCACACTTACAGTTGAGAAATGTCTAAGGTTTTCCTCATTACACACAAAGATTATTTCCAGAGATGCAGGCAGCAGGATACAATTCATAAGACGATCAGATGAAACAAAAGGTCTTATTCATAATTCTGCATCGAACTTTCCTTCACTTCCTGATTCCACAGCTGCTGTCTGGGTAAGATGAATATAGGGAACCACTTCTTCACTGTTTGCAGATGACAAGTGTGTCTATTAAAATGTTGTCAAGCTGCAGCCTTTGAAACAACATACTTGAACTGGTGGTAGACAAAGAGACAGGAGATGGACTGCAGTAAAGCATGCCAGCGTTCTTATGGCACTGGGAGCAAGGTTTCCAAATGTATAAAAAAACTAAATTTGCAATACTTGATACAGAAAATATAATGATATATTGGAGGGATAGTAGCCTTGCTTTCAAGTACCCACTGGAGTGACTTTTATGAAAAGGATGCAAGTTGTGCTTGTGCTAAATGCTTCTGCAAAGCATTAGACACTGTCCTGCACAACATCCTTGTCTCTAAACCGAAGAGGCATGGATCTGATGGATGGACCACTCAGTAAATAAGGAATTGGCTGGATAGTCACACTTGAATTGTTGCAGTCAATGGCTTGATGTCCCAGGTAGAGACCAGTGATGACTGGCATTCCTCAGGGGCTGGCACTGGGACCAACACTGTTTAACATCTTTGTTGGCGACATGGACAGAGGGGTTGAATGCACCCTCAGCAAGTTTGATGATGACACCAAGCTGTGTGGTGTGGTCAACACGCTGGAGGGAAGGGACACCATCCAAGAGGGACCTTGACAGGCTGAGAGGTGGGCCTGTCTGAGCCTCATGAAGTTCAACAAAGCCAAGTGCAAGGTCCTGCATGTGGGTCAGGGCAATCACAAGCACAAACACAGGCTGAGCAGAGAATGAATTGAGAAGAGCCCTGAGAAAGAGTTAGGGATGTTGGTAAACAAGAAGCTCAAGATGACCTGGCAATGTGTGCTTGCAGCCCAGAAAGCCAACCGTATCCTTGGCTGTATCAAAAGAAATGTGAGCAACACAGAGGGAGGTGATTCTCCCCCTCTACTCTGCTTTTGTGAGACTCCACCTGGAGTATTGCATTTGGCTCTGGGGCCTCCAACACAAGAAGGACATAGACCTGTTGGACTGAGTCCAGAGGAGGACCACAAACATGGTCAGTGGCCTGGAGCACCTCTACTATGAAGACAGGCTGAGAGAGTTGGGGTTGCTCAGCGTGGAGAAGCAAAGGCTCTGAGGAGTGACTTTTTACAAGGGCATGTAGTGATAGCACAAGGAGGAATGTAGTGATAGGACAAGGGGTAATGGCTTTAAACTGAAAGAGGGTAGATTGAGATTAGATATTAGGAAGAAATTCATCACTATGAAGGTGCTGAGGCACTGGAACAGGCTGCCCAGAGAAGTTGTAGATGCCCCATCCCTGGCAGTGTTCAAGGCCAGGCTGGATGGGGCTCTGGGCAACCTGGTCTGGTGGAAGGTGTCCCTGCCCATGGCAGGGGGGCTTCAACTAGGTCATCTTTAAGGTCCCTTTCAACCCAAACCATTCTATGATTCTATGATTCAATAATTCTGGGCATGATGCTACTAGAACCAGCTTGTTCATAATGCATCCACATAGCACTCTCAGTGACTGTGGCTTTGCTGGCTTTGTTGCCCAAGGGCAGTCTCCACTGCACACAACTCTCTATTTTAGTGATTTTGAAATTTCTTTTACAAAAATGAAGTCCAAGAACAGTTTTGCCTAAGGGCAGGTATCTCAGGCTTCGGTAATTTCTTTTCTATGTTGTAGACTTCCTGTCTGTTCTTACCAAGCAATACATTATCTCTGTTCTGAACTGGATTTTTTTCCTTTTGCTTTATATGGTGTATTATCTTTACATTTTCCATTACTGTTTGCAGTTTGCCTTTTTCCCTCCCTGTTTCCCAGCTTATCGTCATGATATAATCTCTAGCCAATGATAGATACTATTGCATTTCTCTGTGCTTATTTTGCCATTTCCAGCTATTGGTAAAGCTCCAGGTTTCTGTGCCTTGGCAGAGAGTGGAGCTCTTTCCCCCAGTTTATTGTCCATGTAGCTGGAGTGCCCCGGCAAGGCATCATTGTGTTGTATTGAATTGGACTGACTGAATGCTGTGCCATCTGTACATGGACAGATTGTTACCCTTTATGATCCCTTTGGATAGAAGTTCTTGTAGCAAGAATACTCACTTTGGTGTGCTAATATGAAGCAGTGAGTGTATATAGCTGAGGAGTATGTATACATGCAGCTGTTGTGATAGCAATGGGTACTTTCTGCATTCGGGTAGTAGGGTGTTGTGGATTTCTCTGCAGATTTTTGCCCTCCACGCAGCAGTCTGGTAAGGAACCAGGCTGCCCTCCAGCAAAGCCCTGCATCACCCCAGCACCGGGAAGCCTGTGAGGCTTTGGGTGTCTCTGGTCTGTTACCTCTGAGGCAGAACGGCAGCATAAAACAAGAAAGCCATAAGGGTATTCATAATATAAAATGAGATTTGCAACCTCACTGTCCTGAGAAAACCATATGTATTATGCAAATATCAAAATGGCATAATCAAAACAGATTCCCACTGTGCTATGTGTTGCATGCACCTAGAAAAGTAAGCTTTGGCTCTTTTGATACATTTGATGTATTTTATATCAATATAACTGATATTGCACTGCTCAGAAATTTACCTTGGACTTTTCTTTGCGTTCAGCTTAATCTGTCAATCATACAGAACATCCATGGGATACGTTTGTTTTTTCCTAAGTGTTTTTCCTTCCCTAACCCCTACGTTCACTGTAGCTCCTGAATTTCCACATAGTGGCAGGGCAGTCCAGGATAGAATTGCTTCCCCAGGCAATAGGCTGGGGAAAATGACCCTGTTGTTTTTTCCGGACAAAGTGCCCAGGTAATTCACAGTATGTTGAAATGAAATGGGCTGCCCCAATACTATGTGATTTCCACAGAAGCTAACTGTAGTGCTACATAAATTCATATATATATGTCATTGACTTTATATGTAACTTTATATATAGTTATCAATATATTATATACTTAAGTATTAAGTATATAACACAAGTATTTATCTTTATGTATTTAAATAGTTACATCTATATATAAAGTCAGTGCTTCTTTATGTCTATAACAGTGCTACACTCAGGAGCCAAATTCCTAGTCCAGTCGCAGCTATCTACAGAGAGCAGATAAGTATAAAGCGCGTGGCAGAAGCTCCAGCACAGGAGTTCCTTCACACAGTAATAAGAAAGAATGATCTTATTGGAACAGCTTACATAAATAAAATCATTTCACTTGTCCTAGAGTTACTAGATAAGGCTTACATCATGCATGCACAGTGGCCCACCTGGTTTATCTCACATTCATTTTAACAGGGGGTTGCTGTGATTCCAGGAGGAGTGAGGAGCCTTCAGGAAAGCTTGCTTGTGCCAGCGCTCCTGGATCGCAGTAAGAGCCCTAAAGGGAAAATGCTGAAAAAAAGTGATGTGTTTTCTTTTTACTCTCCCACAGATTGACCATCTCTGCTGAATGTCCCATGCAGCTTGAAGATTTCCCCATGGATGCACATGCTTGCCCATTAAAATTTGGAAGCTGTAAGTTCCCTTCTGAAATAAGAACTAGAAAAATCCATTGTTATCTGGCTTTTCAAGTTCAGCTATGTCTTGTCTAAATTGTTCACTCTTCTCCCCTGCCCCCCCTGCCCCATCCCCTTTTAACAGTGCTTATTAGCACCCCCAGTCTGCCACCCCTGCTGCTACCCTGCCGCTCGTTTTCCATCAGTGTGCTTTGTCTGGCACTGCTGCTTTTCAGCTCACGCGTGCTCCATGATAAATGGTGAGCTGATAAGGTGATATGTCTTATATATCCACATCAAGCATAACAGCCACTGTTAAATGGAGTAGTAGATGCAGACAACTAAGTTGATAACTTGGTTTTACATTTGTAGAGAAACGGAGCTTTTATTGGACAGGTCAGATTGATGTGCTATTGTGGTATTTACACGAATCAGACAGCAGTGCAATATCTACATTGCATGTATTAAAAGAGATCTAGAATACTAAAAGAGGAAATACC
This sequence comes from Falco peregrinus, assembly GCF_023634155.1. Lineage (NCBI taxonomy): Eukaryota > Metazoa > Chordata > Aves > Falconiformes > Falconidae > Falco > Falco peregrinus. The sequence continues at coordinate 50,692,539 of NC_073724.1, read as the reverse complement.
TTTCCATTTGGCTTTAATAAATCCAGTCCTGTATCTTGTTACATGTATACAGATGTATTTGTATATATGCACACATTATTCTAAACTGTATGCTGAACGATGTTTTTTCCTCAGTTCCAAGCCTGTAATCCACCACACTCCTGCCTTGCCAGAAGCTTACTTTAAAAATAACCTCAGGGCATCAGATGGTTCTATTTAAATACAAAGCTCTTAATTAAAGCACAGATGAGGCTACTACAGTAGACATTTTTTATTTTGTTAATCAAATCAGAGGTTCCAGGTGCAATCAGTGTCTCTAAAGACTTTTGAAAATTACCAGGCAAGGCATTTTGCTAGTCCCTGAAGCCGGTTAACTTCAGCATTTTTCACTGTTTTTTCAGTCATATCAATTTAGAGTCACTAATCCTAGCAAGATTAAGCTTTGCCTTTATCGTCTGTTATCTGCCCTGGTTTAATACTGGCTATGCATTGTCTTCTGGTGATCATACTAAGAAGTAAAAACACTGTTTACAGTAGTGATTACCAAACTACCAAACTTAAGATGAACTGATTTCCCTTCCCTCTTCCAATCCAGATAGATCCAGTTTCATCTAATAGCCACCAGTATTTTACAAGGTCACTGCAGGTTCAGGTGTGTCCATTTACTTTAGCCACATTAATTTACAGCAAAACTGATATAATTCTGAAGGTCCATACACCCATACATTCAACTTTAAAAAATATATGCAAACTATCCATTTCATTCCAAACTTAAAAATTGGAAAACATTTCACAGGAAACTGTCATTGTTTGTATATAGAGTTAAACAAAAGTTACTGGAAGGAATTAAGATTAAAAAGAAAAATAAATTATCCTTCCTGGTGTTACATAGTCTTTACTGTATTCATAGATAAAGCTGAAGTCACACCTGTTAGTCTCTAGTGCAGACTATAGAACTGGGATGTTGGACAGTTTTATGAAATCTTGCAAAATATGCAATATAAAACTAAAATGTACATATTTAAACAAAGAATCTGATGCAGCAGGGATCTGAAGTTCAACCTTAAAGTTAAATGAATGCTTCAATGTATTAGTAGATTAGGTTCAGTGAGGTACAAGTTCTAACTCTCCATATAGTAAGACAAAAGGAAAAAAACCTAAATATGGAAGTGCAGGAGATAACATTACTAGATAAGCTACAAACACTTAGAAGGAGTGCAATCTTGAACAAAAGCATTTGAAAAAAACCTCAACAGTCTGTCTGAGTGCAATTATATATTCTGCTTGTGGCAAATGGGTTACATATTAATCACCTATTAGCACACAGGTAATTTTAACCTGGGAAATAAACAGTACTGAAAAGTCATATTTTAGGCATCTGAGGGCTGAATATGGTTTTAGTTCATGCTCCTTGCCATGCTCAGTATACAATCCTAGAGTGTATTTTGTAATCTACTGCAAGTCACCTTTAAGTTCTTCCACAGTGTGTAGACACGGAGCCATTTGCCCTTTCCTAGTCCACACCGGTACTCTCTGCAGTAAGTAAATGCATAGGGACAAGCCATAGACAGTCTTTCAGCCTTGGGAATATCTGTATTACTGGTCTGGCAGCCCATTAGTAATTTACTTGGATATAATATGCAGATGTTTGCGCAAGTAGCAGCCAATAAGTCAGGGTTTGAATTAACCTGATCTATTTTAGGAGGATACAATATTTGTTCCCTATTTACAGCAGTAGGCGTTTGCGTTAAGTCGTCTCCAGGCTTGCAGCCTGGAGGAGGAAAGCCTACAGGGGTATATTACACACAAACACATGCCCTCTCTGCTTTAGCTTTCCTCCCTGTCTTTCCCCAAAGGGTTTCTATTTAATGGTCTTCTTTCCAAGATGGATTTTGAAAAACCTCAAGGAATAGCATCAAAGTAAGTGTTAAAGACATTATTGATGGAGCTGGGAGGGTGTGGAAGAGACGAATGCTAACTGCTCAGAGGGTGGAGAGATCAGGACACTGAAACAAAGCAGCCAGTGCACGGGTGGATCGGCAGCAGAAAAGATGCCAAGAAGTAATTGGTGCCACATCAGAGGCAGAAGTAGGTTATTATTTTTCGGGCTGCATAAGCGTTCACCATACTTGCTACAATTCAGCAAGCAAAAGGGGAAAAGCCCTGACATTTCCTTTAATTTTAAAGAAGGAATGTTAATCTTGCTGACAGAAATAAAGGTAAATGTTGAATTCTTATGTCCCGTTTGACTGGTTTCTTGCTATATTAGAATTGTGGGAGATTTTGTGGGCCTAGGCAGCATTATATGTAGCAACAAAATATTTTGTAGAAATAATTAAAGTCAAGGTTGAATGTGGGAAAAGAGACATAAAGTTACCTGAGCACACCACTAGCCTAAATACTTGCTGGGCAGTTCAAACGCCAGCTACAGAAGCATTATTTCTTAATGCTCTGTGGCACGTCATGAAAAGCTGTGCTGGTGAGAGGACAGAAGTTCAAGGATGGCTTCTAATGAACTGAACAGAGCAGGTTTTAGCTGTCCTCTTAAGTAAGTCCTCTTAAGTCCCCAGTGCTCAGAGAGGGCAAGATGGGTCTGCTCTAGGGGGTGTGTATACATGGGGACTCTCCCTCCAGGCTTGCATCCCTGCTGGTGATAAGGCCACCTGTAGAAATTATTCTGCAGAAATCTCATTAGAGGTGCAAGAGAACTGGGGATGGTGCATAAGCACAGGCTCTTGGGTCCCTGCAAAGAGGCCCCGCTCCCTTTGAAGCCTGGGTGCTCAGCGGGGATGGCCAGAGCAGTCTGTTCATTAGCTCAGGGCAGCATGGGAAGGATGCTGGCTTCTTCCATGGCCAAGTTTAAAATAAACTTTCCATTGCAACTATAACGCTGACCTGCACTCTAAATAAATTTGCTGGTCAGACAGGATCTGGTGAAATTTCCTGATGTCATCCGCAGTTTCACTAGCAGCATCATAGTCTGAGAAACTCCTCCTTACCCCCAGTCTATTTCTGGCATGAGGAGGAGGAATTAGGTAAGGTAGCAAGGACATTAGAGCTAGGAAGCTTTAGTTTTTCACCTCTTCCACTGATAGGCCTTAAGAGTACATCAGAAGTATCATTTAGTACAGTTTCCAAACACCCATGTGTCACCGGGTAAGTAAGCATTGTTATCTCTAGGGTGGCTGAGGCAGAGAAGTTAATTGACTTTCCATAAGGTCACATGGCAAATCAATGTCAGAAAAAGGATTAGACTCAACTTCTTTGGTGGAGAGACAGATGTCTAATCCACTAGACCATGAAGGCCTCTGCCCAGGCAACTGACTTAACTCCTAAATCTCATTTTACTCATGCGTTAATTATATCAGTGTTACCTAGCTCACAGGGTTTCCCTGAAGATGAATTAGTTAATTGCTATTACTGAATGTTTACCACTGCTTTGACAATGTCAAATACTGTAAAATGGAATCTATTTATGGCAACTGTTTCTTGAAGGCACAATGTGTGAGTACATACAGTTATCAGAGCTTGTATTGTGGAACGGATAAATGCATGAAGCTGCTGCCCACTAGTCACTCGCTGGCAAAAAAAAACCCGTACTATTTTTAGAGTAAGTAGAGTCTAATGAATATTCTGAAAATAATGAGATCCCCTAGCTCACAAGCAGAGGAAAAACAGGCTTGGTATTTACTCCTGATGAATTTAAGTTGGTCATGAAGATGGTAAAGGCATCAACCCATCAGTCAAAAAGGGAGTTCGATGACTGTGAGAAAACAGTACAATTTGTAGCATCTAAAGAAAGTAGTTAACACAGTGTATGTACGTCTTCCCTTTTAACAGCTTAAACTGAGTCATGGTGTCTGCTGTGGTCTCTGATACAGGAAAGTGCACAGGCTATTTCTGTAGCAGGAGGCACACTCAAATTCTTTTCCTCCAAGGCGGCTGGTAAGGTCAGAGTAATGAGGAGACAGTAACTTCACCAGTATCCCAGGATATTATTGCAACACTTAACAATAAGGCACTCACTGTTTTCAAACTATCTTTGGACCTGCAGCCACTGAGAAATTTCTCCAAAAAAGTATTTTAAGAAAATTCCCCTAAGGGTGGTATTTCCTGGTAATGCTGAGAAGGCACTGAGGTGAAGGCACCTACAGGAGGTTTCTCGATTTTGTGCTTCCCCTCATTAGCACCTGTGAAGCTGCAGAAGGACTGCAGGTGTGCAGGAAGAATTTCAAAACAGAGTCGTTCTAAACAGACTCTAATTCTGGTTTAGTAAAAGGTGATAAACAATGCATTCAGCCTCCCAAAACCTGTGGGTAGAAGCCTTGTATAAGAATATAATTAAATGGATGATAAATAAAGACAAATGTTAATTTTAGGAGACTTCAGAAAAGGGAGATGGTTCTTTGGTAGGTTTTCGTGGGTTGCTCCCAAGGAGAGCTGGAACTGTAGTCCCCTGTGTAGAGGCAGAGCTTTTCTGTTTCTCTTCCCTAACAGCTGGCCATAAGGGGCTTCTGAGTCGGTTCCTGAGAGCTGAGACAGGCAGTACAGCTTGTTGACTCTGCCAGGACGTGTTAGTGCCTTCTTTACAGAAGGGCACATGAAGGGGGCCAGGGAGGTCCTCTGTGAAATGCCGAGCGGCCGAGTTCAAGACTAAGTTGTGATTTTGCAATTTAAGGCAAAAGCCAGCTAATACAGAAATGATAGGTTTGGCCTTTATGCAGCATGTAGAAGCTTTACTTGAAGTCAAGGGAGGCATGCTGCCTCAAGTAACGCCGCCTTATACATTTTTCTAAGGTTTATCACTGCTTCCTTAGACACTTCCATCGCAAAGGACATTGAATGACTAAAATAAGATGAAGCTAGGTGAATACTAAAATTCAATATTGCTAAGGCATTTAATATAATATTTGATATATTTCTCTGCTCCCTCCTCCTGCCCCATGTTATCACCAGTTATCAACGCACCACTTTGGTTGGAATTCTTCTCCCCTAATTTTCAGCTGTTTGGAAGCCAGGTCTCAGACGCACTGAGCAAGATGCCTGTGGCAGCATCAGACAGGCAGTCTAGACAACTAGCTTGAACCAGGGGTGTAATTTTATTAAGTTTAGCTAGTAAAGCATAGGCATCTAGCCTGAACTAATTTTCCATCCAACGCTCCGAGTGGAGGAGGTAGAGACCACCTAATGGTATTGCTGGTATTTGCCACTAGCTTCCTAGAAATCGTGGACACATGACTACTCATGGGTCTTCATTGTTTAAAAAATTGAATCTTTTAGTTCAGAAGCCCCTAGTACACAGACTCCTGACTGAAACACTCACAAAATCATAGGGATTCACTAGAGCCACAAAGCTCCACTAAACTCCTCCAGATCTGCTGGGCTTTTGCCTGTTCTGGGACATGGAAATGCTCGGCTGCAGCATGAGCATGGTGATTTGGCCCATATCAAAAGCCTTGCACTGACAGCAAAGCCTTGGAAAATGGACACGATGGATCTGCGACAGTTTTAGATAGACAACTATGTCACAGTTAGTTGTCTAGACTCTCTTTATGGCCACTGAAAGGAAATAAGTACTTATGTAGTAAGGTACATTTGAACTATTTTTGATACCTGCCTAAGGACAAGGTGAATCATATTTTAGATGTTCCTACTTTTCTGCAATACTTGTCAGATGTACATAAGTGTATTGTAACTTGGTCAGAGTAACTTAGAAGTCCCTTGTTCTCTTGTTCTCTACATCACTAGCTCAGGAATAAAAAAGTCTGTTGTACATTGATCAAGAGAAACAGTCACTGCTGTAGATTAGTTAGGTGTTACATATGGTGGTGGTGAGCTTTTGTATCTCTCCTAGGTGCTATTTTAGCAGTTCCTGCTAGAAGTCCTGTTTTACACATAATCACAGAATGGTCAGGGTTGGAAGGGACCTCTGGAAAACATCTTATCCAACCCCCTGCTAAAGCAGGGTTCTCCTAGAGCAGGTTGCACAGAATCGCATCAGGCGTATTTTGAATGTCTCCAGAGGAGGCTCCACGAACTCTCCAGGCAGCCTGTTCCAGTGCTGTCTCACCCTCAAGGTAAAGAAGTTCTTGCTCATATTCAGCAGGAACTTCTTATGTTTCAGTTTGTGCCCATTGCCCTTGTCCTGTTGCTGGGCACCACTGAAAAGAGCCTGGCCCCAAAGGATCCTTTTCAAACGATCTTTAGTAAAATGGTCATTAGGGCTCTTCAGTACAGAGACAACTCCACCATTTCTGCAAGCAGCTTGTATGAGCTGTGCTGTTCTTCCTGCATTGAGTGGAGTGGGTTATACCAATAGGTGCTTAAGCCTTCTCACAGGTGGTGCAACATAGCCTGTGCTCATTTCAGATATGCATGTATAGCAATATAGACACCTCTTTAATCCAGCATTTTGGGCAGCCAGTGCTGCCGGCAGCTTCATCCTTGCATTGAGTCCCACAGTCAGGGTGGGGCAATGCAGCCTAGAGCTCCCAAAGGGCAGGACATTCAGCAAGCACGGTGTGTAAAAGAAAATGCTGTAATATTCAATTATTTCAGAGATCTAAGAAGTTTTCTTAACACAAATCTACTTAGAAATTAAAACATAGGGTTCTGGGCCTGGACTGTGTGGTGTGGGTTTCTGCAGCAGCTATTGTTATGGGACCCCAGTCTGCATCAGAACTTGCAAATTAATATGACTAACTTCTCACTTGTCTGGCAGGTTTCTCATAGAAGTGATACCTTTTAGTGTGACAAAAGGCAAAAGGGTCCTTTTCTGAAAGCTCCCCAGAATTATCAGGTTGGTCAGTTTTTTCTTCACCCGTTACAATGATGCACATTCAGAACTTTCCAGAAAAGGCTGGAGAAACTGATAGTGTCCTCTTCAAGCATTTGCAGTCACTGCCATTAATTAATTTTTCAAAGGCTTTGTCACATATACATGGTTACTCGTTGCACAGAGGTAATTTTTAAAATACATTAAAAACACGGTGTTTGCTACCTTCTAGCCCTCTGGGGGTGTGATTGCTTTCATGTGAAACAGTGCCCATCCCTGTAGTCAGTCATTGCCTACTTCTGGTCACCCCCTGTTCAGAAGCCAGTGAGTTTTTCCCCCTGAGGTTCATAACAGAGTGAAAAAGGAAGATCAGAAAGAACACTAGCTCGCACAGGGCATTTGACACGTCATCCAAAAAAGCTGTTGTCTTTCCCACCTGCCTCGCAACCAGCGCTGACCCAAGGCTGCAAACTCTGCTGGCGTGCAGCAGCCAAGGGCTTGGCTCCCTACCAGCCTGGAGCAGCCACTGCACAGGCTGGATCACCTTTAGTGAAACCCTTTTTTTGTACCGGTAAGGGGCGCCTCCCAGGGCCACCAGTAGCAGCTTTCGTAAGTGCTGCAGAGAGCCCCTTGAGTGGCCGCTGCTGGAAGGTTGCATACAGCCAGCCCGGGGAGCAGCCTCCTTGTCGGGAGGTGGCCCATGTACATTGGGGTTGGGGGGAAAGCTCGACCGGTGGTGTTTTCAAGCTCAAGGAACCAAAAGTTCAAGCAGGGGAAGGAATTGGTGTGGAGATACTCAGCAAGTGGTTTTTTTCTCACCGGAAAGAGATCTAAGCACAGTTGTGGTGGAGCAGCGTGGAGATCCAGGTGCTTTGCTGATGGTACAAACATCAGCATGCATTTCCCACTCTGGAGATTTCAGCCTAAATTTAAAGGCTGTGCAACTGCCTGACTGCAGGAAAACAGTGATTCAGTTTGAGTTGTCAGCAGTAGATGACAACATGCAGAGACTCTGTGCTTAAGCTTTCAAATGACCCTTGGGTGCAAACCTGCAAAAGGCATTGCTGGGCCCGTGATGCCCCAAAAGGCACAGCGAGGGTTTACAGTTGCCAGCCGTGGATCACGGGTTTGTGCCACTGGTAAATGGGATATTATTCGTAAATGGGACAAAGGGGTAAATACCACTACACTGCTTTACAAGCCAGGTTTTTAATGGCTATTTCCTAAGGTGGCTGTTTTCATGGCTTGTAAGCATTTCATAAACGTTTCTGAAATCATTCCCGTGATGCTGATATGAGGTTGGTAGGTCTCTTCCTCCAGCATGTTGCAGGTGGGGATAAAGGAGGCAAAGAGCAATTAAAGTCTCTTCTGAGAAAAGACAGAGCGGTTCATTACCTGCTTTTATTGCCTCTGTCGTTATGGGTCTCCAGGTTCAATTAGAGCCTCCCATTGCCGCTGCAGTACATTAATGACAGAACGACTTGCCTCAGGTTTTTATTTGGGTGGGAGGCAAATCTGCAAGGCACTGCTGCAATTTGGATTTCAGTTTCCAGGCTGGCAGCTCCTTCATGACACCTCAGCCTGTGGTGGGGCCAGGGAGCCCTCCCCCAGCACCGCTGGGTCCCACATCAGCCTCCTCCCCTACACAGAGAGCCAAGTTAGCCCGGGCTGTGATCTAGCGCTGCTGCAGTCCCAGCTTAGCAAGCTTCTTCAAAGGAAACTTTTTTCGTGTTGTCCCCCATGAAGAAATGAGGGGGAAGGAGGAGTGGGAAGAAGGAAAGCCTGGAAGGCCTTCTGTTTTTTCCCCCATTCCCCATCATATCCACTGAAAGTCTCCTCATGGCCAGCCTGTGCTAGCAGCTAGCTGTTTCGCTGAAAGCATCCCAGCAATAAATCTGTCAGCAAAGCTGGGATTCCTCCCTTCTAAATTTATCTTTCTGCAGAGTAAATATATACAGCTGAGCTGATCGCTCTCACACTCTTATATAGTCAGGGGAGAAAAGTAGATATTTTTAGACTCAGGTTAATCTCCTCCTAAAGCAGATGACTAAAATAGGTCAGCTGGTGGTTGTAGATAAGATGTTTTACTGGTGGACAAGGAAAATAAGACCGTGAGCACCTTTGGGCCTGGGTCTCTGTGACTGGAAGGGGCCGGTTCTCAAAGAGGGAACAAACGCCCACATACTGTGGCAGACAGGAGGCGAAATGGCAGTGCCCTGGTGAGCAGCTGCTCACCTCAGAGAGGGTCCTCGTGCCCATCACTGAGGCTGGGCAGGCTGAACCAACAGCCTCGGGAGGTTCTTAAACACCGGGCGGTACTCCCTGGTAGGAGTTTATAACTCAGCTTCTGAGTTCTAGATGACTGCACCTCAGGTGTAGGGAATAAATTCTAGTGATTGAAATCTCAGAGCAGTATTAAAGTGTCGGAATAATATTTCAGCCTGCTGTCTCTACATACCTATTGATTACATGTTCGCACAGTATTATTAATGCAGCATTACTACTGAAATTTGTAAATGTCTTCATTAAGGGACTGGTTTCAGAAACAGAGGTGTGTATTTAGTTCTTCAAGTAGTCTCAATCACTCTTGGCTGGTTTCAGGTCAGTGAAGATGCTTTGAATGGTAAGCTCAGCAGATAGGCTAACTATGATGGGTGGGTTCCTGGTGCCACGCAAGTTGGTGGGAAGAACATCTGTTGATTACCGGGAGGTCACGGTTTCATTCTGTGGTGTTAGATGTGGCCAAAAATACCACATTTGTGAAGGCATCCGCCACAACAAGATCACATGGAGTATTTTCTAAAATTCACTCTGCATTTCTCAAAAGAAACTCCTCAAAGTGATACTCCTGGAGAGCTGATCGCATTAGCTTTGCTGATATTATGCAGCAGCTTGCAAAATGAGTGCACCACTGCAATCAAGATTGCTTAGAGAGTAAGGTACTATGCAAAGTGAGTAATGGTGTCAGTCACACTTTGGAGGATACTTTTGTTTGCCTTGCAAAAAGTAAATTAAATCTCTAACATCTTTCTCATGACCATGCTGTTTTTTCTAATGAAGCAGTTAATATAGCTGCCTAATATTGTGATTGCAAATTCAAAGTTCATTAAATACTAGTACATAGCTCAAACTGGTCCACTGATTTGGAGTTACCATATACCTGGCCTACAAAGACCAGCATAGGGTCAGGAAGGTCCCACGATATTTCAAATTTTTATGTCATCCCAGCACATCCTACTGCCCCGTTGCTCTAAGTCTTCTTGCAGCAGATATTTATATTGGCTGTAACAGGAAAAAAGAAAGCATCAGAGGCTGGAATACCAGATTTTGACCAGTTCCATATGAAAAGCAATTGTGTAGCGACCATTAAAATGTGGTGTAATATCAATTTTCAGATTAGTTCTAGATCAAGACAGTGAGCACTAAATCTGAAAATAAAGCAAGAAGTTGTGTTATAAATATTGACTGCAACAAGAGGAAGAAATGGGAAGAAGCAAAAGAAGGCAGGCATCACCTGCTCCCTAACGTTAGCTCCCAGATGAAAGCAGGGACTTTGGGAAGATGACCTGGTGCTCCCTCATACCTTGGAGCACCTGAATGTGTGACAGACCCGCAGAGGACCCTGTTTAGTCACCCCTTTCAGTCAACCCGTGGCAGGCATCCCACAACGACGGGTGGCACAGTTTAGCTGTCTACACCTGTGTGTCTGTTGCCACTTGAGGTGCTGCCCCAAAATGAAAACTTTTTCTTTGCTGTTTTTTTTTCCTCCTTTTCTGAGTGGAGCCTGAGGACCTGCCACCCCAGAACACACAGCTCAGTTTGGTGTGCCATGCCTGGTTTTTAATCTAGGCTCCTGTATTGTCAGATTTCATAGCAAGGACTCAGTCCTAGTTGCAGCCCCAGTGCTTGGGGAATAGCTGCGCTACTCTGATTGCTCCCCTGTGGCCACATGGACGAGCAGGATGGAGCAGGGAAGAGCTGATGCTGTCACCAGTGGTACTGCTTACATGGTGGCAAACACGCACACCTCTTTAAGGGTCATTGCTCAAATTGCTGTGCTGTCTCCACAATCATCCTTGAGAGACATTCTGTATTACTCTGCACAGCTCCTAGCTCAGGGCTCATAAGTGGTGCAATAGCATCCTGTGAGTGACTGAATTATCAGGACAACTGTTCATTAGTATTCAAGTTACATTCGTCATTGATATGACCGTGATTTAGTGTACCAGCTTGCAAATAGTCAATTTATTGTATTAAAGCAGTCAGCAGCCTTGCCTAGGCTAATCATGAATCACACATCCAAAATCACAAAGTTGCTTTCAGGCAAAATCATAAGGGTGGGGTTTTTTTTCCCTTTGCTTTATATTTTCGAGCTCTAAGGTGGGTCACGTTTAGAGTTTTCCCCTATGAATTGGAACTTCTAAAATTAAGCAGGGCCTTCCACCTGTTTCTTGCTTTGGAAAGCTGAAGAAAATGGCTTTTACAAGATTATGTGTCTCAAAATGAATTTTACAGGCTGGAGCGTGTCCAACGAAGGGCAATGAAGCTGGTGAAGGGTCTGGAGCACAAATCTTATGAGGAGCAGCTGAGGGAACTGGGGTTGTTTAGCCTGGAGAAAAGGAGGCTCAGAGGAGACTTTGTCAAACTCCACAACTACCTGAAAGGAGGTTGTAGGCAGGTGGGTGTCAGTCTCATCTTCTAGGAAACAAGCAATAGGACAGAAGGAAATGGCCTCCAGTTGTACCAGGGGAGGTTTAAATTGGATATTAATACAAATTTCTTCACTAAAAGGCTTGTCAAGCATTGGAAAAGGCTGCCCAGAGAGATGGTTGAGTCACCATCTCTGGAGGTATTTGATAAGATGTGTAGATGTGGCTCTTAGGGACATGGTTTAGTGGTGGCCTTAGCAGTGCTAGGTTTATGGTTGGACTTGATGATCTTAAAGGTCCTTTCCAGCCTAAATGATTCTATAATTCTATGTCTCACCACCTTGTGGGTACAGTCTGTGCTTCCATTTCATTTCCAAGCCATAGACACTTCTATCACATTTCTATTCCCACCTTTTCCTGAGGTGACTCATAAATTACATTCTGAAACAGAGTAATTTGGTTCTAATTTAGGACTTTATATTTTTTAGTAATGATCAGTATAGCATATTAGTGTTGCTTAGTAATGAAGTCACTTGAGACCTCTCTGGCACATTTTCAGAACATCCTATTCTATTCCCTGTGGAATGTGACAATAAGATCGAATGAAACTGTGTATCAGGAAAACATATAAAATACTGTCTACATTATTGAATTATATTTTCATTATAAATTGAGGAAGGACAGAAACAATCATTTCAGTAAGACTGAACTTACCACTGCACATTTCACAGCCAGTCGTGTCCTATTATATTTTGTCATTGGTTTTCACACAAGAATTGTTCCAAGTCCATGAATAATTCCCTCCCTGGACGTCCTCCATTGCCATATCTAGATGATACTGTGCCATTCCAAAAAAGTTTCATTCTGAGCATTTCCTTTCTACTCACATCTGGAGCACTGTGGCCCATTCTGAGCAACTCAGTACAAGAAATACATGGATTTTGTGGAGCAAGACCACTGCAGGGCCATAAAGATCATTTAAGGACTGGAGCATCTCTGCTATGAGGAGAGACGGAGAGCTGGGGCTGTTCAGCCTGGAGAAGAGAAGGCTCAGAGAGACCTAATCCACCTGTATAAATAACTGATGGGAGGGAATGAAGAAGGGTGAACCAGGCTCTGCTCAGTGGTGCCCGCTGACAGAACAAGAGGCAGTGGGCATAGGTTAGCAAATATTAAATTTCATCTGAACACAAGAAAACATGTTTTTACTGTGAGGGTGACCAAGCACTGAACAGGTTGGCTAGAGAGGCTGTGAAGTCTCCATCTGTGGAAATATTCAAAAACTGCTGGGCACGATCCTGGAAAACCTGCTTTCAGCGTCCCTGCCTGAGCAGGGGGTGGGACTGGACGATCTCCAGAGGTGCCCTCCAGCCCCAGCCGTTCTGTGTGATGTGAATTCATAACACCATATAGTTATACACGTTACACTTCTTGTCTATGGCATGTATTTAAAATCATGCATCCTGTTTATCCATATGCTGTAAGCTCATGCCAGTTAAAATGATCAGTCTTGATTCTGATGATTTCAGGTCTCTAAAGTAATTTCCATGATCCTCAAATTCTCCCAAAACCAGCAGAATTCCTCACAATATGACAAAGTCTTCATTTTAGGCTCTTAATCATTGAATATGTGAATATATTTCTCTTAATATTTAAATTGCTGGTTTACTTTAATGACTTACTGTTATAAAAAACTACTTCCCCCTAGACCCAGTCCATGCATATTTAGTACCATGTCTTGTTATTTTTATATATTAAAATACATTTTTACTAGATCTTTTTTCCACTAGGTCTTCCTACAGACTGATTTCATTTGTACATGGATTCATTCTTACCAACTCAATTTAATGGGAAATTCCAATTACAGAGCTCAAATCTGCCCTCAGCTGCATAGGCACAACCACTGACAGATGCTTTGTAATGGGTTAAAAAGTATTCACAGAAAAATCACAAGACACCCAACGTGACTCTTAGAATTCAAGGTGGTACATGATGGCTTAGTAGCAGCACTGTTTTACTGTCTGCAGAAGTCTTTGAGAGGTTGTAGATGGGGTTCTCTATTGAGTTGTCTAACAGCCTCTAAGTGAGTCAAATACATTAATGAATAGATAAGATAGAAAGATATTTGTATGTGTATTCAGATTGTGATTAGAGCTTCTAAAAGAACTGACAGTTTATGTACATCTTTCACAATCAACAGGCTTTGATGGGGATTAACAATACTCCCAAGCTTAGGCAGTCTGATGATCCTGTGGCGTGTACTAAATATCATGACGATAAAGGCCAAGAATGTAGCTGCACAATTATCATGAATAAAATAGAAAATAAGCCAAAAGTCATCTTTCTAAAGTATCTCTTCAATTCAGCCTCCGACTGGCATCATGCTGAAAGAAAAGTTCTAGCCATGGTTTGTGGATCAACAGTTTAATTGTGGAATGCAACTCAAGCACGCAGGGTGGGCACCCATACTCACAGATCCCCTATTTCACGGTTCCCTTCACCTGATTACTCGGGCTTCTATGGCCTCCCGTCAGGTCTGTCAAAGGGTTTGGGGGCATGTTTTGGAAAGGGAGTTTTTTTTTCCTAAATTGTTTTATGCCCTGTCATGCAAATATGAAAATTTACTGGCACCAGTGGTGATTTTTCTTCATGGGTTGTAGCTTCAAAAAAACAGTCCTAGAAATACATCTGGGTCCCGTGGACTCAAAATTGGGACTGAGCCATCCACATTTATGTTTATTTTACTTAAGGAGCCAAGAAACACTTCTTTTTTCCTCCTTTTTTTTCTTTTTTCTTTTCCCCAGAGTTTATTCCAATATGGAGGCGAAAGAAAGCCGAGAAGGGAGAGTGTCTGTCAGTAGCCACAGGTCCCTGTGGGTGGGAGCAGTGGCAGGAGAAGGCTCCCTGCTTGTGGGCTGCTTTTCAAGTGTATGGGAGGATGCTGCACTGCTCACACTTTTTCATTCGCAAACAAAACCAGGGCACCCCTCAGTGCCAAGGCAAATGGCAGAGATCCTCCAGGTCTTACTAACTGGCTGCTCTGCTTTGTCAGGCTTTGTTTTAATGTATTGCCTTCCTTTGGCTGTGGTCGTCCCCTGCTCTCTGTTCACCAGCGTAAGAAAAACCATGTCGTGCTTTCCTTGCCAGACATACAAATGCAGGAAGGGTGTGGGAGAAGAGCAGGGGAGATCTTTGCCATTTTTATATTGTGTGTGTGTGTTGAATATTAGAATGTAGGAAAATGGATCTGCTCATCAATAAACAGATATGAGAAGAAATTACTTATTTCATCCTTCTGGTAGGTGATAAGCCTGCAGCCATTTATCAAACATCCACTGGAAATAAATGTCTGTTGTCATTTTTTCACTTTTAATAACATTATACCTCTCTGTAATTTTAGGTGCTCATCTCAACTGCTACCGTGTTTTTTTGGTTGATTGTTTTTTTTTCTTTTTGAAAGAATGAGCTTAGGAGAGAGAGAATAATTTAAAGAGGCTTTCCCCTTTCTTTGGCAAGCCAGCAAAATGAATATAAAGAAATTATTTGTATCCATAAAAACAGAATAAGCCCACTTGCTTAAAGTAGAATAAACACTAAGCAGTCTCACTTGGATTTTCAGTGGCTTTGAATCCAAGTTCGCTTTTACAGCAGCACCAGAGGCATTCTCCCAGCTTGCTAACCCAAAACCTCTACTACAATTTTCTGTCACCCTTTGGGAGACTCCTTGTTCCCACCCTGTGTGCCATGTAGAGGAGATAAGGGCCACCATCCCTTATCTGCAGTAAACCTTTCTCATAACTTTAGAAAGCAGGTGCTGAAGCTCCTCAGTCCTTCAGCAAGCACGGCTGGTAGGCAACCTCTTGGAAGCTTTGCTTACGTGGAAGAGGGGTTTTTTACACAATTGGTATGACAGTGCATAATACCATCTCTTCATTAGCACCTGCTCTACCCCAATAGCAAAATGACATTATTCTAGACTACTCTCACACTTTCAGCTTTCAGTATGGCTGTGCCTAATTATACTGCAGCAGAGCTGGAGCTTTTGGTAGTCAAGTTTGGGATAACTGGAGTTTGAGGCTCCTGGGAAGATGTGGCAAAAAGTTTGCAGCAGGAGGACCTGCTGCAAATACACAGGTTTATCTACCTGGAGGTTTATCTAGGTGACCAGAAAGGAGGTGGCCAGTGGTTCAGCTGCCACACCAAGGTGCATGAGGTGGCTTCTTCCTCTCAGAGCTGTAAGTTTCTCTCAAGGGTGCATATGGACTGAGGGGTGGCTGTATCTTTTTACATTTGCATTCATGTTTTGACATTTTCTCCATTCTCCTCTTTCTCCCAAGGAGGCTTAAACACACAGAGCCTGGCCTAGAGTGAGGAAATGAGGCACTAAGCCAAAAATGTTTTAAAAAGCTTTTTAAAACACAGACCATGTTTTCTTACATTTACATGGAAGATAGGTGAGGAACATACCATATATATGATCTATCGCAATAGAATATCTCTAGAACAGGGTAAATTCATCCTATTCCTAATGTGACTGACTTCTGAGGGGAGGAAAAATCACTGCAGGTTGCATCTGTTAGAGTTGGGCTCTGCAGGGACACATCTGTTTACCCTCCTGTGTCTTAAAGCCCTGGCTAAAACCATCCTTCTCCTGCACAAGAACCTCTTCTAGCTAGGCTATTCTCCCTTCTCCTATAGAATCTCTGCTCCTGATCAAGCAGTGGCATGCCTCTCTGTCTTGTAGCCTTGCAACAGACATTCTCCTGTGAGAGAGGACCTGCAGGCTGGAGTCCTCCTTCCAGGCAGGGACTGGCCTCAAGCTCTGCTCTTGCCTGCCTGAGGGCTCTCTCTTCTCACCTGGGATGGGGGACCTTCCCTGCCATGGTTTCAAAAGAAAGCATCCTCAGAAAGTATTGCTTGGGCATACTTGTAAGATCTGGGTGGATTTTTGGCACCTTCTGGCCTCTGCCTGAATTACAGATATTTTTTTCACAGGGGCAGGGGCTGGGCATCTCCAGAGTAGGAGCCTCCGACCCTGTACTGGTGCATGTGTTTAAGTACCCAGTAAAGGCGGCAATCCAAAGCCGAGGCACGGATTTATTTTAGAACCTCTGCCAGAGGCTAGGCAGAGCAGAGAACCAAATAATCTAAATACTTGTTAAGCCTTACAGGTCTATGTTCCCATGTGGTTGCAATTTCAGTGGAATTTGATTACAGTGCTCTCACCAGGAGTCTAGTCGGGTTGGCTTATTGTGTCATTGGCAGGAAACAGGACAAACCCAATTATCCCATTGCCTGGGATCCTTGCAGTAACAGGGAACTGCTGAGGTCGGATACATTTGGATCATCCTAACAAGAAGTCCAAAGCTTTTTCTTCCCCCCCCCCGGTGTAGGAAGTAACATAGGTAAAACCCAGATTCTCTGACAATCCCAAATCTGCCTACACAAATCCAACATTCACTGGGGGTATTGACACATGAACAACATATACCAGATAAGCATTGAAAAAGGAGGGCTTTCTGCAGCACCTTTTTAAATGGACCCATCTCCTCCTACTTGTCCTCTCCAGATCTGGCTTTGGAATTATTGGTAAACTTGTAATCATCTCTGAGATGAGAAAGTACCTCAGCTCTAAAGGAAAGGTGAAAATCTTTCACTTTTTTGCTATGCAAATATTTTGAAATACAGAAAACATTCCTTCTTAGCCTTTCAAAGTGGATCGTGAGATGTAATTACAGTAATTTTACTGCATAGCTACCAATATAAGCACATGGAAGGCGTGTGGGCAGTCCTGCATGGTTAACAAGGGATGGAGAATTTGTACATCCTCAACTTCCAAACCCTGGATCAACTCCAGCCCTGAATACAGCAGCAACTCTCAGATATGTGACAAAAAAGATATCTTCCCATCATTATCTTTTTAGTGATAGTCGTCCGTATTTTTTTTTCTCAGAAGGTTATCCACTGTTTGATTACTGCCTCCCAGTTGGGAAATTGTGTCCTGTTCTTTATCTGAATCTGCCTGAAACCATCTTTCAGGCACTGAATTTTGCTTTTACTTTAGTCAGTAGTACAAGAAATTCACCGTGGTTGTAATTTCTGTATGCAAGTATCTGTACTCAGCACTTGAGTCATGTCTCAGCTTCTTGTCTGTGAGCTCCTTAAGCTTCAAATCATGGCTTGATTTCCAGTCCTTGGAGATACTTGTGCTCCTCTTTTGAACCCTCTCCCCTCTCTCTCTTCATTATTTCTATAGCTTTTCTGAGGTGTGGACAACAATGTACAAACAGCCATAAATGGTCAGACAAAAGGTGTATCTAGCCTAGTGTCCTGCCTCTGTCAGCACTTCCCATAGATGCCACAGGAAGGTTAATAACAGGAAAACAAGGTGCTGCTTTCTTCCCTGCTACCTGCTCCAGCATCCAAGTGTTCTGCAGCTCATTGTGCTACACACATATGCTCTTAACCTGAACTGGGACCACTTTCCATTTTCTGCTTGACATTCCTAGTTGTATGGGTCCAGGGACCACCATAACATATTTCTTGCTTCCAACTCCACCTGCTTTTCACCTCCTATTTGGAGAGTAAGCCTTGCCTGCTTTCCCGAGATTTCAGTCCAATGGACCCCAGCCTACTGTAAGATGCCTGCAGTCATGTCACCTGAAAGCTTTCAGTGATCGAGGTGTTCTAAAAAGCATAAGAGCTACTTAAGTTAAATAAAATATATTTAAATTTATAGTAAGCTCCTGGATTTTCTGAGACTATCTGCGAAGTAAGCTCAAAAAATAAAACCAGCATTGACTATCTCAGTAAAAGAAAACTAAGATTCCCTTATAACAGCATAATTACTCCAGGTGTTAGGGCATTAAAAATAACAGCGATGTTATAGAGGAAGGAATGAGTTGGCAGTACTGTCACCACCTTTATTTCCTAGGACTTCCAAATGAACGTAGAGAAATCTTAAAACATTTGCATTTCCAGGTGTGGAGGTGTTTCTGCACCACCACTGATTTGCTCTGCTATGCAGAGCCCCCCACCCTCCTGCTCTCCTGCATGCAGTCTCACTCACCCCTGAATCCTGCCTCTGCTCCTCAGCATCACAGGCACAGGCAGACACATCCCAGCTTCCTTTACCTACAGCCACTGCCCGCATGCAAGACCTATCCCTTCATCCGCACGTTCATAACACAAGGTCAGCGCGTGCGCACCGTACCCCACACTTGCACATGGCATCACTTACTATTTTATTCTGGAGATGGGATGAGACATAGAGGGTCTCCGTTGTCCGGGCACTTAAGGTGCCCAAGTCCTTTTGAGGGGGGATTTCAGCAAAACGCATTTTGCAGCTTGCTGGGGTTTAGGAGCTGCCAGCAAGGTGAATATAGGTCTGAGCTGCTCTTTCTCAAATCGAGTGGTTGTGATGGATTATATTTATACCTCCACTGTTCCAGCCTTTGACAAACCTTCCCACACATCTGTTACATTAGAAAGCTTCAACCTAATATTTTTTGAGCTGGGCATATGGGAACATGATTATATCATCTTTATTTGTTTTTCTCCATTCACTCTCACTCCTCCATTCTTCCCTCTCCCCACTGTTTATCATTTAAAGATCCACTAAAATATTACACTGTGTTTTTTACTCATCACCGTCTTTTTTCCCCCCTTGTTGACAGATGCTTACCCTAATTCTGAAGTCATCTATGTGTGGACTAATAGCACCACAACCTCTGTGGTGGTGGCCGAAGATGGCTCACGACTTAACCAGTACCACCTGATGGGACAAACTGTAGGAACTGAAAACATCAGTACCAGTACAGGTAGGGATAATATTTCCATCCCGTGGTTGCCGATAGCTGGAGCAGGAGGGTTGATCCACAAGCTCCGGTTATTTTGTAAGGAGGTTAGGGAAACATCTGTGGGATGCAGGGTGCTTGAGAGATCCTGTGCAGGTTCCTGACCACTTAGCAGACATGCTGAAACACTGAGAGGCTTATATGCTGGTTCTTACACACGTTGCAACGGGTGAAGGTGCATCCAAGCTCCTGCTATTTAACGGGAGCACTGGAGAAGCTGCACACAACTTCTTGGTGACCACCTTTGCTGAAGCTGCCAGAGCTGTTGCTGGCTTATTTCCCTATGGGAGGAACCATCCCGGGAGGCAAACACCACCCACACATTTGATCCGTTTCAATCATCGCTTTAAAGTGATTTGCTTGATGAAACCAAGCGGGGGAGGGAGCAGAGGGCAAGTGGGGGTTGTGGCATGGCTTTGCAGCGTGTCCAGGGGACCACGTGGCTGGAGAGGAGGTGCAAACCCCGAGGATTCCCATTTCCTCCCGGGCTGCAAGCATAGGCGCCAGATGTGGCAGCATTAGGGAGGCAAAGAAGCTTTAATCCCAGGCCAGGCACCCACGTGAGCCATGCCGTCCTGCTTCTTAAGGCTCCCACGCAAGGGCAGCCCTGGGCGTGCATTGGCGGGGGGACTCCTGGGGGGGTCGAGGCTGGGACAGGGATCACGTGGGCTCAGCAGGATGGGGGCTTAACCAGGTTACACAATGCACTTGTCTGGGGAGCATTAGTGGCATCCAGCCTGCTGTGAAGGGAAGGGGGATTTCCACCGCACTGGTTGTACAGGGCTTGGGGTGGGGAAAGGGGGCAGCCAGCGGCAGCACAACTGGGAGCGATTCCTGCTGGCAAAGCATGACAGAGGCTTCTGGTGATGTGCTGTGTCCCTGGTGAAAAAAGATGGGCTCCAAGCTGAAGGCAGGACTGTAGAGGACAAGGTATAGATTCAGTTGGGAACCTGTTACTGTCCGCAGGAAATGTAGGAGATGTGAAAACAGGTATACGTACACTTGCACACAAAGTTAGCCGGACCAAAACATGAAGGCGCATAAAGCTTTCTGCTTAAACTGTCCAAACATGGCGAATAAAGAGGGGGCAGCTGAGCTTGCCACATACTCTCCAAACAGGACACAAAGTGAGGGAAGCCTTGCCTCGAGCGGAACAGGAGAGCCACTAAACATGACCACCACCTCCATCCTACAGAGCTTCACCCCCTCCCTTGCCCATTTCAGGAGACACAAAGCTGTTGCTAAAGCAAAGATACCTAAAGTCTAGAGAAATGTATAGACAGAGCAGCCACCACTGCAAAGAAAAAGGACGAGTATGCTATCTCCTCCTATTAAAGAGCAAAGGCGCTTTTTTCCTTACCAGTTTACCATCATAGCGGCGTTGTTTTCTGCAATGAACGGCAGCTCGCCTCTTGCCTTCAGTGTTGCCAAGAAAAAGATCCAGAGGATGTACTGGAGCATCTCCTACAAGCTCGTCCTGCTCCTTAGAGCATGAAAACCATCCAGCCCAGGCAGTGAGTGCTCCAGCGTGTCCACTCCAGGCCACTTCCAGTTTGCAGCTTTGCCTGTGAAAGCTCCTTGTGCTCCTCAGCCCAAGGAAACAGGGGACTCTTCAGACAAATCCCAAAGTTTCTGCCCAGTAACCTCCTCCCTCCTGTATCTTAAGATTTAGGCTAATAAATGCTTGTTTTCCAATGTCAAGATTTTATATTAATGTCCCGGGTTACATCTGGGCTGGCTGGATTCTGATTGCAGGCTGGATCACAAAGAGCAGGACACAGATTGTAACCAGGGATTAGCAAAATACAAAAATCCGATTTTGCACAGGGAAAGCATCAGTCAGCAATGGATTTTCTGGACTTCATCAAGCTCGTAGGAGGCCAGTAATCAGGGTTACTCATGAACGGCTAAGGCATTTCTTCCTCCTATTGAATTGTTGAACATGAAAAAGAAAAACCAAATAGCTGTTGCACATATCCAAATGCTTGGATCTTTTGTGGTTTTTTTGACACACAAGTCAAACTACACAGCCCTTGCAGCTGCATGGGCAAAATGTTTGCATATGCCATACAACATTTATGCTCTTCTTTCTAGCAGACATTTTTTTTCAATATGGAAATGCTGGACCTGCTGGATCCCTTGGGATTCTCCTGATTTTGTAGGCAAGTCACTAAGATTGGCTGTCTTCTCAGAAAAAAGCCATCCTGGCACTCCCAATTCACCAGCCAGTCTTGAAATCGGGAACATTTTAGCCATGCCACATAAAATAGCTCTGACATATGACCCCTGGGGTTTTGCTGGTGGTTTTTTTTGTCCTAACATCCCCTAATGTCACTCCCCCAAAAGAGAAGATGTTTGACTACTCACATTGCTTCCAACAGGCCTAACATCTGTTATGCCCTGGTGGTGCAAGTGAAAACAATCACATATGGGATTTGGGTCCAAGTGGATCTTGCTGCTTTCTGCAAATGATTGCCCAGTTCTGTTTCCCATACCCAGAATCTCTCACTGCTAACTTAGGATCTACAGTGCCACAAAACCAAACAAAAACCCACTCTTTTATTTTCTGCCAGCTGGAGCCTGAGCTTTGAAATATCCAAAGCCTACATAATAAAAGAAGCATTCAACCCTTCATTTTGCACCAAATAATTCTGATTTTTCCTTGAGATTAATTTTTCCCCTGCATCACTATAAAATTCATACAGGCATTTCTTGTGGGCCAAAATATTCTGGATGCCATGGTCAGGGATGTGGCATTACAGACCTGTCAGGATCTCTCCAGAACAGCGGTTGACAGACCTGAGTCCAGGTATATCCAGTAAACAAACAAGCTTGGGAACTGGTGCAGCCTCATTAAAATACTCTATTGACTCCCAGCATAATGGCAATGGAAGAATGCATGTAAAAGCCTGGAAAATTTGTAAGCATGATCTCCAGAACTCCATCATCTAGATACCAAAAAAATACTGTAGCAGCTTTTAAAGCATAAAAATACCTTAAGACCAGCAGCAGCACGGTAGCGTAGCTCTATGAAGAAATGCAGCCATTCCTCCTCTGGGGCTTTTCATTAGTGCTAAATTTGTTATCAAAATTGTTTCGTGCAGTGATGAGTGGACCCCATCAGGAACAGGATTCTTTTTTAATTGTTACATAAACCAACGATAAAAATTCTCTTGTTCAAGAAAGCTTGTGGTCTAAGGGTAAACAGTGGCCTTACAGAAGTAAAAGGGAGGTTTGCTGCTGCAGTAGAGCCTGTATAAACAAAAGGCCAACTCAGGCAGATGTTTGCTTTACTTTAAGCAGTGCTCCTAGGTCATTAAAAAAGCTGTGGGGGTTTCATAAGCCCTAGGTCTGCTGGAGGAAGCATTCCTAGTGTAGGCATTTTTGAAAGGGACAGCATGGGAAATCAGAGAAGGTATCAGTTGGAAGAAGAGCAAGTACAAAATCAAGGTGATATCATTATTTCAGTGCAGATGAGAGCTTTGATAGGTTAAAGAAATTCATAAGGCAAAAGTCAGCTGTGGAGAGCCATCAAAATGTAGGCATTCATTTTCTGCATTTTAAAAAGGAAATAAGGGGGTCCTGTTGCTCTGCTGAAGCTGTTTACTTTTTTTTTATTCCAGCTCCAACAGCATATGTCAAAATCAATAATGCATACCGTCACTCCTTAGCAAGCAGGGAAACTGTGACTCAAACACATCCCGGTGCAGTAGCAACTCAGAAACAGATTACAGGCACATAGACCCTGCTGCTCCTGGCATATTTGATGAGCAATCCACAAACTAAATGCTCCTGAATAAAGAGCAAGTGGGGTTCCTTCCAAGACCACAGCATGTTCAGTATCCCTGCTTCAAAGTTACACTAAATGGAAAGGAATTAGATGTTGCTTCACAGGGATTTTGTCCCCAGTTTCACAGCATTCCCTGTCCATCTCCACATCCCTCCTCAGGGGACTGTTTCACCAGAAAATCAGACTCCAGGAGAAAGTCATAAAGATTGAGGCAGGCTGTCAGGTAAGGTATTTCTGTGCTGTTCCAGTCTCTGACTAAAATCCTCAGCACAACGAGCTCTGCAAAACTTAATTCAGAATAACAGAGCTTCTTTAGCATAGCATATCAGTGCAGCTGTACCTGCAAAAGCCCTTTCACTCTAGACCTGTTCTCCGCTAATTAGCCATATTGTCACTTAGAAATAATCTGCCAGATCTAACAGCTTAGCAATGCTGGCCACAGCTCAACGCGGGCTACTCACTCAAGGCAGAACCAGCCTGTGATATATTTTCCTTTTGTCGCTGGTCTATAGAAACTAACAGTCAAGTCTTGCAACAGAGATTATAGCTATATTTGTTTTGTTCTTGGAGGACGATATATATTTCAGAACAGGCATTACTCTGATTCATCAGTACCCAGCCGAATGATGCATTTAAATTAATTTGGTATCAATGTGAGTGGAGATCTGTTAGGGCTTGAAGGGTTTGGGGTTTTTTTATTCTTACATTTTGTTTTTACTCTTATTTTTCCTAGGCAAATAGTAGCCTGGTTTTAGCTAGCAAGATTTTGGCTTTGAGGAGCAGTTACCATCAATGAATAGTCTTCAGTAACAACTATATGGTTTTCCAGGAACAGCCTGAGAGAACCAGTTAAGTTTTGATTTTTTTATGAAACATTAGGGAACGTGACAGCTGGTCTGTCGATTTTGGAGTGCATTTTTTTAGGCTTTTATTGAAATTCGGAGAACCTGACAAAAGACAGATTAAGGCAATGCTGTGAATTTGGCATATAAAAAAGACATGAAATTTAGCACTGCTGTGGCAGCTTTCAGTGAATTCTCCATGCAGGCAGTATGATATTCAGATATTCATTGCTCAAGTGAACAAGGCATGGCACAATGTCTATCCAGAAACAGATTAAAGTGTACCAAATTCTAGGTAAACTGCATGTACTAGAGGGATTTTTATTTTTTTTTTTCTGGAGGAGCAATCTGATGGGTTTGGGTGCTCAGATCAGTAAGACATCCCAGGATCCATGTGCAAAGTTGCAGGTTTTGCAGCACTGACACTGGGACAGGCAGTCCCTCAAGTGCAGTACAGAAGTGTCTCGATCCCTTCTCATTGTTGAAGAATGATGGCTTGACAGTAACAGTTGCCCTAATGAGGTTAAGTCCTGCTGCTAAATCAGGTTTCTAAGAGTAGGTGGCCTTAACTGTTTGTAGGACTGAGTAAAAAATGGGCAGGACTGAGGCAGTGACGGCAACCCAGGTTTTTTAAGCCTGTGAATGTCAAGACAACCCAGGTGGCATAAAAGGAGTGAAGGTTTTCAGTGCAGTAGGAGTAGTCAGTCATTGCATTGCCTTTTGCTTTTGGGGAATGAATGTGAAGTCTAACAGGATCTAGCAGCACCTCTCTCTCAAGCTCTGGTTTTCCACAACGGAGAAATCCAGACATTTTTAATGAATGAAATTAAGAACGGCTGAATGATATCTTCAAATTGGGGGGGGGGTGTGTGTGTGTGTGTGTCTCTGTGTGTGTGGAGCTGGCCTGCTTAAGTCCCTAAATCAGTAAGCCTCCCTTATTTTACCCACATGCACATTTTTCTCCTCCTAGGTGAATATACTATTATGACAGCCCATTTTCATCTGAAAAGAAAAATTGGTTATTTTGTCATCCAGACATACCTTCCTTGCATTATGACTGTGATCTTATCGCAAGTGTCGTTTTGGCTAAACAGAGAATCTGTCCCTGCTAGGACTGTCTTTGGTGAGTATCACACTTTCTCCCAGCATGCAGGAAGGATCGGTCTGGCTTGTGGAAGTGATTTGCTGTAACAAAACCACAGTGCACTAATGCTTTTTTCTGCTTGAGGTATTCTAGATGTTCGCTTGTTCTCTTCCAGTTTAAAGTCAAACTTCATTTAAAGACACTGTCTGGGCTTTTTTGGTAGTTATTATAGAAATTGGTCAAGAATCAATTATACTAATATTAAGGACAGAAGACAAAAGAACTGGATTGGTGTGATTTGTGGTTTGGGTTGGGTTGGTTTTTTTTCACTTGGGTGAAATACTGGATGGCTTACAACAAGAAAACATCCATAATATTGTATTTAGTGTATACTCAAGCTAAGCATTTGAAACAGATTTCACTTTGAGACATTTTGTTTATCTCTGTTTTAAGATGTTTATCTTGGAAAACCATGTAGAGGTTAATTAGTGACAATTATCTCTATTACCATCAAACAAATCAATATGATTTTGCATTTAGAAAAAGCATATTTACTACAGAAGTTGTCATGGAAAAATCCTTTGGGGTGTCTTAAATTACTCAATTTATCACTAGAAGATTGCAGAAAATAAACATAGCCTTAAGTAAAGGTTGATGAAATACAGAATTTTCAGTAGATGAAAAATGAGGTGAGTGGGAGCAGTTTATTATGTAAAACTTTGTTCAGCTGTTGTTAAAAGAGTCATTCTTCTGAAGTCAGTCAGCAGCTTTGATCAAAAATCAGTTCATCAAGCTGTATGGGGAGAATACAGGTACCAGCATCGCTTTGCTGATTGGTGGTACCCATTCTAGGTTTACAAAGCTGTAACTGGGAGTTGGGTTTTGTCCTATTGGAAGAATCCTTCCACAGGTGGAAGTAGTGGCAGCTCAGTCACTTACTGGCCTATGGGAAAGGAGGAGCTACAGGCAAGGCAGTCAGTAACAGCCAACAATTTCATACATACAGTCTTCATGTGAGAAAATAAAACCAGTAATCCCACTTGATTCTGACAGTTACTGCTAAATGGGTTGCTCACCGATTTTATAATGTACTATTTAACAAGGGACACTCTATACATACTATGCATCAGTATACAGGGATAAAATGCCAGTAAGGCCTTGGTTTATGTAACAGCTGGGTTTGTGTTACCCTAAAAACACTTATTTAAATACACTATAACTTAACATAACCAGAACACCACAAAATTAAACATCTGAGGGTGGAGGCTTTCATTTTTTCTTGGAGAGTAATGTATCTTACTCTCCTGGACCGTAATATGGAAACAGACTGACTTCATGTGGCCACCTTAGGCATCCTGCTGAATTGCAGCCTGCTCATGGCTTCTTAGGGATCTTGTAAGGGCTACCAGACTCACCTCTTCCTCTTTTTCCCCCCTTCTTTATAGGAGTGACAACAGTCCTCACCATGACCACCTTAAGTATTAGTGCCCGTAACTCTTTGCCAAAAGTGGCCTACGCTACTGCCATGGACTGGTTTATAGCTGTCTGCTATGCCTTTGTATTTTCTGCATTGATTGAATTTGCAACAGTCAACTATTTCACCAAGAGGAGTTGGGCATGGGATGGCAAAAAAGCCCTGGAAGCTGCTAAAATCAAGGTGCTTACCTCACATTTTTTAAACACATAAAAAGCAGGGACTCAACATAGTTCAAATAACTGAACGGACAATTTTCAGCTTCTTTGGGGAAAAGGTATTTAATTACCTCATGACATACTTTCACCTTCCTGTAGAGGAAAATTTGCAAGGAGATATGCCTTCTTATCTTCACAGAGATAGAGTATCAGTCTCCACCATCTATATGAAGAGGGCTATTTCCAGAAGGATGGAGGGAATTGAGTACACACAGCATTTCAGTGACCAAACTTCTGATAACAGCAGACATAAACTATGAAACATATCTCTGCAGAATACTCCCTATGCACTCTTTCAGATAAATGACAAAGCTCACACTGAACTCCATGAGTCAGGGTCCCATCACAGTATCCCCAAGAAAAAAAGACACAAAAGAGCGGTTCTGTGAAAACACGAAGTTTTGAGTTTCATGCTGAAATGAAAGTTTTGGAATAAGTCTGATTCTTAGCAAATGATGGCCTAGAGAGAGCTCAGACCTGCAGGCACCCCAAAGGAACAATACAGAGAGGGCAAGCTGGCAGGGGCAATGAGCCCAACCACACTCGTTGCTGCAGCCAGGAGAGTGAGGTTCACATCTTGGCAGCTGTCCGTGGGGCAGCAACCTCTGCAGGTGCAGGACCACATCGCCTTGACAAAAGAGGCTGCTAATGCACACACCAGGTAGGATCCAGGTCAGGACAGTCACTTAGTTTTCTCTGGCATTGGGGAAAGTTTAACATGAGTAAGGGATATAAAGTCAAGACAGGAACAGCTGTTTGGTAGTCAAAGTCGCATAGGCAACAGGCATCTGTTGGCATGATTGATTATGGTACTTAGATTTTTGGGTTAGTGTCTTGAGAATGTGTTTCCACTTTCTGTTCCCACAGTCTAATGTTTTGTTCTGTACACTGCAGAAAAAAGAGCGTCAATTGCTGGGAAATAAATCAACTCATACTTACAGCACTGGGAAGATGACCCCCGCGCCAAACATGCCAAAGGACTCAGGCCCATCTGTCATCTCAAACACTGCATCTGCTCCAGCGAAGCCTGCAGAAGAAAAGCCTGCTGAAAGCAAAAAGACTTACAACAGCATCAGTAAGATTGACAAAATGTCCCGGATAATTTTTCCAGTGCTGTTTGGAACTTTTAACTTAGTTTACTGGGCCACATATTTGAATAGGGAGCCTGTTATCAAAGGTGCCAGTTCTCCAAAATAAACTGAAGGACTCTAAAGCCACATGAGCCATACTTACAAAGCAGGCGCTACCAAGGAAAATTTGAGATCCAGACAACTTTCTACATTTGGGCAATATTCTTCAGGAAGTTTTTTGCATGTTTAATAATATGTACAAATAATATTGCCTTGATTGTTTCTACATGTAACCTCAGATGTTTCGGAGACAATTATATTACTTACAGCAACAGATCTTTATAAAAGATCAGAAGGCATTGAACATGGCTTCTTTGCTGCTGAGTATCTTGCATTGGTAGTTTACAAATGAAATAAGTTATATTTTTTAACTGTTCAAGTGTACTACATATCGTGGTTTTTATACTTCAGATGTACAGTCATACAAATATAGGCTTAACCTATATTTTACAGAAGAGCTCCACTATTGTCATCTGATAAGTTACTGAGTAACGCCAGTTGTAAATGTGCCAAATTATTAAGTATAGGTCTATGTTTGAGCACCTTTACTGGTTATAGGTAGTGCATTACTCCACAGTAAAACTGCTCAGCCCAATTTTCATTGGAAAATAATACAATGCACTGAATCCTAATGGGGCTATGTTAATTTTCACTGCTTGAGCTTCTAGCGTGCAGTGAAGTAACATAGGGAGCAGGATGCTACTTGTGTAAATAAAGGTGCTGGAATCTTGCCCTTAAAAGACAGTAAGTTTGTTTGGATTTTGCATTCCAAGGAATTTTCTTGAATGATTCTCAGTATTTATTCCAAAAATTAGAGATATACTGCATGAAATTAACATAGATTAGGAACATACCTGTGCAAATAAAACTTTTAACAACAGCAGTAGACATTTTTATTAGGGTAAAGTAAATGGTGTTTGGACATTTTCCCAGGAAGAAGATTGTGTTATATTATCAGAGATTAACAGTAAAGAATTATAGTAATTCTGCAATAATTATTGCTTGTTTCCCACAGTGAAAACCAATCAGCTGACACTAAGAAGTGTGATCAGAGAAAAAGATGTGCTTCATGACAGCAAGGTGTTTCAGTGACAATGTTGACAGAAAGGTCTTTGTACTGTCCATCTGAAACTTTTCTATAAAACGCCTTGCTGCTGCCAATGTGTTTTGCTTTCACAATGAATGAGAAAATGCAATCTGAGTTTTCAGCTCTTTCCTCCTTGGCATCTTTTCCTTGTTCCAGAAGCTTTTGTAATTTAATCTTAATGTTTAAATAAAAAATGCATTCAACATTTGATTGCAAAATGTCATTCTTATACTGGTTATCCTTTTAGAGAGACCAAAAAATCACCACAAGAGCCGGAAGGAGTAAATGAAAAGCACACATCATGCGCTCGGTCACATGTGTGAGCATGACACATCCTCACTGTTGCCCAGAAAGGTATATACTGAGGGAAGACAGTGAATCGAGATGTTTCAGAATTAGGTGCTATCTTGCTATGAAGCATCAACCCCATGTGCTCTTTGGTACAGAGAGCAGAGCTCGTGCTTCACTTTAAGGTGAGGGTCTAGTCCGGGACTGGGGAGCTGTCTGGACTTCTTGTGTGTGTTCTCTTCATCCCCCTTCACTCCTAAACATTGCCAAGAAAAAAACTCACACTCCTATTCCTTTTTGCAGGTTTTTGTTTGATGCTGAGGAATTAGAAATTTGCAAATTCTCAGTGCCCACGGAGAAGCCACGGGACTGAGTGGGTGACTGGAAGCTGTTAAAGAGGAGCAAGGGAGGGGCATACCCATCTATTAGTTACGGTGCTATCCTGAGCCAAGATGAGGATTTGGAGCTGTTTTCATGTAGGCTTCCCATATGGCTTTGAACAGCCACACACCTCTATGTTCATCATTTTTTTTGTTTTAAAAGTGAGATAATGGTATCTGAATGCAATAAATCTGGCCCTTTGGGGATTGAAAATAGTGAAAAATTGCAAAGCCCATTGGGAGGCGAAACTGTATGAAGTCCCATGGCTATTTCTTTTCTTGTATGCAGGTTATTTCCACAAAAAGATTGGAGCCAACGAGACCTCCTGTTTTCTCGGTGAAGAGCACATAGCTTTGCCAAGCCCGACAGGGATGCAGTGAAGGGAACTGCAGACACAATGTACTGGGTGTCCCCAGTGATTCACTCACTGAGCACCTCTGAAACAGCTAAAACCACCCGGTGACTGGCAGAGGGGAGCAGATATTTCTGCATGTACAAGACAGACCCTCTCAGCTGAAGCATCTTCTGCCTCTTCCTGTGGCCATGGAGATGTACAATAAATGCCAGCTCCTGGAGGCTGAATATCCAGTCAGGGAGAGATGAGCCCAACGTGCTGTCAGGGCTAGCAAACAACAATTCCTCTTAGTCAGGATGTGCACACCAGGGGAACTGTTCTAAATGTTTCATATGGGTGTGCATTCCTCCTGTGGCAAGGCAAAGTGACCATGAAATGAGTGGCATGGTAGGGTCTTGTTAATCACTGACGAAGACTGCCTGCAGCCCTATGGATGAGTGTTTGCTCACTGCCCTCGAGTCTTTTCCTGGGGTTGATGATAGGGCCTGCCATTGACATTCATCACAGGTTGGTATGTGCCAGGTAACACATCTGGACAAGGCGTCTTGCTCGATAGAAACCAGTTTACCAACAGCTTGCTATTTCTAGTCTCTCCAGAATAACAGATGAGACGTAACTCTAGCAACATCAGTGACATAGCATAATGCACCAAATTGATCTTACTCAAACAGGTGTCTGAGGATGATGGGTGGGCTGGTGAGGACCCACCAGAAAACAGTCCACTTGATTTGCCCTCTTTTTTTAATGCCATATGTAGACATGCTGTCATGTGGTTGGCAGGTATGTATACTGATACATAACTGTAAGCTCAATTCTCTTCCCAACCATTCTTGCAGCCTACAGGTGGCATAGGCTCAGGCTTTTTTATCACACATTATTATTTATGACAACGTAAATGATAAAGTTGTATTATTAACACTTCTTCCTCTCAGATATCAAACATTCAAGGTACATGAAAAACATGGTGGGTTTGGTTTGTTGGGGTTTTTTTCCCCCCCACAGGAAGTTTAGGTAGTTGTAGGGTTTTAAACTAAAACCAGTTATTGAACAATGATGTTCCAAAAATTAAGGAACTAATTGGACAGTCCTTGACCGAAACCAGGTTCTGTGGGTTCAGGTTCAATCTGGAGCATGGGACTTTTGCACAGTTCTCTAAATAGATTGAAACTATATCAGGATCCTGAGACACGCTGATTGCTAGAAGCTGAAGGAGTACTTGGGAGGAATATCATATATATGTGCACTGTTCCTCTCATTCTTCCCAAAAGAACTCTGCTTCTGGCCATTTTCAGAGGAAGGTTACTGTACTATCCAGACCTTTGTCCTGACCCCATACAGCTACTCAGCAAATGTTCTGCAAGAGAAGGCTGGAGCGCAGGAATGCCTAGTCAGACCACAGAGTATTTGTGAAAGTGGCACCAGGGTGCTTCTGGGGTAATATGGAGGCTGTATTTACTACTACACTGTTAAAACCTATGAACTATCTGTGAACCTCCAGAAGACACCAAGCATTGTAAAAAGATGTCTGAATACACATGAATCCCCCAAAACAGAATCACAGGGATTTGCTTTTTACTTTCCTCAGACTCCCACAAAAAGCCTCCAAGGTGAGCTTTTTTGCTACATGAATGGGAAACTCGGAGCCACCTTCACAGCATCTTCTCCAGAGCCATTATCTGCCCCAAAGGGTTCTCTGTGCTTTTTATTATTTGCTTACACCCAAGTTTGCCTCTCACCCTGAATGGCTCAGCATCATTTTTTGGTCACCACTGCAGGACTCGGTGCCAGGACCTCTAAATCTGACTTGTTTTACTTACATGGAAAGTTTCCTTGTCTTCACTGAATACAAACTACCTGCAAAGAGCGGAGCTGCATGGTCGCAGGATCAGGCTCTTTGCTTTATTTTGGTAAACAATTTATGTGACGTGTAGAGGACCTGATAATTACCTGCCAAAGGCATATGCACCACAGACATTCTATACATAAATCACTTCAAGGTATATTGACTGTCACTTTCTGCGTTTGAAGGTAAAGGCAGAAAACAATGATTAGAGCTCATTCTGTTAC
Source organism: Falco peregrinus (assembly GCF_023634155.1). Taxonomy (NCBI): domain Eukaryota; kingdom Metazoa; phylum Chordata; class Aves; order Falconiformes; family Falconidae; genus Falco; species Falco peregrinus. The sequence continues at coordinate 50,660,564 of NC_073724.1, read as the reverse complement.
TGTGGATTTGCTAAACCAGATTGAAATTTCCTGAAGAAACCATCTATCTTACATTTCTTGGAGAATCCCACGCATTCCTAATCCTTGCTGAGAACGGAAATGAGAGGAGAAGCCGCCACCTTGCAGCATGTGCTCCTGCCTGAACAGTAGGTTCATAATCTGGGAGATGCTTCAATAAACTGATGGATTCCAGACTGGAATACTTAAATGCCACTGCCTCGCACTACACCACACCTAACAATTTCAATCTCTCTGCCATCAGCATAACTCTTTGGAGGGGAGACCATTACTTACTGATGGCATCTGAACTGTGGGAGATGTATTTCTCAGATTCTGGCTCAAAGTAAACACCCTGGCCTTGTCCTGCTGCAGGCTGGGGCTGTACCTGGATGTACATCAACCTCCTCTGATCTGCCCTGGAAGAAGCTTGGGCCTTCAGGAGCGGGGTGAACTGTGTCACTGTCCCCGGTGTGGGTGAGCTTGGACCCTGCAGGACTCATCTACTTCACAGCTTAGTCACGGCCAAAGAGAGTAATAAATAGGAATTGCTTGTCATTGTGTTTTTCCTGTATGCTTTCACCAAAAAAAGGTTGAAAAGTGAGTTACAATTCAGCACCGGAGAGTAAGTGTTTGCAGTTCTACTGCCAAATTTCCTCACTTGCGCCCATTAAGAATGAAAGAACAAGTCAAATACAATGGAAAAGGTTTTTTATTTCTGATATTTGAGCTGTGCCAGCTTACTGCAAGGGTGAATTTAGGCAACAATGTATTTTCTAAAACTTAGCCCTCCTCTGTTATCTTGAATTGTGTTCTGCTTTTTTCTAAATGGAATATGCCCTCTGTGGAATAACTAAACATATTTCTACAAAACTGAGAAAAAATTATTTTATGAAATAATCTTGTCTTTCAAAAATTCTTGCTCAACGTATAAATTAAACTTTGAAGAGAACTGAGTTAAACTGCTTTGCTATTCAGTTTATGCAGATAAGATGAATGTAGCACTTGCAAGGCTATGTTTTTTTTAAGTCTGGAGATAATGTTCTTTGTAATAAGGATGTATTTTCCCCAACACCCTTGCTCCTCAGATTGGAATTGACACTGAAATGTTCAGAGGAACCTGAAGTGTTCTAAAGGAGTGATTGATCAAACTGCTCAAATTCTTTCTGGCTTTCTGTATGTTTTTATGTCACTACAAACATTTAAATATGGCTATCACATGGTAACAATCTCAGATGACATCTTCACCTTACCAGTTTTTACATCTTCCATTATTTTGTTATGGGCATTTGTTCAATTTTGAGAAAGGCAGAAAGAATGGAAGTTAGATTTTATGAAGCCCAAAGGACTTCTGAAGGATCTTCCTAAGTTTACCACTAATATAGATCCAAGTGTAAGTGTCCCATTCTGTACTGCATTATTTGCCTTTCATTGCCATCCTCAAAAGCAATTATCACTCCTCACAGTCATCATGTCTTAAAATTGCTCTTTATATTGGCCCTGGCTAAAACCAAAGTGAAATGGAAATCAGAAATGTTGATTGAAGTTACCAACTCATTTCAGTCAGATGAATTTGGAGAGTTTTTGAGAAATATCAATAGATTGCAGTGCACTGGACCGACAATGGTAGGTTGCATTTGTAGGTGGGAAAATTTGATCTGCTACACATAGAACAAAAAAATACCACATAACTTGTCACATATATGATAAAAAACCACTGGAACCAGCCACTCACAGCAGTCTTGGCCTCAGTGGATCTGGGCTCAGTTCTTCATTCACTGCAGACTGGTGTTACTGACATCCTCAAAACAACTCCTCAGGGGTCATCTGGACCCAGAGTCCAGGCCTGCCCACCCTTGATGGGCGTGCTTCTGCCAGCAAGTGCATGCAAAGCTTCTGAAGAGCTGCAGCACAGCAATATCAGGAGGCATTCTCTTCTCCATATGTTGCCCGTGGGCCAAAGAGGGTGGTGAGCCCCGTGCAGAAGGACAGAGCTGAGGGCACACAGAAAGTGTCTGGACCTCTGAAATTCAACTTCCTACCTAAAGGCAGATTTAATTATTTGTACAAAGCAAAATGCTTCCAGCGACAGAGACCTTCAGCCAGAATAAACTGTCTGTAGTCTCAGATAAATATCTAACAAGCGTCCAGCTGGAGGACTCCAGGAGCTGTAGGAGACAGGTTTCAGCCCCTTCCCTGTTTGTCTCAGAACAGCCCCGGTGCCCTCCTGTGCTGCTCGTGGTGCAGGTGGCAGCCTCAGCCACTGGGATGCCAGGAAAGCCACCAGTGAGGGCTCTCCTTCAACATTTAATCACAGCAAAGTTCACGTGCCTGATTTCAGGAACCTGTTCAGTGCTAGAAAGGGGGCACCCAGGTCTAGCAAGTGAGACACTTGATATGTGAGCCCCATTCCCTCCTTCTGTATTCCCCCCTTACTTAGACTAACCAGCTCCCTGCACAGCTGCTTTTGGAGGCTCTTACTTCCCCCCTTGTGCAAGAAATACTACAAAGGTCTCACTTCGGCATCCCTCAGGTTGAAAAGATAGTCACCCTCCGCGAAAATGCGAGAAGTAAGTTAAAATATGGATCCATTTTATTGTGCTAGAGAATATAAACATTTTACTGTCATTAAATCATATATACAGGGTATGATAAAGATTACATATAAGATATATATCATACATATATATATATCGTATATCACAACCCTTACCTGAATACACAATTTGAAAAGGCTCCGCAAAGTCGGAAAGTGTGATTAAAAGAGAAAAGCATATAGGTATATGAAGAAAGCAGGGATGGAGAAATGACCGAGGGATGAGGTGTAATAAAGAGCGGTGCTAAAGTATTCCTTTGGCATTAACATATAGCCCACCGAGGACAACAGAAAGTCTTAAACATCACCTTTTCTTTTTCCTTACAGCTTGAGGAGGAGGCAGTAATTACTGACCCATGAAACTCCACTCGAGCCTTGGGCTTGCTGTCACACCAAAGGGAAGAGGGGAGCCAGTCTCATACCGAGGGCTCTCCCGGAGGGCTGGGCAGCTCGGTGACCACACACAGCGCCGGTAACAGCACACGGTCACCGAACAGGGGTTAACCCAGCGCGCTGCCGCCGGCTGCAGGCGGGCTGGGGGGCAGCCGTCCCGGTCCCGGTCCCGGTCCCGGCCAGCCGCGCTTCCCGCAGCCGCCGCCAGAGGATCCCGCCGCCGCGGCAGGCGGTGCCGGCGGCGGGGGAAAGAGGCGGAGCCGCCGCCTGCGGGGAAGCCGCCCCCGATCAAGAGGCGGGGGCTGGGGGTCCCTGCGGCGCAGCGTCGCCCAGAGCTCGGCTCCCCGGCCGGGCAGGCGGCGCAGGACGCGGGCTCGCTCTCTCTCTTTGCAACTCGCTGCTGGTGCGTCTCTCCTCCGGGTACTTCTGCCGCGGTACCCAGGCGGTGGCAGAGGGGAAGGCAGCCCCTGCCGTCCCCCGGTCGCCCCCCGCCCCAAGCCGCTGCCGGCAGAGCAGAGCCGAGCCGAGCCGGCCGGGGCGGCAGCCACCTCCGCAGCACTCCCCAACGGTTTGCTCTGCCGGGCTAGGCTTTTATTTATTCCAATGGAGTGTGTGTGAACACATGCATTTGTCTCTATGTGGCCAGCGCGGGGGTGGCCGGCGACGGCGAAACCCCCTCTGTTCCAAACGCGCAGGCACTGCCAGCCGAGGCGTGGGTACCGCGACCGCGGAGCCCTGGGTGATGTTTCCATAAGCACCAGCCTTCAGAACACCTTCGGGTGCCTGACAGCGCTGGTGGCCGCAGCGAGCTGCCGTGCAGCGGTGCCGGCGGCAGCGCCGAGCCCAGCGCCGCCGGGACCCACCGGCACCGGCGGGAGCCCAACCCCCGTTGCTGCGGGGCGGCGGCCGCCCCGCAGCGCCGTGTTTCCGCAAAGTTATCAGCGGCTCGGCGTGCTGCCTAACCGGGCAGCCCCCGAGCTCCTGCCGTCCCTTCCGTCGCCTTTGCCGTTTTCTCAAAGCAGCAGCGGTCGGTCTGGGGTCCACCTGCCCTTCTCTGCTGGCGACGGAAAGACGCACCGGTCTTGTAGCAAGTGATTATTAGCAATTCACAGTAACTGCAATTAGCCAAAGTCAACACGAAAGAACTGCTGTTGAAGCTAGTAGAGACGTTTAGGTTGAAAAAAAGAAAAATTCTAAAGTGCATGACTGGGAATTAATTGCCTGGCTCACGACGGATTTTCCCTAAGCTGTCTCCTTCCTTCAATAAATAACTTCTGTAACAGAACTCTCTTCAGCTAGCTCTTCTAGGCATCATGTAGGAATTATTCTGAAAGCAAGATTGCATCTTCCAGCAGCATTTTTTTCTTTATTCTTTTTCAATGTAATCTCATAATTAAAAACAACTCCCCCAGAACTTGGAAATTATGTGTAAGGCAGGAGGAAGCAAAGATTTATGCTTCCGAGATTTCTGATCACTCGTTGCACCTCGAGCAGAGCTTTTCGTTTCCAGATTACCATCATGTAAGTGAAATTCTGTCATTTCCCATTCCGAAAGCAAAGAAGAACGTTCTTATTACCCTGATGCAAAGCTCCACACACCTGGAAAGAATTGAAGTCGGTAAATATCACACCTATGCTGTTCTCAGTGGAGTAGCAAGACACATGATACCGAAACCCAGACTACTTTTGCCCTGAATACACTTGGCTGCTGTCACATTTCTGAGTTCTCACGGCATAAATTCCTCGTTTATTGTAAAATTTCCAATATACACATAAATCCGTGTACATCGGTCTACCGCATCTCTCTTCTCGGTGTATATACATTTTACAGACGTATCTTAAGCGTATCTATGTGTATCCATGCTCTCGCACAGCGCATGCAAGCTTCTACATAGATCCAGCTAGATAAAGAGGCATATACAAACACGCTGCGTTGTGTATGTTTGTCTGTCTGTGGAAGACAGTTCTGTAGGTCCCTCTCTGTAGCCGCACCGATTGCATGGATCTGCGTCTATATGTACATCGGGATGCTCGTGGTTCCCGCCACTCCGAGACCAAAAGCAGCGCCGACCCCTCTCCCTCCGCCTGAAGGGAGCACCTCCGGCGCCCTGGGGGGCCCGCTCGGCAAGTGAGTGTGGGGTTCGGGGGTGGGGGCCACGCAAAAACAGCGGGGGGATGCTGCCGCCAGGCGCCGCAGGCCCCTCGGAGCCGCCTCCTCGGGGGCATCGGGCTAGTGATGGCGGGGAGAAATCCCCGCTGCCGGCTGGCTGCGGCTGGCGAGTTTGCGGCTCCCCCTCTCCCGTGTGCGTGCGTGTGCGTGTGTGTGTGTGTGTGCGGCCGCCGGGGCGGGGGGAGGGTTCGCTTCCCGGCTCCCCCCGTGCCGGCGGGGCGGGTACCTGTTGGGCAGGCAGCGGGGACGAGCCGCTCCCCGGTGCGGGGCGGCCCCCGGCAGCGCTCCGGAGCCGCGCTGCGGGGCTGGCCGCCGGCCAGGCGCTCCGCGGGCGGGGGCGAGGTGCGCCCCTTCTCCCCCGCCCCAGCCCGCCCTCCGCCCGGCCCGGCCCACCCCGCCCCGCGGCTCCCGCGGCCCGGCGGGGCCCAGGCTCCGCCGCGCTGTGCACAGCCCGGGGGGCACGGCCAGCGCCAGCCGGGGGAGCGGGAGAGGCCGCGCCGCTGCTCCCGGCGACTGATTGCCAGGCAGGGGAAGCGCCGCAGCTCGGTGCCCGCCGAACACCTGTCAGCCCGTGGAGCCTGATTGATACCTGGCCCTGGCAGCCTCTCTGCTGGGGATTTCCCCCGCGTCCCACTTCTTTTTTTTTTTTTTCTTTCCCCTCCTCTCTCCTGCCCCCTCCCTTCCTGGAGCGGTGTGAAAGGGGGTATTTTCTTCAGGGTATAAAGCTGAGAATACAGAGGAAGAGAGGCTAAGAGCTTCACCTCATTGCCTCATTCTCCCTTTCATGTGAACATCCTGCAACATTTCCTTCATCCTGCCGCACCTCTCACCTGGCCAGCGCTGCCCAGATCATGTCCGCTAAGCTCCTGCCGGTTTTCTTCCTCCTCTCAGTGTTTCACGCCTGGTAAGTCTGCACCCCTTCGCCTCCCCCCACCCTCTCTCCTCGCACCAGGGCTTGCGGGCTGGAGTCCCGCTCGCCGGAGTTTGCGAGACACTCGGCGCCCGGGAAGAACAGCGGGCTCTTCCCCGCCTCCCCTGCGCCGTGCTGGGGCTTTATTCCCAAACGCGGCTTCCCCGACTCTGTCGCCAGGACCCGCCGGGCTCCTCGGACAGCTGAAGCCCCGCTGCCGGCTCGGCGGCCCCGCTGCTTGTCCCTGCCGGCCCCGTGTGAAGCCGGAGGTGGCCCGCCAGGGCTCTGCCCCGAGCCGGCCTGGCAGAAAGTTTTCCCGCTCCGCGGCCGCCAGAGCCCGGCACCCGGCGGGACGGCGGCTGGCGCTGCCCGGGCTCCCCTCACACGTGGCGCGGAGCGGCCGGCAGCCCCGGCTTCCCTCCGCGCCCCACCGCCGGGGGCTGCGCCGATGGGGTCGGCCTAAGTAGGGAGAGGGCAGCCGCCGGGACCGGCGGGGGGTGCCGGGGGTGCCCCGCTGCCCGAGGCGGGGGGCCGGTGGCGGCTACCGTTGACCGCCTGGCCCTCGGCCCGGCAGACGTTAAGCGCCGCGGAGGGGGCCGGGAGGGCCGCGTGTGGCGGACCGGGCCGGTGGGCCGCCGGCCGCCGCCGCGGGGGCGGGAGGGGTCCTCCCGGCGGGGCTCCGACAACGGCGGGCGGTGAGGGGCCGGAGCGGGACAGCGGGCAGCGGCAGCCGTGACCGTTTGTGTTAGGCTCGCCTTCGGCTCCGCGCCTTGTCCAGGGTGCTAGGAAGGGCCCCCAATACATAACCCAGGCAAAGGGGTCACCTCAGCCCACCCCGTAGGATCTGCCACAAACTGGGGTGCAGGAGTGCTCAGAGGCCCGGCCCTTCCCTTCCCTGCCCTTCCCTTCCCAATTTATTGACCATGTTCTCCTTCTCGACAGCCTGCCCCACACCCGAGTGGCATCTCCCTTTCCCAGATCCCCGCGGGAACTAGAGGCTGCTTCATGCCAGCCCTCAGGGCAAGTCCCGGACGCGTGTTGCATGAAATAAACCCTTTCCCCACATCCTCTCAGGGTTTTCCAGCCTTCCTCCTTTGCAGTTTGTGCACTGCCTCACAGGATCAAAACTAGTGACCCCTGAGGAATCTGGGGAAGGTGTGCAGCCTTTCTTCCTCCCCAATTTGAGAACGGCCTGCCATCACCCTGAGCACGTTTCTGTGGATAGCAGGAATATGCTGGGCATTGGCAGTCACCAGTAAGGCTACAGGTGAAAACATAACCTCAAGTGCCTTCAAGGAGTTTTATGGTGCAGAGGCAAGCAAGGGAAATGAAATAACAAACCCTTAAGAAAACAAAACACCTTGAAAAATGCCTAGGGTATTAGTCTGATCCACTGTGAAACCTCTCCCAGCCCCAGCCTTGATCTGGAAGGGAGGTAGGAATTTACATGGTTTGGAGGTACTTTCTAGGAACCAAGCTGCTAGAGTAAGGGGGTTTAAAAGGTCTGCCAGTGCTTAGAGTCTTGTTAGTGACTGTTTTAAAAAAGCAGCTCCCTGAAATGGGAATCATGATCCTACCTGAACGCAGTTCTTATTTCCACATGCAGTCTAAATGCCTCCAGTAAAGTTATGGTGTGTGCAGCAGAAAAAGACGTATGATTTGTGCTCCTTTCCTGTCGACAGCTCGGCACCGCTGCAGCATTTCAGCTCTGAAATCTCAACCATGTGTGTTTGGAGAGGGTGCCTCCTTTGAGAATGGTTTAGTAATTGCTGTATTGAAACATAGGGCTTGTATGAATCTGAGGGAGAACACTACCCCACCCACACCCTGCACCCCCCTGCCAAGTTCTCTTAGGATTTTTTTAACGCTCAAGTTTTTAAAAAATACAACTCACTATCAGAGAAGGAATAGTCGTCTATTCAAAATTTCCCCTGATGTTTTCTCTACATTTGTAACTTGGTTATATGAGCTCTCTCTGTAGAAAATCCTCATGGGCTAGGTTTCAAAATAATTTTTATATAGAAAATGTACCTAGAACATGCACAGTTTATGAGGTCACGTCAAGTGATACACGGCTAATCCTTAGGGGCATATTGGCTGTACAGCAGTTTCAATTAAAAGTTTCATTAAATGCTTGAATGGTGGTCTATAAACAATGATGAGGGTTGATGATGCTCTGTGATTAAATTTTTATGCTTGTATTCATTTTTTTTCCCCTGTTACTATAGAGTGTCTATCAAGTCTTCTGGACATCTGAGACATTTTAAAAGACACTAGTGTCATTACGGAGACAAGGAGAGGGAGAGAGAGAAAGGAGGTTGCTCTGATGTGTGTAGCACTCCCATGAATAAGCAAGGCTCATGCCTCTGATTCTCCATTGCTTTGCACCTTGACCATTTGTGTAAAAAGGTTGCAAAATTATATCGTAGCAGAAGGGCAACTGCAGGTCGAAGCAACACATGGTTGCTGCTGTAGGGTCTACCACTGAGGTTATCTTTTCTCCTGATAACTTCATCTCAGTTTAACTGTCATAGAGTTTCTCCAGTGAGAGACGTCAAACAGATTTGGTTTCTAAGATACCAAAAGACATATCTTCAAATCAACATTTTACTGTTTGTGCACAAAAACCTGCACAAATGAAATTAGGCTTGAGTGAAAATAGCTCTAGCTGTGATTTCTGGCCAAACTTTAGTTTCACCACATTTGTATTAGCATGCTCTTAAAAATAAAAATAATCCACCTAAGAAGGAAAGAAGTTGCAACTCGGTGTAGTACTGCTTTTTTCAAAAACGCCATTAGAACTGCAGGGAAATTCAGATTACACACACAGTGTATTTGTGTGCTTGTGATAATCCATCTTAAATTCAAGGAGCAAGTTCTTAATTCTAAGCCTTGTAATACATTAAACTCAGAAATTCAGGCACTGAGAATATAATAATTTATTAATAGGATAAAATGATCAGGAAGTATTAAAAGGTCTGAATTTTTAATACTCTTATTAGCCTTTGTGCAAGAGACGAATCAGTTGTCTGGTGTATTAATACTGCAGATGTTCGTTCTTTGTAAAACTATATTGTAAACTAACTAGTCAGGATAGGTTGGTTAAAATATGGGCTATAAAATACTACTCTGATGGTTGTATTAACTCTCAGAGTGTAATTTTTTGAGAGACTGGTAGAAGACAATTTCTAAACAATTCTGAATCATGACCCATCCACAGATACTCAAAAACTGTTAATGGGAACATCCTGTTGCAAAAACAGCCTAAGGCTAGGTAGATGCAAAGCCAAGAAAGATATCTAAAACTTCTTCAGATGAGTGTTGAGATTTACCCTGAATGTAAATTCAGATTTTAGTTATGTAATGTAACATCTATTTGTTTGATTTGTTATTGCAGTTCTAGAAAGGTTGAAGAGGATGAATATGAAGATGGAACAGCTAACCAAAAATGGGTTTTAGCTCCAAGAACACAAGACACAGATGTGACTCTCATACTAAACAAGCTGTTGAGAGAATATGACAAAAAGCTACGGCCAGATATTGGAAGTAAGTACTCCTTTCTGCACAAGTGAGGAGAAACATCTATGGGTAGGAAAGACATCATGTTATATTTTGGTTAGTGTGCACAAATGTCTGGGAAAGTGGAGCTTAAGTTTTTTTGGCTCAAGTTCATTTCCAAGTCAATATTTACAAAATGCTAATTCTTGTGGGGAGATGAGGTGGTAATTTAAGGTGCTAAACATTGGTTAGCTTGTACAGAGTTTGTGTAGACATATGGCAGGACTAGCTCTGAAGTATTCACCAGGCTTTTGGTATAGTTAGTAACATACTTACCTCTTTTGTCATCCAATCCACGCATATGAAAAACTCATACTATGAGAAGCGATTAAAAAAACCCAACGTACTAAAAACAAAAGTAGGACACAGCAAGAGAAGAATGTGCATCTACTCCCTTCAAAATATGATCACAAAAGTTATGTTCCTTGGTGCTGAGAAGAAGGCACTAGGGTTTGCTTGTGTAGGATTTGCCTGTGTATAGGGCAACTCTAAGAGATTTTCTTCCCCAAACCAGCAGACATCTTATGTCCAAAAGAAATCTGATAGAATGGAAGTGTCTTGTGGGAAATACTACTACATATAGGTATGACATTTAGGTAAGACCCAGTAGATACCTGCATATAACCATTTTGAGCTATTTTCCTTTCTTTTTTTTTGAATTTGTGTAATGAGGTTGTGTTTACTGTCTCTGGTTGTGCCCTGTTTACCTTGTTTGCATTCTTAGATCAGAGTGGCTATAGCACAACAGCTGTTCAGTTTGTTCACAGCACCTTTGTAAGACAGAAATCACAATTTGTCATTTATTTGCTGCACCTTGCATATACTTCAGAATGAACTGGGAATGGGGAATGCTCAAAACATCCACCTAATATAATTTACTTTTCCTAAATTTTTGCAGATATTAAAGGGAGAATTCCTACTACTGATTATAAGTGAAACTAGCGTTTACTGATGGCACATGTATTGATATACTTCCTACGTGATCCCTTTGGGTCATTTTAGAGGGAAGTAAGAGCCATCTGTATGCATTTACCATTACAATTATTAGTGTGTCTCACAGCTATACATTAATACAACAGTTCCAGGAAAAAAAACCAGCACCCATGCTGTGGTATGAAAGAAAGTTTTGGATGTTCATGTTTTTCATAGCTATTACTTTGATTTTCCATAGTATTTACAAAGATTGTATTTGATAGATGTGTCTGTTTTTAACACAGAGTGACATTTATCTGTCTCTTAGTTTGTCACATCATATTTAGCTGATCTTTAATATCTGGTGGAGAAGTGCATTAAAGCACTTCTCCACCCATATCAACATTCTCAAACAAATTTTTTATTTTACTTTGTACACTGTGTCCTCAGGTCACTGACTTAAGGCAGAGTAAATTATGTTATGCCTATGAGGGGCAAAATAATCATTCAAAGCCCCCATGTCAGTTGCCATAAATTCAGTAGAGGTCAGACATATATTACAGCAGTGGAAAATCATTGTTACCAAAATAATTCCTTTTGTGTCTCCACAGACTTTTCTAAATCCTGTTTTAGAGAAAGGAGTTAAATTACACAGCACCTCCATATATCATACCAAACAGAGATTTTACAGTTCTCAACTATGTCTATCTATTTCTATCAAGCATCTCAGTCCTAAGCCATTTTTCTCCTTGATAGGAATCTGGCTATTTCAGAACTTGAGCTGAGTGTTGTTCAGACACCAGAGAAGTTAGTTCACCTCTGCTTCCTTCCCTGGTCCCTCTTCCCTCCTCTCCTACCTTTGATGCAGATAAATAACATTGCCCTTTTGAAGCTGAGGAGCTGCTGCATTTGTCAAGGAGAACATGAAGGGAATGTTAGAGAATCAGGCATTATATCTAATTTTTCTGAACTGCTGGCTGTTGTGTTGCACAGAAGCACATCTCCCTTTCCATCTGGGAGAAGGTTATCCTCCAAACTAGATGGCTGACTTGTCCTGGCAACTGAACTGTGTTTTTGCCCTGAAGGTCTCAGTATTAATACAAATCAATTAAAGCGTAATATATATCAGTTAAAGGACTAGGGGAAAAAAGTAGTGGATGAGGTAACATAGAGCATACAGTAAAAGAATGCACGTTTTGGAATTTACAGAACGCATGGAATGAACCAGTGGAGGAAGAGAGAAGTAACTCTCAGAATCAAGCAGAAGTGCAGCCAATAAAAGATGATGAGGGTTAATCCAGGACTAACATGCAGTCAGATGTTCATTAGGTCCTTTACATTTGTGCAGTGCTGCCTGTAAGCAAATTGGCTGTCCCACAGGACAGGGGATACTCACTGTTTCATGCCACATTACTTTTCACTCAGTTTTCCAATGCTTTATTACAAGGCCACTATTTCTAACAGTGGATAACTTAAGCAATGCTCCTGAAGAAATGGTCTTTCTGCATGCAGTCAGAAAAGCCTAGGAAAATACTGACTACTTTGCAGTCTCAAAGGTTAGGATTGCAGTTTTTAGATTACTTGGGAACAGACTTTTGCAAGCCAGAGGCCATGGGGTAGAGGAGAAGACTGTGGCAGATAGAAGGTGTGGAAGTGCATGCTAGCTCCAGCTGTGATTTTTCTGTGGTCTTTCATCCCTCCCCAGGCAGTTGACGTTTTGCCTAGCTCGGGTATGTCCAGGTACTACCTGGCACTGTACAGGCATATTCTGAGTGTCCACTTGCCATACTACGGGCACTGAGTTCTTCAGTAATCACATCGCCTCTGGGTGAGAAGTATAGCCATCAGTGAATGAACTCCTGTGAACAGACACTCAGCTACAGTCCCTCCTCCCCTGCCCATCTCACCCTAAACCACTGCAAAAAGCATGTAGGTCAGTGCTAAGATGTAAGGTCAGGATTTGCTCTTTCCTTTCTTTTTTCCTTATGCTGGCCTATACTTTGCTTAGGCTTTCATGTAAATGGCTGTCTGTTAAATCACATGCTTAGTCTACACTCAGCAGTATAGGCACCACCTGCAAGGTTCCAATCCAGGATTATCAAAGAGTGGATCAAACCACCTAAGTATTAGGCAAAATAGTTACTCTGTGAAGGCTATCAGCAATGTGACACCTTAACAGGACCTGTCTAGCTAAAAGGGGCCTTTGGTCTTTGGAAAGAAAGCAGTGTTCTACCAGCAGGGGAATGTCTGACTGCATTCCCTGTGGCCACACAGTTGGCAGAGTTCTTGTCTCCATAAATATCACAGCTTGTGAGGGTTTTCATTTTAACAGTGGCATCTGGCAGTTTTCCATTATACCACAGAACATACATGCTTTGTGGAATTGGGAGGGGCGGGGGGAGACAAAAAAAAGGAAAGAAAGAAAGAACAGAAAGCACCTCACACTGAACAGCTTATATGGGTATACTGATTTAGATCAAAAATAAGTGTTTTACAGAGAGAAAGCATCTTTTCCAACTATTTTTTGCCAGCTACAATAATAGGGCTGAGAATTAGGTTTTTTGCATGGTATAAATAACTAGTCCCAGAGAACTAGTAAACCTCTTCTGAACTATGAAGGTCTTAAAATCTCTTCCATAGACAGGTACTCAGGAGTTTGTTTCAAAGTCCTTTGAAGCAAAGACCTGTTCAACGGATATGCAACATTTTCTATGTGCAGTGAAATTTACTACCCTGCAAGAGTGATTTTTTTTTTTTTTTTTTTCTCTCCTTGTCACACTGGTTTCAGTCCTGATGTTTCATAAGACTAAGTTCTGGCCCTGAAATTTTACTTCCTCTTTATTAATAAAATGCGAACAGAAATAATAGGTAAATCAACAGTGTAGAATGATGATAATTACAGCTAGAAAAATCTCAGTCTTATTTAGGTTATGTTAATAACCCATTTTTTTGCCATTGCTTTGCTTTTGATTAATTGATTTAAAATTTAAGTTCCAATTTTAAACAAAACCTATAAAATTAATGAAGCAAACCACTACAACACATGACAAAACATATTTCCTTCAAAGGCAGTTTACTTTGATGAAACCCTCCCTCTCACCTTCCTTGATGGACAGCTTAGTCCACAATGAAGTCCTGGAAAATAAATCCTACCTTTATAACCCCACATTGTTTTGTGCTTATTTTCATATGGAATGTAGGTTGCCTTAAATGAAAGTTTGTAAGTGTCTTCTTTCAAAGTGAAAGTTTTGCCAAACACATTCCCTGAGTGAGCTTTACATGTGGAAGATAATAAGCAATCTTTTTTCTTTCATTGTAAAAGTCACCTTACCCATCAAAAAGGTCAGTATGTGAGAGGTTTCTGAAACGTGCCATTAGTAGTGGGAGGGAAAAAATCTCATCCTAGACCAGGCTTAGCTGCAGTACTCATTTGGAGCATGAAAAGCAGTAAATCTTAAGAGCTGCCTTTCGGTATGTAGCTGGTTTGCTTACCTCAAAAGAAAGATCTTTTTTTCCTCTTGTACATTAAGAACCAATAACTAATGTGGGCCAAAATTTCAGTGCCAACAAGGCAATAGTAATGTCAAGATTAGTTCATGAGCTAAGCTGGACTCCAAGCTTTCCTCTTTATCTCAACCTGCTAATGAGAAAGAAAACATTTTATTTCACCAGTAATTTTTAGAGGACAAAACTCTTCCTTGAGCATCTCTAACAATCAGTCCGTTATCTCAACATTCTAATTTCACTGTAAAGGACATTCTGAAATACACATCCTGCAGTCTGACCAGGTGCTGTCCAGTCTTCTTGTGAGTACATGCTCTTTTCTCCAGCTAAAATACTTTTCCCAGAACACAGCAGGATTAGAACAAGGAGTTACACACACTTACTGGGTACAAACAGGCAACTGCTGTCCACTACCTTTCCCCATCGTGTTCCCAATGTGAAAAAGTGGTGCTAGGAAAGCGATCAATTTCTGTTTTAGCAATTTTAAAAAATGCCTTAAAAATCATAGAAAAAAACCCCCAAAGTTTTTTCCTTGCATTTCAGACTGTACCAATGATCTTTGCAGTTATTTATAATCTGTCAGACAGTTTAATACTTTCAGTTAATTTCTATTTCAGAGGCTGGAGCTAAAAGCCAACTAGAAGGAACTACACTAGTGTACTCAAACTACCTAGGGAAATTGAATGTGGAGTATGATCATAAATATTAGAAATAAAGCTAAAATAAGATAAAAACCCAAATCAAGGAATAGAAAGTTACAAGGTACAACTTGCTGTGCTCAGACTTACTTAGCTGACAGCAAGTTTTTTAGCTGACAGTTCTTGTAGTTGTCAGCCAGAACGGAAAAGGCCAAATTCCATATTTAATATAATAGAATTTTTGTACTAATGTGGTAGTTTATTGTGGTCATCTATTTTTCCTATACTTTCTAGCACCTAGTTTCTAAGCTGCCTACCTTCTTAATTAAATCTTAATTAATTAATTAATTCTTAATTTAAAAAAAAGTCAAGCTGACATCAAATCAGACTTGAGGAAAGAGCATTATGGGAGAGACTGAACAAGCATGAATAATACTGTTTTTACTGATATTCACTGAAAGGACAGAAAAGAGTAGTAAGATAATATGTATTGCAAGTTTGCATGTTCTGTTTCTCAAATGTGTCATTATATTAGGAAGGCTCTGAATTGCACTTTTACCACTAATGCCTTCTTTTTCCCTCCTTGTTTGATTATCCTGCAGTAACTCTTGGATTCCTCTTGGATCCTCTAAATTTATTTGATTCTTACAGTCTCTAGTTGCCCCTTGTATTTATTGTGTTTTTATAAGCCCAAATAAATTCTCTTTGAAATATTTAAGTATATATGCTTATATGTGTATATATGTGCACAGACAGACAGACATACACCCCCTCATTTGATGCCTGCCTGTATATCTTCTGACTCCACCAGTTCTAGCTGTCTTAAGAGTCAAGGTGGTTTTCCTTGCTCCCCAAGTACCTTTATAACCATTACCTAAATGTCTGAATATGAGAGCAGTCTCACTAACAGCTGTGTAGCTCTCAGTACCTTGAGTAGGTTTGTGCAAGCATAGCTGGTAGAAATAAGTGGGCTTGTTTCTGCTGGCAAACAGAAGACTAAGTTCTATCTGACATGCTTTACTGTGCTGGCTTGGTAGCGTTTAACAGCATTTCTCTTTTTAAGCAGCTTAAAGTTCTCTCCGTAACTCATTTACATGGTTTCTCAGTGTATGCAAGGAGCAGGTCTGTTGGGTGAGTGGGCACAACTTTTCTTCAGTTGCTTTTTAAAGATGTGCATTTTCAAGCACAATCCTAATGAAAACCTTGTGTTCTGAAGCCATATCACAACCTTTCTTCTGTCTGACCTGCCCTCCTAGCACACCACACAGAAACTAACCCTGAAACGCACCACAGGCTATCACCACTGTGACCATCAGGTTGTTTTTGCTAGCTGCTGATTGCCACACCTGATACTCTTTAAATTACTCCAGCAAGGTTTCCCCATATATGTGACAGAGATTTACTTATTGCTTCACAGATCAAAATATTTCCCAGATCATAGTGCAGAGAAAGATGTAAACTGTCATGCAAGGTCAAATTACTACTTACTGCTGTAAGCCTTTTCTTTGTGCTAGCCTACAAGAGACAGGGTCAGGCACCTTAAACAGGAAGTAGTGAGAGAGGCGGTTGTCACTTAGGGGTTGATTAGGGACAGTTGTACCTGGTGAGCTAACCAGTGTGTAAAGTTAGTACACAACGGGAAGGGGAGAGGGAGTAAATTCTGTTCGTATTATGGCAGCACTCAGGAGAGGAAAGCCATAGCTCTGGATCCACCTTCTGTAGTATTGGGTGCTGCAGAAGATTGTGGAGATTAGTCTAATTTAGGGGTAATAATATGAAAGAAGAAACTTCAGTAACCCATTGGTGAGGATGTGGAGTGCTGTGGCTGAGACTCAGCTAGGAAACAGGGCTGGATATGGTGAGAGTTCATGAGCTGAAAAAGCTCCCAAGAAAAAAAATTGGAAATGTTTTAATTTCTTACTGATACTTGCCTTTCTCTTTTTTTGGGGGAAAGTAGATTGTCTTTATTTCAGAAAACTTTTGTTCTGATTCAGCCAGCAGACTGGAAATCCACTCACTCTCTATTTCCATGAGTAAGACAGTAAAGATGAAGACTAATTTAGTGCCAGTCATCTCCCATGCATTATGTATTAACATACCTATGCGAGGAGGGAATATTCCTGAGGAAAGGGTTGCTATTCAATGCAAATAAGAACAATCTGTGTTCTAGGTGGGAGGGCAGAAGGGATTTCTTGATTGTCTGCAGGAGTTCTAATTCTCTAGCACCTTCAGTCATCAATGCTTTCTTCTGCAGACTTTGCCATGAACATTTCTAGAATGTTAATAGCAAGGCTCATAAGTGAGGAGTAAACTACTCTATCACCACTCCAAAGTCCCCATTTTAGATTTTGAAAACTGCGATCCATGTCTGAGATTTAGAACATGACATAAATAAATTGGTTGCACCTAATCCTTATCTGGTGCTGGTGTAGTGAATCAAACATAAGCTCTTTCAAAATCGAGCGTGGGAACATTTCTCATTAGGATAGGCTATTGGCAGTGAGTTTTTTCATGCCTATGTTCTGCTTTTCTAATTGCTTAACCATGGAGCTGAGTAAAAGAGAATATCTGACTTTGGTTTCTGACCTGGTTCGGTTCACAGATTCTGAACTATCAGGGGAAACTCCTAAGTTTTATTCATCCTTCTCTCAGGTAAAACTCTTAATGTGTCATACTAAAAGAATATGTAGAAAAAATATTCCAATACAGTAACACTGAAGCCCTCAAATTTATATTTTCTGTATAAAAAAAAAAAAAAGAATGTGGTTCCATTTTTTTCGATTATTTAAAAGGTTTCTTTTTTCTTTTTTGTTTCAATTTTCTTAGAACAACTAATTTAAATCAAATTCTGGAAAGCAATGCTTTAATTCGAAGCTTATAGTACCTTAATATATAGAGATATTCCAGTACTCAAACACTTTGTTTTTCTGAAACTAATCTCATAATTTAACCCAAGTATTACAGTTCTTTGCAGATGAAACTGCTCTTTTGTGTCATTTGTAATGAGCTGCTTGTATCTTTGCAATACTTATGTCTTGCACGTTGTCTGTTGAGCTGACAAAGATGTAATGGTTTTGTGTTGGAGAGGCATTTTACTTGAGTGTAACAGCAAGGCCCCTTACATTACAACCTTCTCTTTCTCAATATAAATAATTCATTTACAGAGACAACTCTTCTTTCAGAGTTTTATTTCCTGACAGTGATTACTTGCTGAAATGGCTTGATACAAACTCAGACTGAGTATTTTTCTTGAATGGCATTGTAGGTAGGAAAGTTAGGTTGACAGTAAATGTTTGCCAAACTCTTCATCTAAACTGTCAGACCCAAAACTATATGTAGCAGCTGCTAGTTCTTATTTTCTCTTTTCTGTAACTTCATCCAAGAAAGCTGAGAGGAGACTGGGAGTACAGCATACAGACTTTCAGGAGGCCACTGACTGAAAGTTAGGTGAGAGTCAGGAAAAGTCTGAGGTATTAATTACACAAGAAAATCCTTTTCTTCTCTATCCTTCCTTCTGCAATTACCTAGACTATGCTGGGTCCTCCAAGTATAAAATTATATTTAGAAGCCTTTTTTTTAAATTAAAGAGGGTTCTGAAGGGAGTGTTTGTAAAGTGCTGCAGTTGCCATTTTGAGGTTGTGGCACAAACTAGTAAATTACTTTGTCATCTTAAACAAGGAAAACCTTCGGCACATATTATTTTAAAATACCATTGCTCTTTTTTGCAATTGTGTGGTTTTCTTGTGACTGCTATTATTTATCCAGACCTTAGTTGCTAGCTTGCTAGACTTCACAGGAACAAATTCTATTATTGTTCGGTCTTATGATATCACATAGGAACTCCCCCCTCCTATGAATGACTAAAACAAAAATGGAAACTTTAGGGATTGATTGTAAGACCAGCCTAGCCATTAAGATCTACAGTTTTCATTCCAAAACAATGTAATACTGGAAAGATTACAGCTTGTGCATTAGGGAAAGGTAAATCAAAGATAAAAGTGCTAAAAGTTGATTGATGATGATGGCGGGATATGAAGAATAACAGTGATTTGTAGTTAATTGAGGAAGTCTGTTTATGCACACTTTATCATTCACACTCCTGGACAGAATAGCAACAAAACCTAGCATGTGAGTAAAACACCCTGTTCAGAAGACCGTGTTCACATCCTGGTTTTACAGTCATCCAAACTTTCTTTCAATTTTGTGCCCAATTTTTGATTATACTTTTGATTTTCATTTTCATTCCTGTTTGGCTAGTTTGATCCTAAAACATATGCATGGCAGTTCTGTCAGGGTTTTTTTGCCTGTAGCAAGTGGATGTCTTTGCCCTTTTATCTGTTGTTCAAGCCCATTCTCTTCTATGCAGGAGAAATGAGTCTTTTTGTATTTTCCTCACTGATACCTTCACAGAATCATAGAATAGAATCATAGAATCATTTAGGTTGGAAAAGACTTAAAATTGAGTCCAACTGTAAACCTAACACTGCTAAGTCCACCACTAAACCATGTCCCTAAGTGCTACATCTACACATCTTTAAAATACCTCCAGGGATGGTGACTCAGCCACTTCCTGTTACTATATCTTTCTTCAAACGTGCCAATTTGTTGTAAAATTTAAAAGTTTTAGCTGACCACTATGATGTCTGAGAAGTGAATCGTTAGCATAGCAGTTTATTTTACAGGAACAAACAAGTAATTAGATGTTGCCTATAGGGTCATGTAGGAAAATATTAATATTCATCATCACTAACACAAAGTAAACATTAACAGTATGATCACTAATACTATGGTTACGGATAACTGTGTAATGATTTATTACAGATTTATCCCAATTTAAAAATAGCAATTTATGTGCTAATGAGATAATGTAAAATATCATTATAGAGTAATTTCAAAAAATATCTCATTACTGTAGAACCAATCTTGTTAGTCTTTTGCATTCGGAAGTCTTGTGGAAACTTAGGCAGGGTTGGAAGTGACTGTGTATTTCTGGAACAGATTTCATATTGTGTTTGTTATGTGGTTGCGTGCTTTCTAAAAATCTAGTGCTAATCGCTTTGCTTATATAAACGTGTATATTGATCCATAACATTTTTACCACCTCAGTTTCGAGTAAAACCAGAATAATTTAGACCTGGGAGTTGTGCTTGAAAAATGTAAGAAAGGCTAACTGTCAACAAAAAATAATTTTATTTCTATTTTAAAATTTCTGAGAGCTCAGCAGCTAGTTCTACTCATGAGTTTAAATGAGCTTCCAATAAAAATATTTCTAAATATTAAGCTTTAAAAAATAATTCTAAATATTTATTATTTGTGCAAGAACATAAATGTGATTTGGACAGACTTCAGATGTGGAGGAAGCTTTCTGTAGGAAGCAAACAAAGTAGTTTCATTCATGAAATAGGCATCAATTCTGAATAGTGGGGTTCTATAAAAAATTAAGAGACATTTTAAAAGGACAGGATAATTTAAAATAGTAAAGAAACATAATAGAATGTCAGGAACTTATTGCAGATTTTTTTCCCTACATGACTTGTGAAATTGTATAACAATGCCTTTGTTCATTTCCAAAGAAGTCTTTTAAAATTCTCCTGATTTATGTGTTGAGTTGTTTATACACGTGATCAGTTTGCATATGTCCCAGAGTAGAGTCTTCACAGATTTTAAAGTCGTTCAAGCTCAGGTACTATTTATTTCCACAGTGAAAATCTATAAAGCAGGACTACACAAATCCTATAGTTGGCCTGCATGGATATTTGTAATCAGGACATTATTCTAGCTGTTTCTGTCTTTTGTTTCTGTCCAGACATACCTGACCTAACTTTACAATGTCTTAAGTGTTCATCTGACTTCTTAAGTGAGCTCTGCAGGCAGCGTTAAACTCATGACTCCGATGACTAGGCATCTTTTGGATTGTCTAAAGTTTGTAGACAAATTTTACTTGGATGTGTCTTTGCAATCTGATGGTCACAAGGCTGACTGGAATATAAACACTCGGTCTCAAAAGCCATGGAGTTTGGATCAGATGGGAACTATTAGCTAGACATTGGTGCGACCTTAGTTTTATTTGCAGATATTTTGATTGGCTTTATAAATCCCTGCCTCAATTAGAACCAATAAGTTTGAAAATGAAGTGATTGTGATAAGCAGTTGGCTAACCTTAGATAGTACTGTGTAGCAGCATAACACACAGTTACTTGGATGTGCTTACATTGTCTTTTAGGCAAAGTTAACTATCGTGTAATAAATCATATTTCAAATAACTTTGAGAAGGTTGATATATTTATTGACAACCTTTAGTTGCTCTTGTGCATGTGCCATATGCATGGTTCTGCCAGTAATTTTTCTAAGTTTCTGACAGCTCTTTAGGAATGATTTTGGGCTGATGCCGATACTGGTACTAAAGAGAATTTGGTTTTACAGTAGAGGTCAAATCTTGAAACAGAAGAAATAGCCACTTCTTAAGTCGAAGCAGAATCTAGCCTCAGACATTCCCAGTGAAATTAAAATTCAAAATAAATAAAGCTACTGGAACTTAGTATCTATTTGTAATCTTATTGGCATCTTTTAGTGAGGCATTAACACGTTTGTTGTTCAATCCGCAAGACTGTGAGCTTTTACTTAGTGCAAGAAAAAAAGACTCCATCCGCAGCCCAGCAACTCCATGCATGGCTTAAATCAGTCCATGAACTGAGTGCTCACAAATGCATGTAGTACACAGAAAAACTGAGCAGGCTTTGAAAGAATTGGTGGTGTAACAATTTATGTCTTTCCATGAAAATCAGTTTATTTTGAAGACTGGTAGAGGGTGAGTTTTTTCTAGTAAGGCATAATAACTTTAAGACTCAGTTATTTTCTCTTTCATAATGCATTCTGCATGAAGTAATCTTAAAATCTTTGCCTCATTTTAGTTGGTATTTTGAATTAAAATTCTGTGATGAAAAATTTAAAATTTATATCTGATGGTTCTCCCAGTTTGTATCTGTTTATATCCATGAGAATCCGCATGTAAAAAGAACTGTATTCTTCTGTCTTTTCTTTCAAAACCTGAACACGTTTGCCATACAATCATATTACAATTGTATTTTCTGCCTAGGAAAATAAAATATCTTTCAAAGGAACTTTAAGTCTTTGTTGTTGTTGCAGTGCTATAATAGTTTACCTGTATTTTTTTACTTGATTTATTCTTAATTTTAATTTCACTGGGAATATCTGAGGCTAGATTCTGATTTAATTTGACTTAAGAAGTGGCTGCTGCTAAGTTTCCTTCTGTTTCAAGATTAGACCTTTATTGTAAGACCAAATTCTCTTTAGCATTAACAAGAAATGCTTCATTTTTTTTGCACCAGAAGAGAATTTGGCCCAGAACATTAAGGAGAAATTATCATCTCATAATCTATTTATATACTTAGCTGCAATGTTTGAACAAAAATGGATTCCAAGCACTGTGTTCAGGTCCTGAACTTTGTCCCTGATCCCACCAAGATTCAATTGTATGCCAATGTGCATCACTAACTCTAGTCCCATTAATGTTCGCCAGAACTCCTTAGTGTTGAACCTCCAACTAGATATGTGCATTAGCCCTAAAAAGATCAGAGCCCTTTATTCCATGTATACTGTCTCGGTAAAAGAGCTAGCTGTAGTTCTCCGCTATTACCAATTCCTATGTAATGACATTTATTACTGCATTTTGAGGCAAGTCTCATTACCAGAAGCTGCTAGACTCCTATTTAGTTATTAGCTGGGTACAATTAGGGTTGCATTCATCAGTTGTGCTTGTTCAGCTGAGTTCAGATTTTCTTTAGCTGAAGGGAAGATCTGAGTTTATAAGCCAGTACTTCAGACAATTTGAAACCATGACCTTAAATAATCCTGGATGTTCTGATCATATGCAGTCAAAGAAGTGTATGGTACTTAATGAATTAGAGACAATGGTTCTCATGTTCAACAACTATTTGTGTCCAATTTAATGTCTGCTTTTGCAACACTAGATCTAGTCTTCCTAATGATATGGCATACCAAAGTCTTACATGACAAGGCAGCCTGCCTTTTTTTTCAGAACCATCTAAATTTACAGGTACTTTAAAACTCAGTGGCATCTCATTGTTAGTCTGAAATTTTGGGGATGTGGGCAAAAATTATTCATCTTTACATGTGAAGATTTCTGTCTACAGCTTTGTGCTGGATGGCTTCTTAAGCTTTAGACAAATTAACTGTTATCCACTTGAGATAAGCTTCCCACAGAACCATGGAATTTAACTGTTCATCGCTTCTCTGCTCAGTAGCTTCCCCGAAAAAAGCTCTCAGAGCTTTGAGTGGATGATATACCTATTACCATTTGTTCTAGCGGACTTGGGGACTAGTGAAAAAAAAAAATCCGAAGTTCAGCATAGTTCCCAGACTTCAGTGATTGGAATTGCTTTCTGGAGATCTTTGAAGATTGTGGAGAGGGGAAGGTGCCTCTATGAGAAAGGGAGATATTTAACAGAAGCTGTTGGCTTACTAGGGCCAAATTTGCATCAGTTTTGACTGCAGGATAGAACAGGATTTATACTTACCTAGTTTTGGGTCAGCTAACACCGGAGAAAGTAAAACACCAGTTTAGATCTCAGTTTAGAGGTTTATGTATATGCTATGGGTTTGAAAGGAGGGCAGTATAACTGAAGTAACCAACATGCCTTTCAGTGGAAGAGTGGCATTATTTTAGAGCTAAGCTACGTCACCAGTAAGAGCTATCTGAATAATGTTCACCAAGTACACTGACACCAAAGACGCTAAAAGAAAGATAAATCCTAGTGGCCTCAGCTAAAGAAACTAGTAAGAGCTTGTCCTGGCCTATTCAGCCTATTCAGTCCTGGAAGTCTGAAAATATGGAAGATCTTATGAGAAACTTGCATTGTTGCATTGACTAAACCAAATCAAATTCAAAAACCTTTGGATGAATCAGTGCAAAGGCAACATGGGCCGAACAGAATGAGTCTAAACTGAAAGGAGAAGAGTTGCTTAGGTTTAACTAAATGGATTTCATAGGGATTTTACTCAAAGCTAGGATGGTTTCAGGAATGATGAGATGAGAAAATCTGGAAAGATTTTTTGATGTGAAACAAACATGCTGAAGGACTTACATGTTGAGGCAATGGGAAAAAGTGATATGCTGCATTATTTGTAGTTTCTTGTCAGTCATCTTAGGTTTTGACTGTAAGCCACTGTTCTTAATACTGAGATAAATGGCGATCATGATGATAAAGTGGTATAGGCTGTAATTTACAGCAATTTTTCTTGGGTAGGAGGAAAAGAACCTTGCCCTCCTGAAAAATATGTAATTCATAGTTCCTGGTAGTTCTACCTGAAGAATAGACCTTACAGTTACTGGGGAAGAAAATATTTAAAGTGAGTACTCATCGTTTCTGCAAAATAATATTAAACATATTTTTTTTTCCTCCACAGTAAAACCAACAGTTATTGATGTTGACATTTATGTCAACAGCATTGGTCCTGTATCATCAATAAATATGGTAAGTGACTTGTAACAAAGATTTTTATCTGGACTGCTGGTCTTGGCATCAGTACTGGCTTTAGAAAAAGGCAAAAATGCCACTGGGATAAGTTGCTTTGATTGCTAATTTGGTTCTGCTTTCAGGTATAGATCTGTTTTTCATATGACTCTTTTGTGTCTCTTTCAGAGAAGAACAAACCTATGAGCAATATTATGCTCTGTGTTGTCTACCACAAAATGCTGGTAGATCTTGAATGGTAAATAGACATCGCAGGGAAAAAATAAGTATGAAGCAAAGCTATTGTGAAGAAAATTTGTGAATTAATGTTTTGAGAGTCGAATATATGTAGCTTCATCTTATACAGAGATTCATCCCATACTATTAGTGTATTTATATGAAATTCATCATCTCTTCAGTGGTTACTTTTCTTTCACTGAGTTATTAACAATCTTTAGCCTTAAAGTATAATTTTGAAGAAGTTACACAGAAGTGTATTGCATGTGCAAAGGCAGGAGAAACTAAATGTCTGGGTGGTAGTGTGAAAATAGTGAACCTAGCATAACGTAACAGTTGGTCAGTTGTTGTGATCTTCAGGACATTTCTCGGTTCTGCAGCAACACATTCAGATTAGAAAGCAAGCTGAATGTTTATGCAGCTATGGAGGTATGGGTGGCTGCTTGTGCAACTTCACATTTGAATTCAGCATGGTATTCCTCTTTGTAAACTAGGCTGAATTTCTTTTTAATACAACTTGGAAAAGGAGGACCTAGTAATATCTTCATTTACTTAAAGCTCTTATACGAACCTCTTCAAAGCAATAACTTTCTCTTGTTCACAGTGATATTCCAAGGCTGCTGTGTACAATGATTATGCAAGTATCTAATAAATACACTGCATGTATGTTTAGTATTTGGGGAACAAAAGCTCCTGAATTTGAAAGGTGGTCATTCAGCCTGATTGGTTTTGCCTATGTACATGGGAGAATGTGAATTATTGCAACGTGTCAAATACTGGGTGGTCAGAGACTCCTATGCCCCCTGGCAACGGGAAATCTGACAAATAAAGATAGAACAAACTATGTGCTGGGAACAACTTGTCCGCACATTCAGAGTGTGAAATGTATTGGTCATATGTTGTGTGAAGCACTGAAATGTCAAGCAATGAGGGTACCTGCTCCATTCTTGAACTAGTAAATAGTTAATTGTCTTGCCCTTCCCTGACTGCGTACCAAAATGACTTGTCCAGGGAATGATTTATTGGAGGATCTGTTCTACTTAGTCCTCTGGCTTGCATTTATATACACTCTAGGAATGGGTACTCTGTTCAAAAGCAATGGGGACAATGGTAAGGATGCTTGCTTTTCAAAGTCTTTTTGCTCTTTGCCCCTCTGAATTAGCTTGTAAATAGCATTTTGAGGTGATGGAAAGGTATGTGGAATAATAATTAGAAAACATTTTATCAGAACTGCTTCATATAACAGGAAGGAAAAAATAATAGTAGAAGGAGCCAGTGGTTCTTGGAAGATTATTATGGCACAGTCAAAACATGACTGATTTACTTATGGCTTAACTTTGAGTTCAGGATAACTTATGGCACCAAGGTGGAAAGATGCACCAAGATATCAATTTAAAAAATGCATGCTGTATCTTTTTGATAGTAGACAGTCTTATTAGGATAGTTCAAGATTGTATGGCATAGAGGTATTTCTTGGTTACAGCTAAAAAAACCCCCTATGTATAATCTGTAAGGGCAGAATCATATCTAACACCGTAACTACATAAAATGTAGGTACCTGAAGTTGTAAGAACTCAAGTCTGGTTAAAGCTATATTTACAATTTTGAATAAAACCAGACCTTGTTTCAAATATGCTTGTGGACAGTATATTCCACTGAAACTTAATCTGAACACTTTTGAATTTGACTTCTGTTCTCAAACCTAATTATCAATATAGGAGATTAACATTATGGACTCAAATGTAGCAAACTTTTGTCCAAAAGCTCCATTTTTGCTTTGTTACTTTACAGTTTGTTCAAACTTGCATGAGAGAGCAGAAATGAGCTTGCAGTCTCACATTTACAGTGAGAATGGAAAGCCCTCCTCACAAACCTATAAGCTATGGTGCTGTGTGATAACTTGTCTCTCCAGTGCCAGAAGTGATTGAGGAGCTACTTTCCCCCCAATCTGTGATATTTCAGATGTTTGGATATAGTATGCAGTAGCTCTGTGATACTCTACTGGGGAAAAAATTAAACAGTTTTTGGAATTAAAAATAAGTATAAAGTAATTTATATATTTTTTAAGTAAGCAGTTTTTCATGTAGCCTATGAACTGCTGGAGCATGGGTACACAAGCAGCTGAACAGAAACAGTAGCTGGAAATTACCTGTGGCAGTGGAAGAGGAAGGAAGGGACTGTCTTCAGTCTGATTCCTGTCATACAACTGAACTCTCGAAGGGAGAGGAATGTGTGCAAAAATCCTGTACAGAATTTAGAATAGTATTCTGGGAGAAAAAAGGAGTATTCTTGCAAGAATCTACATATGCTGTATTTCTCAGCAGGACAGGAACTTTTAGCTTTTCTCCTTAAATTATAATTAAAAGTTGAGCTATTCTGTCAGGACAGCTCTGCAAGATGGCAGTTGATTGAGTGAAAAGAAAGGTGATTACATTGATTTCCATCTCTTGTATTTTGAGCGAGATCATCAACATGTACCAGGAGGACTTCCCTGCTGTGTACTTCCAAACTTAGCCCTTAGCACTATCTCTTTTTTCTTAATCTGCAGCCCTTCTGAGGGAAAATTGTGTGGAGCTTCTCTAGAGATCAAACTCTGCAGGTATATTTTCTTATCGGTTTTCATCAGCACTTTCATCCTGTGGGTGAAACCTAGAAAGTAAAATAATTTTCTTTAAAATATCTGTTCAATGGGTGTTCAGTTGAATGTTCAAGCCAATTTTGTAGAACAAAGCTTTTCAGATGTCAATAACTTTGTGGTATTTATGATTAGACTTGAATATGGATATTAACATCTCCCCGTTTCTTTAACAGTCAGGAAAAAGATAGTTGTTACCAGACACCTACCTACAGCAAAGACAACCTCAGATTAATTGTATGTGAATGCTTGTGGCCCTGAGGAAAAAGAATTTGTCTTAGACTGAGGCTGAAAGTGCCACAAGGAGAGGAAATGTTAGGGACCCTTTCAAAAGGGCTTGGAGTTAAGGGAAACGTAGTGTTCTCTGTGACAGAGACAGCATAATCCACAGGAATATGTGGCTGACCCTGCATTCCAGACTGTTTGCAGAGGGTTTATCCCACTTCCCCTAAAGGCCTTGCCAGTGATTCATTTGCTAGTTGCTTTCAAAAATATCTATTTAGAACCTCAAGATTTCCAGAAAAAACAGGAGTGATTGTGAGAAGGTAACGTAGTTGCTCTTCAGTTAGAGACTCATCATTTTAACATTGTCATCATTTATGATGACTTCTGGATAGATAGTGGTGACTCTTCCTTTGTCTCTGACATGGAAGATTTCTTTGGGCCATGGTCTAAAAAAAGCTAATGTTAAGTAGCAAGAAATAGGAATTGTGTAAGAATAAAGAAGTAAAACCTGGCTGAATAACGAACTGAGTGATACTAGGAGGTAGTCTAAAGTGGCAGGGGCTTTGAAGAAGAAAGCAATTTCAGTGTTTTGAGCTATGGCATGATGATATGAAATGACAGAAATGATTGATACTAGACAAGAGTATTTTGAAATTAAAACTCTGAGATGTTTGAATGACCATTCAAAAATTTTAGGGTGGCTTTTTAACAGATAAAAGCCATCTAGTATAAATATCTTGGTATCTGTCCTTTAATAAAAAAATAACAGCATATGAGCTTGGATTTATTTAAAAGAAACATAAACTGGTTGATTTAAGGGTAAATGACACATGGATGTTGTAAGCCAAATCAAATCTTCCAGTGTGCATATTCTTATCTCTTTGTCTTGGTTTTCATCTCTTCATAAAGTAAGTTACAGAAATCTGCAACTTGCCATTTCATGTTACAATGTCATTAGAGACCCTGACTTGTAGGATGCAATATTCATATCTATCAGAGGATTTTATTTCAAATTTTTTTCTATTTAAAAAATGTGTTATATCTGTAATCATAATGAACATCCACTGCTGTTAGGGATCTTCTGAGTTTTTTAAATTTGAAAATTCATCTGCAATCTTGTTTTAATTTCTCACACACACACACTTTATATTGTGAAACAGGTCTAAAAATTCCACATTACTCTGTTTTCATATCTTAGTGTCTTTTTTAAACACTTCCCATTCAAAATGGTGTCCAGGAAGCATATGCTTTTGCATTAAAATCCATGCTCTGATTTTTGTCAACAACACAGTTCTTGTTAACAACAACAAAGGTTTGTAAGTTGCTTTATAAAACTTAGATCTTAACGTGGCTTACTGTAACCTCTTTTTCTACAGACAAGCAGTACTGGCTTGTTGTATAAAAGAACAGGAAAAGGAGACAGACCATGTCAATATGCAAAGTAGGAATCAAATGTAACTGATGGGGGAAAAAAATCCCCTAGAAGTAGTTTTGTGAGTCAGGAATATAAATACACTGAGATTATATAGACTATTAAATCTCAATAGCATCAAAGTTTGTGTATTTGCACACACATATAGTCTTAACTGAGTAGCTACAGGAATATGAGACTGCAACACAAGGGGCTGGTGAAGGAAGTATTTGACATCTATGTGGTTTTAGCAACTGGAATCTCATTTTAACGAAGCTGTACAGAAATGTTGAAGAGACAGTGAGAAACAAGTTTATAAACTGTACTTACCTGTTCATAAAAGTACTAATTGATTGTCTGCTGGATATATGCTCATCTTTTTATTCTCAGGTAATCTGAAAAGGTAATTCATAGAGTGTTTCTTTTGTGTGTTTCATCACTTCATTCTTTTGTGTCCACTCTCTAGGCTATGTCATATATCTGTATGGATGCTGTATTTCCTTTTGTTAAGTGTTGTAGAATAAAAGCAATCTTTGCTCCTTTTTTCCCCCCTTAATGTATTGATAAACTACTTTGAGCTTCAGTTTCAAAGTCCCCACACGCTCATTTTGTTCTCCACTAGACTTGGTAGGTATTCAAAAGAATAGTCTTCATGTGGAGACTTGTCTAAGGTATTATTCAGAGCTTATAATTAGGTCTCAATTTTTTGAATATTTTTAGTCTTTATGTCTATTTATTTAATAGTTAAAGCTATTATTAAAGCATTTGCAATTATAGAAACATAACGTGGTGAATCTTTCCATAACAGGGCAAAGATAATTTAAATTCAGATTTTGTCTGGTTTTCAACTCACTGTGTAGCCCTGAGTGTTTCCTTTGCAGGCTTCTTCTCAAAGACAATGCAACACACTATTTGAGCCACAAGCCTGATATCCTGCTGTTCATTGTTAACTTGGAGTGTTTTTTCCTAACTGTATCTCACTGTCCTACCTAATCTATTTATAAATCAATTGTGTAGGAAGGTGGTTTGTTATTTTTGAGGGGTGAGTTTTCAGGTTGGTGAGTTCAGATCATCTTTACAATAATGGCATGCCTCGGGATGTATTCCCTGCAAATTTTACAAGTTTTCTTTTTTGCTCTGTGACCTAAGATAACACTCAAGTCCTGCACTAAATTTTAGTTGGAGTGGGTCTTTTCATTTATGAGGATTGATACTAATCATACACTTAAAATTTTTGCTAGATTATGATCAAGTTACTATTCTTGCTTCTAGATCATATTTATATACTGTCATTAAGTTAAGATCACTCATGATAAAAAAGGTATGAATTATTGGAAAATTTTAAGCTGCATGGATTTGTGCTGATAAATCAAAATCACCTCACATACAGACTTGCTTCAAGCTCTGGCAGTCAGTGCCTTACTATGAAAATGTTTCTGGAAGGTAGCAGTAATAAGCTGAAACTTGAGTCTATTTATGACTTCTGTTCCACCATTGAGCTTGTGGGAAGCTAAATAATCTCAAAAGTGAAATGGAGTGGAAAGGAGAAAGCTGTAGGGGAAAAAAATGAGCTTGGTTTGGTTTTTTCGTGTATCACCTAGCAGCTTCTACTTTTGGTCTCCTCTAGAGCTCCATTTCACATAACTAAAACAGGACCTAGCTGACTGACACTTAGATAAAGGTCTTAGGCTGCCCTTGTTTGAGGTGCAATTGAATGGACTAGCATAATGTTCATTTTTCTGTAATGAAACTTGTGTACTGTGATGAGTAGCATTAAAATACTTATTGCTATAATTTACTGCACTGGCAGGAAATCCAGTGTGCTTCTTGGAGAAATGATCGTTTCTGTCACAAGTCTTCAGTAATGGACTGATCTTCTGTCTGCTGGCCTGTTTTATCAGAGTTCAAGGACATTGTCATATATGGATGCCTTAGTGTTTTCTGAAAAGGCGTATAACAAATAAACACTTTACTGTCACTAATCCAGGAAAATTAAATGTCTCATCTGCCCAGTAACAGGGATTGAAAAAAGATCTGAAGAACAGCTGGACTGAAAGATTTTTCCATAGCTGAATAGTGCTAGAGAATCTAACAGGTACCTTAACTTTGAGCAAATTAATTTGCCTTTGTACAAAGTATAGGAAGAAACTACTTTCCAGCCTGATGCCAGATCTTAGGCTTGATTTTTCCCACTTCAAGAACCTGTTTCTTGGGCCTGCGCATCCTAGGCTTCAGAGTAAACTTAGGCACTGTTACAGTTCCTACAGAAAGTAACAGTTGCCTTCCTTGTCTGCCCAGTGCTACATAGCTTTACTTTCTTTATTGCCGACATTTGGGAAAGTTAATTTAGTAAAGCTACGGCTGAATTGCTGCAAAGGATATTGAATTACTTTAGGGTAAATAGAGGGTCTCTCTGCCTATATCAGATTAGTTTTTGTGCAGTCAAGCATTTATCAACTTTGTTTTAGAACCTGAGCTTTCCATGATTACTCTATGAAAGAGTAATTACTTCTGTGTCAACCTGTTTATTGGATTCCTGCATGATATTGACATAATTCAAACCATGATTTTGAGAGTTTGATCTTCCTTAGTTCTTCCAGTGATGGATTTACCCAAGAAGCAAATGGATGTTGCTGATTGGTTCTCTAAATAATAGAGCAGTCCTAATGACAATTTGTTGTAAAATGTCATGGTATAAAGTTTTGGGAGTGCAGACCCAGGCATCACAGCATCCATAGAGTCATTCCAGTGGCATTATAAATGTGCTTGTAATTAGGAAGGAACATCTGAATACAATGTAACCTCATATAATCCCAAAGACAGAAGAGTCTTCATGTTTCTGTAAGTTTTTTTGGCTGGTAAAGAACGAATACTATTCATCAGTGTCATTTAAATATCAGAACAATGCCCTTCATTTTTCACACCATTCTTACAATGAATAAAACCCAGAAGAACCCATGTAGCCCATTTTTTTTTTTTTTTTTTCACATGAGAGCTTGTCATCAGTCTAATTGGACATAATTTCCTTTATTGTCTCATGGCTGAAATATAAGGTTTAAAGAATTGTATTTCATTCCCCTGCAAGTTTTTTTAGTGAATATGGTGTCCTGTGACTCTTAAGTACTCTTAGACATGCTTTTCCTGGTACAGACAAGGTATTTCTGCTGAGTGACTACACAGAACAGAAGAACAAAACAAATGCTTTGTTTCTGCAGCCTACAGACTGCAGGGTTGAATGCCCACACCTCCATGCTTTTGTTAATATCACACACTTTTCTCCTTTTAAATCACAATAGTCTTCATTTATTACTTTCTTGATCTGGAAAGGGGACTTTTATGTGGTCAAAATAGCAATATTCTACATTCTTTATATGTTTTCGTAGGTTTCTTCCTTGAAGCTTTCTCCACCTCTGTTGTCTTCTGCATCTGATTTTCATTAGACTTTCAAGATAAAAGTTCTCCTACATACTGTGTTGGACAAGCTGTTTTCTACCCTTAAAACTGGTATCTCCTCCAGAAACTGTGTCTCTTTTCCTGCTTCAACAAATTACATTTGTGACCCTTGAATGCTGAAAAATTTGGTGAAAGGAAGGTGTTTTTGCAACTATTATTAGCTTTTTGAATATTACACGGAAGCAGACAATTTTGACCATAGAGTTTTAGTTAAACATCTTAGGTACTATGGTGAAGTAGAGTGACTCCATTAAAAATAGCAACAAACATTTAAATGTTAATAAAATAATTTTATTAAGTGATTTTTGAAGTTTTAAATAGTAAAGGAAACTGTTCAGAGGTCTAGAAGGTTAAATTCTCAAGGCTTTTGTGAGATTCTTAAACCAAAGAAACTTCTACATTCCTGTCTGACTGCTTTCTGTGCTTACCCCAAGGTGAGCTGTGTGTGCTGGGAGCTTATCTAGGAAACTACATTCCTTGGGAGACTTGGGAGCAGAAATAACTGATACTTGCTTTCTTTGACTTGCTTTGGCATATTTTGCAAGGACAGCAGAATTTTCAAAAGTGCTTAAGGAACTTAGTCATGGGAGGTATTAAATACCTAGCTATAGTAAGATGTGGTAATTCTTGTACATACGACTTAACGAATTTAGGGCCATGTTCACAAAGGTATGAAGGTGTCAAGCTCTTTCAGATAGTGCCTAGTTTACCATAAATGTCTATGGTTGTTAAATACTTATATCAGTCTGAGCTCCACTGCTGTTTTCCTTGCAAAGATAGTGAATGCTTGATTTACATGGAATTAGAAATTTGGAAGAAATCTGTATAATTCTTGGCCATTTCTGC
The DNA here is from genome assembly GCF_023634155.1 of Falco peregrinus. NCBI lineage: Eukaryota > Metazoa > Chordata > Aves > Falconiformes > Falconidae > Falco > Falco peregrinus. Next base: position 50,627,585 of record NC_073724.1, on the reverse strand, counting down.
AAACATTTTTCCATAGGAATTCTGTTTAAAAAAAAAAAAAAAAAAAGTTGTAATAACAGGGTGGTTGTACCTGTTGTGATTTGAGATTTAAAAAAACAAAGTTTGAAGGAACGAAATTAGGCTAGCTGTTATAAAGAAGGTATATTTGGAAAAATGGAGAAACCCTTGGTCATGCAGACACTTCATCATGTTTGACACACACAGTGATGATTATACTGTCATGTAATCTACTTCTGTATTAATATTCTTCTATGAAGCCAAAAGTTGCTGTGAAGACTGTATGGGAGAAACAGAACAAATATGACATGTCACAGTGAAGTGTAACAGAGGAGGAGAGACAAAAATGGTTGGCTGCTATTTTGAGAATATTTCATAAGATAGCCATGCTATTTCAGACCTTCTGGTCTTTGTCCTTGAGAGAAATTACTACAACCTTCAAAAGAAGAAGCCTGGAAACTAAAATTCATAATTGTGTTGAATATAGAAAAGTACAAGCTCAATGGTAACATTGGTTTTATGTCTTGTACAACCTGTGCTCCTGGTAACCTCTGCAAGTGGTATCTACTTGTCACCTTTCCTGTCTGTTGCACCCTCTTCTGATTCAACTGTACATACTAACCTTTATCTTGATTGTCCATTGATTAATGTAACTTATTTTTACCCAGAACATAGTCATCTCGACAAGCTTGAAGATTGCAGTGTCTTTCTCGGATCTCAAAAGGGGCATGTGTGCCCAAGCTTTTGTGATTTTTTTTTTTTCCCCATCTGTATTATTTACTTAGTAAGAATAAATTACCTCTGTTTTCAGATCTTGCCTCTCAAAATCATTCTTAGAAACAGTAGCTAGTGGACTCAAGGGATAGTGAGCTTTGGCTGATAGTTCATGTTTCGTAAACTGCATTGCCTAACTGAGACAAAGAAATAACTGCCATTTGGTTACACGCACTCCATATATTTGACTCTGATAGTTCTGTGCTTTTGAATGGCTTTTCAGGTGGATATTTCCCCAAGGTATATTTATTGTAGCGTGCACAGTATGTTTGTTTCATTACTTAGAAGGCCTGTAGATTGAGGTTGAAATACAAGGCAATCAAAATTGTGAACTGTAGAGAGGTATGACCTTAATTTTTCCATTTATAGAGACTGTTATATCGCAGTAAAACACCTTTTGTTTAATCATGTCAGTTACTTAATTTTACCACTTTTAGTAATTGAAGAATTGAGATCACCAAGCTGTTTGCTGGTCTTTCCCACTGCAAATGGAAATGAAAAGTTATCCTCTTGTATTACTTACCTGCCTCAGTCTTGGTCTTCATTTCTCTGGGTGAAATTGTCACTTGATGACATGCTCACTAAACATCTGGCCATCTTTAAGGCAAAGCAGTTTAAATTTTCCTAAATTGGACTTCATGCATTATGCAGACATTATTTCATTAGACACTGAGATGAGCTATCAAGCTATATTGTTTGGTCAGAATAATGTAGGCTTGCCTCTTGATGCTGGTTTGAAATCAGACTAACAATTTCGGATAAATTCAGTTCATGCAATCATTTTTGCTTGTGATTCAATTAGGGCATACATAGGGATCTAGGTAAATGCAGTCAATGATTTTTTTCTCTGTTCCTGACTTACATGGATACCTATGTGCAATGTGTGCAACAGCATAAACAATAAAAGAGCTAAATTAATTTCTCAGGAAATGAATGGAACTATGCCATGCATAAATTTGAGCCACAATCTCCTAAAATATTCACTCTGAGAGGCTAATAATAAGATCCAAAGTAACATAAATTCATTTTGGTAGTAAAACATATTGGATTCTCATTGCCTTCTGTCTTTTCCTTTAATTTGCACTATTGTGGAGAGTGAAAAGTGAAACACCAGTGAATTGTGGAATTTCCTCTGTGCTGGATGGGGCCAAATGAACAGGTGATGTGTGCAGCAGTGAAGGATCTGCCTGCTGCCTAATGTTGTTGTCTGAATTCCACAGGGGCTCAGGTTCTCACCTGACATAAATGGCTGACTGCATCAGTATAAATAAAACTTGTGTCAATCTGTGCTAGTCCGTAGGCTGCCGCTTTCATATTTCTTTTTTCCCCCCAAGTATTTTTTTTTCATTTTTTCCAGATTAAAAGGTTGATTATTAGTTTTCTTTGCATAATATTATAATCTATTCTATCATCTTTTTGCAGAGTGTATTAAAAAAAAAAAAACAAAAACAAACCTGCAAGATTGTCTGACTGCACTCACCTGAAAGCTGCTAAGTTGATCTTAATTGTTTTCCCTAACTCTGGTGTCTGAAACTGTATTTATGTAAATACAGCTGAACATTTCTTTGCCATCTGGATGGTGCTGTAAGAATGGTATAAAGAAAAGTGAAAACAAATATAGGAAGACTAGGAGAATTCCTTAAAAAGGTAAAATTAGGCCTATATTTTGGGAGCTGATTAACTGGACCAGCACACAAAGCTTTTGACAGATTGTGGCACAGCTAGATTAGTCAACAGCAAAGAGATGGGTTAGAAGAATTCTTTTTTCTTTTGGATTTCTAAAAACTGGCTAAACTGGTATTGTGTGAATAGTCTAGCTAATGGGAACAATGATAGCTGCTCCATTTAACGGTAGGCTTTAGCCCAGATTTATGCATGAAGCTTTTGCTGACATAGCAGTGTTTAGGACTGTGACTTCTTTGAAAATACCTCGCCTGAAATCCATTGGCTAGAGTATAGAGTAAAAGCATTTTGCTCAAAAAGCCCACTGTGCTTGGAGAATCAGCAGCTGGGTACAGCTGTTGGGTGTAGAAATACGTGTGATGGCAGTTACATTTGCTGTCATTGTCCAAGCAAAACTGTATGAACAGATTGAGAGGGTAAGCTTATTTAGGAGGATAATATAAACATCAATTTGCTTGTCACAGAAAAAACTCCATACTTTCCTGTCTCAAGCACCTGGAAATGCTTTTTTGTTGGATTTTTTTTTTTTCCTGTTGCTAATATATCTTAGCCTGTACATATATATAGGCTGTGGTAACAGGTTAGCATCTCTCAAACTTTAAACTCTCCATAGGCCTAAAGTTACAAGGGTCTTTGTAAAACTCCTTGAATAAAATGACAAACAAACCAGCAGTCAAAACCTTAATTAAATAAAAATGAGGGACATGCCAAAAATCTGTTAGCTTCTAAATAAATGACCAGATTTGTGCTGGGTATCATATGGAAGCCAAAGTCAGGAACTGGATTTAAAAGTGCTCTTTCATTATTTTTGTGTCAAATTGAACTTTACAAGGCACAGCTTCCATTTTCGTTTGGTATCTGAAGCCCTTTCGTGGGCTATATCTCCAGTTGTTTTAACTGAGTGTTTTCCAGGCTAAGATGTAGGACAAAGTAAGTTTTGCTTAGAAAACTAGATAATTTTAGCCTTACCTGGTAATTTATTTCTGTGGAATTACTCTGGATTATAAAATTACAATAAACATTGTTAACTAAGGGTGTAAGTACTTGGGGTTGATGTTATAATCTAATTGAACATCTGTGTACTGTTTTTCTTTATAAATATTGGTTTTCAGCTAAGTATTGTAAAGACTTAGGGAAATCCTTTCAACAGTGGATAACCATCAAAAAAAATTCTATTTGCCAAAAGCGGTTCAGACAGTGGTTTGGCTATTTCTGGAACAAAACTAGGAATAAACACATTTTTCTCATTCAAAAGTGAGTGACCCTCTGCCTCTCCCCAACTTTACTCCCTCATGGTAGTTAGAAAGGACATTAAATAGTAAGGTTTTGGAGAGGAGGGAGAGAGAATGGTGCATTTTCTGTGTGTTGGAGATGCCTTCTTTTGTTACTATGAAAATCTGCCTACAAGTCTGTTTGCAGATGCTCTGCAGAGATAAAAAGTTTTAGCAGATTAAATCTCTGATTCCACCTGTGTTGCTTATGTTTCAGTGTGAGTATGGACCAGATGTCCTGGAGAGCTTACATTTGAGCTATTGCAGGCTGATGTGAAAGAACAGTATTCTGTGCTCCTAGTGATCATGCTGTGATGCAGCACCATAGAAGAGGGAGGTATCCAATTGCAATGGACAAGGAGCTAGGGGTAGTGTCAGGTGGTGGAATCCATGAAATAAATGTGAAAATAACTTACCGAGACATGGGTGTGTTGAAAAGCATAAAAGAGTGAGGACTGGCAGGGTTTAATGAATAGCAGTGTACTGAAGATTTGGTATGAACAAATCAGGATTGGAGGTAAAAAGAAAGAGCAGGGTGAAAAGAGAAGGAACATGGCAGGGAGATTGGATAGGAAATCTATTAGTAGAGCCCTCATGCTCCTCTAAAATCTAAGAGGGGGTTCAGCCACCATGCTCATATTGCTTTTCATAGCTGTGTGCAAGTTTGTATATAAGTGTCTTGGTTCTTATATTCATACTGCCTGTAGGGATGGCTATCAGCTATGAACTAGTGTTCACCTATTTTGCCTTATCTGGGTAGCCGACTGAGTCCCTCTGAAGGTGGATTGAGCGTGCAGATAGGGCCAGTGTATAGCTGGAAAAATAACCTCATGATCTAGGTTTAGGCCTGGATATGCTTAATCTGAAAGAACTATACCAGTGTAGCCCCAAATTCCTTGCCATTCTTAACATTAAATCTTTGTGAATGCAGTGGCAAACTCTCCTGGTCCTTTAAGTGGATGGCAAGCAATGGTTTTTAGTTATTGGGAACTAAGATGGCCTTTTAGCTCAAACAGAGCTCACTGTGATGGAGCTAATATTTTGAATTCTGTTTATTTACCTACAGAAATGACAATGTGATGGCATGTAATAGGTTATTTTTTATGTAAAAAGCTAGCAAAGTATTCACAAAAATTTTATTTAAGGACTTTGGGGGTTGAAAAGTCAAAGTTATGATTGATTTTTTTGCTCACTTGCACTCAAGGATCATAATACAGTCCTACATTTCTTGATAATCTACCGTATTTCTGCAAAAATACTTCCTCCTTCAGCATACATAAAAGTTCTCTGGTCTGAGACACTTTGTTAGAGGAGATTTCTCTTTATTGCTATTGCATGACCAGGAGGTGATTTTAGGGAGACAACAGAAGAGTCTTGAGGCTGAAGCAGCAGAATGCTGTTCCAGTAGAACTGGATCCTGCTTCTGCCAAAGAAAATTCGTTAGGCTGTGGGACAACATGTTTTTAGCAAACTTTTCAAAATGGCTGTTGTTCCTGTAAGTTTTATGTTGCTTACTTTAGTAACCTAATTTGACACTCTGTGGCCTGATATGCAGCAGCACAATACTGAGCTGAAGAGTTTTGAATGTAAATCCTATGGCATTACATATTATCCAATAGAAAATACTCTGAAAAAAACCCAGAAAACCTTGTTTTGAGCACCAAAACATTCTGTGATCTTATGATTCTCAGTCTCAGAGGCAGAGATTATGATGAGACTTTTCTGAAACTCCTTTTCAGAGCAAACATCTAGGAGGCTGACTGTGCATTAGAACACTTAACATGTATTTCTTGGCACATACTAAAACTAGGTGGATGGAAAGGACCTTCATGACATTCTGGACTTTCCTTATATTTCTCTCTTTATCATACCCTTAAGTGTTTTTACTGTAAATTTGCATCGGTTACAAACTTCGTGGGTTGTCCTAGGAGAACTAGAAAAATGGGGCTTCCAGTTGTGACGTGCGGAATCAAACTCTACAACTCGAGGAGACTTATAAAACAGGTATGTTTATTACGGCACCGGGTGCAAGGGGGATCGCTCCTCCTAACTTGCACACCGTTTCAACTAGTAGTCCGATATTTATTATACAAAGTCATGCATATACATAAGGTTTCCGAACATTCAGCATCTCCTCTCTCTGGTGCCTCTTCAAGATGTACTTTTCATCTCCCTGGGCAGTTACCTGAAGTTCTTGTTTATCTTTGCACACATTAGCAGTCTTTGTTATTTAGTTTCTGTTATCTAAAACACCTGCTAGCTAAGGATTAGTCCTTCCTTATTGTCCACTCTAAACAATCAAGCTAATACATGCCCACTGGGCTGGTTTTAATCTATATCGGCATGATCCTCGGGCGGGGGATCCACCTCCTTTGGGGTGGGGGCCGTTTGAGTAGGAGGTCGCTGACCACAATTGTTTTACCTTGGTTTATTTTCTTTTAGCAGGTAGCACGTCCTCGTCAGAAGGCTCCTTATTTACATTCCTGTTGAGCTCATCTACTTCGGTACTAATTGTCCCTTCTCGAAGTGCTAAGCTCCTGCCTTTCGCTCTTTCTCGGGTGTTAATGTTTCTGTTATCTATGTAGTTTCTGTCTGCAGCAGAGTTCTAGGTTTTTCACTATATCAGTTGGTATTGCTTCTATACACAGCTGAATACTACCTCTGTCTTGTCCTCATTTTGCCATCTTTTTCTGTCTGCAGCGGAGAGGTGTAAGTTCTGCAATGAGGCAGCATGTAAGTAAGGCTTAAAATCAATTTGCTGTTTAAAGAACGTGTTTTGATTTCTTTAATGGCTCAGTCCTGGGTTTCTGGGATGGCTAGTGAAAGTGCTTTGAGGCTTAAAAGGCATCCTTCACTGGTACTGTATTGTAGAGGAATGAAGCTGGGTTAATTAGCATTGATAATATACAGCTGTGGGCTGGCTTCAGGGGCGGTGGGTTGGCTGGTGTAGATAAGGTGCAGCTGTGGCTGGTTCCTGCTAAGTGGTTGGGCAGCTGAGGAAGAGAAAGAAGCAGAGAGAAGAAAGAGAGGGCGCACACTCTGGGTGAGGAGGGATCGGGAGAAGGCAGCAGAGGGACTGGCAGGAAGAGTATGATGGTATGTGATGGTAAAAGACCTTGTTGCAGCTTCATGGTTTGGAGAGTGCTGCGACACTGTATCAGGTGCAGGTATAGTTCCATCTTTGGTGAAATGCTCGAATTAATCTTAGTTTTACCACAGACTACTTTTTTTTTTTTTTTTTTTTTTTTTTTTGTATCTGTGCAGAGGATGTGTTGGAAGTGGCTAGGGATCTCACTTTCTGGTGGAAATTCAGGGTTTCTTACTTAGAATCTACACACGCTTACCTGACAAAAAGGCTTTGAAGGATGGATTGCCTGCATCTTGATTGACTACATGTTTCAGGACTAGTTTATAACAAACAAACTGGACAAAACAAAGTTACCTGAAACTCACCCAGACATCACTATGGTTGACAGGAGGTGAGTCTGCAAGAAGCATGGTAGCCTGCTCTTGAGCAGAAGGGCAGATTGCTTTTGTTGTTTTTTAAATAAAGTGTAAAATGGCTTTTCTCATTTAAAATTTGTGAGTTTCTGATAGCCTTTAAAAGAGCAGTTTTCTACTCAGGAGTTAGGAGGATTTCTTGAACTGGAAGTAGAAATACAGTGAACAAGGAGATAATTAGAGGCCTTTCAGCTGGCATGTAGAGGAATGCAGATCAGTTTTTTTGTCCTGCCTGGAAAAGAGATGGGACTTGAACTCAGGAGTTTACTGCTGAATGCTAACAAAGCTGGGTACTTAGTGGTTGGTAATTAGGTTGGGTTTGGGATTTTGTTCCTATTCTGCAGTCATTTGCATGAATACTTTGAGCGCCTCTTAACTGATTATTGAAGATACTGAGAGACAAAGGAACATAACCTCTATCTCCTAAAACGACATAGTGTGAGTAATTCACAGTGTTCAAAAGACTGGATGAGGAAAGTAAACCAGCTCATAAATTGAAGGGAGACATTCTGATACTCTCCAAATAATACCCCTTAACCTGTTTCCATATTATTTATGAAATGTTGTTACTGGGGGGAGGCAAAGGTTAACAGAAATCTTTATTTCCCACTAAATATTCTGATGTAGTTAATCCAGGAGCACTCCTTGAATAAAGAAGATAAAGGCTTAGGTGGACGTTGAACGTAAAGTGCATGGAGGCATATGACATGATAAATTCTACATAATGTTAGAAGAATGCAGTTTTTGGAAATAAAGCTTTACAGCTTTTGGGCAAGTAAATTAAGTCCCTGCTCACTTGTTGATTTTAACTAGCTTATTATGAAATCAGCCTGTAATTTTTAATGTAATTCCTGTGAATGGTCAAAATCTGTCAGTCTACAGATGCAGTCTTCTATTTTCTATAGTAAGCATCTTGCAGAAATTTATTTTAATCAATGTATTATTGATTATAACACTTGCCAATAATGCTTGCTCGTGTATAAACAAAAGCTTGATTGTAGCAAACAAACCTTCCTATAGGATTGATTTGGTCTGTGTTTTCTTTCAGAAACTGACAATTATCCATTCCATACCTCAAAGGCAGAAACTGAAATACAGTATGAAATGCTCCTTCTTTTCTTCTCATTTCTCAACACATTCTCAACAGATCGTTGTTATTTTTCTCCTCATCTGAATTCTCCTCAATCCATTTTTTCCTCTCAAAAATGGTACATATTTTTAGATAGCCTCTGAAGTAAGTATGTTGATGTTGTTTTGGGTATTTTTTTGTTTGTGGTAAAGTTTCTGTCTCCTTGGCTTGTCGTTCCCTTGACTTGTCTCATCTCTGCTGTCCTTGCTTCTCTCTTAATATTCTTTCTTTTCTGTTTTCTTCATGGCTAGTTTCTCCATGGCTGGTGTTAGTCATTATATGTCAAGCTGTTAAATGTAAACAATTGTGTATTTCCTCCTCTGTGAAGGGAAAAGAGAATGAATTTCCAGGGAAACTATAGCATTCCACCAGATTCCCATAACTTTGCATGTGATGCTGAGCTTGCCAAACACATTAACTGCTAAAAGCAGGAAGAGGGACTAGATTGCTCATGAATACCCCCACTTTGGCTTTTAATATAGAAAGTTCGAATGTTTTCTGGAGTTTTCGCGTGGTTTTGAATCTTGGATGTGTTTGACTCTTTCTGATGTGATTCAACTCTACAGGCCAGTGGCTGAATTCCAATTTTTAATGGATCAGCTGCATGGCAATGTGGTCCTTTCTACCCCTATTATGCTATAACTCTGTTAAGATAACAGACTGCAAGAGCCCTGCTGAGAGGATTTGTTGATTTGCGTTTGGGTGTTGGAAGGAAGTGACAGAATCACTTTGAACCTGCAGTCTTCCATCTCTTGTGTTGTAATAAGTAATTTAGTGCTGCCAATTATTCTCTCTGTAGTCTGTGGCCATAAAATTTTGTCAGACCTTTTCTTCAGCAAGGAAAAACTAGTGGGAACGTTAAGGCTTTTCTTATGTCAGGTACGCAAGACACAGTATAATCTTTTGAAATTATTTAGGTAGGGAGGTATCACTGCTGAGTGAGAGGAGTCATGAATGGGAAAAGTATTGGTTGTTGTCCTAGATGTAACAGAGGTGATGCTTCACGATGGAGGGAATAAAAGATGTGCTGTAAAGAAAAGTGCGTAGCTGTTATTGTGGGGTTGCTAGATGTGTCTTTAAGCTAAACAATACTTGTGCACATTAAATACTCTGATACTCTGTTGGCTTTGGGACCAGAAGGACCTTTCTATATCATGCTTTTGTAAAGATTATGAAGTTGCAGTTACTTTAATTTATAATTCACAGTAGCTGTCCTGACACTTGCTTTACAGACCACAGAATCCCACATTTCTTTGTAACAGCTGTATATTGATTGGCTAGGGCTTTGTTGTTAGTGAACACTGAGCTGAAAATGCCTGTGCTTTTTGCAGTGCCTGCTACGCTGGGAATACAATCCCTGCCTGAGATTTCTTTGTCTGAAGAGAATAAGGCAATGCTGTTATAGGCTAAGAACAACTTAATGCCTGAGAGGGAGCATTAAGTATGTCACAGCAGCAACCAAAGCTCAATTGGTTAAAGGACAAAAGAAGCCTCTGAATAATTATTAGCTGTAAAAGTTTTGTGAGAGAGCTGGACTGTCGACCAGAGAAATAGACAGGTTTGCATAAGCATAAAACCTTAAAGCCATGCTTGAAGACACTATTTCTTTATGCAGGGTGATGAAAGCTGAAGTTATGGCCTATGCCACTAAACTGATTCCGTGGTGCTCTAGGAAGCCATGTAAACTAGTCCTTTTCATGTATCCTTCTTTAGTCTTCATACAACTAAATGATTATTTTCTACTTCTGTGGATTGGCTGACCAGATTTTTCAGTTTATATCATTCAGACGAGTGCAAGAGTTTAGCATCTCCTTTTAGTGGGCTAGTGAAGAAGCACATCATACATGGTGTAGAATGTAGAACAGCTTTTCTTCAGATTTCTTGTATTACAGGTGTGTGTGAAATCTAGGCTTCCAGATGCAGTGTGCTGGATACAGTAAATGAACAGAGGAAGAGATGATCTGTACACACGAAAAAAGGTGGGGGGGAGATGAAGGGAGAATTAGTCACTTTCTGAGTTCTAATTCATACAATCTGTCACTTGTAAAGGTGGGAAATAAAGCCCAGATGCTCTGGCTATCTGGCTAACCCTCTTAAGGTTTACTGCTGCAAGCTGCTGGTATTACATGGCTAAACATAAATACGGTTGTATTTAACATCAGGTAAGCATATAAACAGAATACCATGTGGAAACAGTGAATGAAAGAGCTACTAAAGTCCATTACTGATGGCATATTACAAAGGAAGGGTTCTGCTCTGTGTTCCTCTGGCTTCTTTCCCCATCACTGTAATTCACCTCTACTCCAGTTCTTAATCTCTTACTCTAATTTCCCTTGAAAAGTCCTCTTTATGCCTGTCCTTTTGCTGTAGCTTATCCTGTTCTAACTTACGCCACTCCACATCTTCGTAACATTGATTTCTCCCTTCCAGCAGAACTGTTGCACAGCTGGCTGCTCTTCCATAACTCGTTCCGTGCCAGATTTTGTGCCTTTCTGCCCTTGTTCTGTCATGCCTAGCAATGCTTTAGGACATGGGACATTTATAACAGTATGTACAGCAGAACTGTAGTGGATTTTACCCTTTGTGTAATTGCTCTCAAATACATATGATTAATATTAAAGGCCTGCTATTAGCCTAATATACAGTCTGTACTGAAATTAAAAATTTGAGGGATACTTGTATAAATGTCAACTCTTACAGTTGTCACGTTTTAAGATTGCAAATGTCAATGTATGCTATGAAACGGTGTTTGCCTGTGTGTGAAGTACATTATAATCACTGATGGATGAATCTTAAAATTTTCCAAAGTTAACAGAAGTTAATCAATCCAAAGTTCAGATGCTTTTACAAACTACTGAATTTTTTCAATGTGCAAATGGAGTGGAAATCAAGGTGAATAAGGATTAACTAAGAAAATGCTGAAGCAGTCAAAATTAAAAATCAAACTCTAAGGAATGTGGGTGGTAAAGCATTGCTTAACATGTATGATTGAAGATTCTCATCCATTTAGACATCCCTATGTGGTCATGGAAAAAATATTAACAGCAGAGGCCTCTCATTCATTATACATGCAATTACAAAAATGGCATGTGAAAGGATCAAGGAGAGATGATTTTGACTAATCAGTGAGCTAGCTGAAAAAGACTGTGATGAAATTCAGGTTTCCCATATTTATCTGCTCAATTTCTTTCTTTTTACGTAGAAATCTTTAAATCGTGATTGCAAGAGTAGGCCATGTTTCCACAGGCAATGTTACTCAATTTTTAATCCTGGGCTTTTCAAGTGATAGACCAAATATAGGAAACATTAAAAAAATCATGTTTAAAGCAGAGTGTGTATCTAATGATTCCTTTAGATTTGAGCAGCGAGGATTTTGACAGTCAGTTTCTCTGTAGTCAGAAGTCTAAGCTGAGTCAGTAGAAGTGGACACCTGGGTGGTATTCCTGTCTAGCATAAAGGTTGCTTTAGTTGCAGGATCAGAATCACTATCTTGTTTGTTATCGTTTACCACTTTATCCATTTTGTTGCATTTTTATGCATGTCCTCAGCATGAACACAATTTGTGCTTTCGATCTTAAATTGAGTAGGAATGTGGGAGTCAACTAACATAGGCTTACCGTGGATGAGAAAAAGTGGTAATTAAGTTCAAATACTCATTATTAAATAAATTGTTGGTGGCTTTTTTGCTTTTTAATTAAGCAGCAGAAGGATATGATTATGTAACTACTGATAGTAAAAAGTAGGAAAAAATAATTTTGCATTCATGCTTAGAATCATGGAATACTTTATGTTGGAAGGGACTATCTAGTAATCCGGAAATCTAGTCATCTGATCATCTGGAAATCCAGTCCTCCAGCCAAACCCTCCACTCAAAGCAAGTTTTGTTAGAGCAGGTTGCTCAGGGCCTTAATCAGTGCAGTTTTGAGCATCTTCAAGAACAGATTCCAGAGCTTCTCTGGGAAGCTTGTTCCAATGCATTTCACTACTGCCACGGTTTAAGAAAATGTAATGTATCTAACTGGAAATTCCAGCGTTCTGTCTTGTGTCCATTGCCTCTTGCCTTGTCTCTGTGTGCCTCTGAGAAGAGTATGGTTCTGCTTTCTTTGTATACCTTTCTATTAAGGTAGCTGAGGAGCTCCTAGCCTCTGCTTTAGGAAGTTCAGTTCTTTTAATCTTCATATGTCATGTTTTACACTCTCCTGATGCTGGTCCCCTGTGGTACTTGCTCCAGTATGTCAATGTCTGGTACTGAGGAGACCCTAAAGGGCACAATACTTCAGATGCAGTCTCTCAAGTGTGAAACAGGCCCTCACTCCACTGGCTGTGCTTTTGTTCATGCAGCTCAGCGTGTGGTTGGCCCTTGTCTGCACAGCAGCATACTGGTGATTCATTGTCAACTTGTCCACCAGAGTACTCGAGTCCTTTCCTGCAAAGCTGTTTTCTAGCCCATCAGCTCCTAGTTTGTCCTGTTGCATAGCGTTATTTAATCCCAAATGCAGAGTTTTACATTTGTCTACGTTGAGTTTCATGAGTTTTCTGCCAGTTCACTCCTCCAGCTTGTCAAGGTATTTCTGAATAGCAACCCAGCCCTTCAGCATGTTGATCACCCCCCTCAGTATGATGCATACTTTCTGAGAATTCCATGTCCCATCACTGAAGTCATTAATTAAGATGGGAAAAAATATTAGATTGAGTTATTAGTCCCTGAGGGATGACACGAGTAATTGGCTGCCAGTTGAACTTGGTACAACTGGTGAAATCCATTGACACAGCATTTGTATCTCATGGTACCTCTTAGAATTCTGTTTTTCTCTTTTAGGTTATTCACATGGCTGTTAATCGGGGTTTAGCTGTTTCTTTAATCCAAGCAAGACTGATATTCTTTAGGAAATGCATAGTAGATCTTCTTAATATGAAAATTGACTATTCTTGGATCAGACAAATATGTAACAAATCCTGTGGCACAGTTTTAACCTAGCAATGTGTGGTTAGTTATTACAGGATAAGACTGACCAAGACATGAAGAACAGATATGAGGCTCAATGTCTGTTTTGTCTTTTTCTTTGACTATATATACAGGGACAAAAAATGAATGGGTACTACTTCCTTTCTTGATATATGTGATAGTGGCTGATTGCTGTCATGGTAGGGTACATGTTTTAACTGATATCCTTTAAAAGTTGTTTTGAGGTTTAAGAGGAGGATTGGGAAGGGTTGCACAATAAGATGTCAAAATCTCTTCTCACTGGAGATTATTTAGAATTTTCTTTTCAATGGCTTCCTAATGCTGTAACTGATCTTGCTTGATAAGTTGACTGTAGCAAAAATGAAATGTTAAGTGTGCAATACCTTTATTGGTTGAACTAATCTGTAGGTGAAAGAATACTTTCCCATTGGGGAAATACTGGTGTAGCTGCCCATAATTATAATATTCTTTCAACCCCGATTGATTTTAATTTAGCCAGACAAAACAGCAAGGAAGCTTCTTCCCAGCCTTTCTGAGCTTTGATTTATCTTCATTTGGCTGGCTGAAAGAAAGATGACTATCTAATCCACATGTAGAGACTGCTCTATTTTTAATTCTGTGTCTCTTTGTGTCCAAGGCAACCGTTTGAAGCCAAGGAAATCCTAATATCTGCAGAACTTATTCCACGTATGTATGAATCCAGCTGCAGCAGGCTATCTCTCAGGGTCTGCTTATTTATCACCAGAAACATATAGCAATGCAGATACCATCAGTTTGTCTCCATGGGATTAAAGCTGGCAACAGCTGTTGGAGGTTTAATAACACTACTGATGTTTAAACATAGAGAGCTGCTCTTCTCTTTTGCAATCATTTTTCACTCCCTTAAAAAATAGGTTGTTTTTTATTTCTTGGGGTTTATCTTTTAATAATAGATTGGCCATATTAACCACAGAGTTACTCCAGCTTTCACAAACCATTATTATAGTTGAGCAAAGTGCAAATGTAAATGAATATATTTGGTCTAATTGGGCAATTCAGTGCTTTATTCCTGATGTTAACCATGGCTTTGTGACCATCAAAAGAGTGTCAGCGAAGAGTCCTAGAGTTATGTTTGATACCAGCAAACAAGGGCAAGATACAGTCCGCAAACTCTTTGGCAGAGTCATTAAAAGCATTGTGAACTACCTGCTTTGGCAGCCTAGAAGTCATTCACAGGGAAGACAGTGTGCGCTGTGTACTTCTCAATTTTTCCCCCACTTTTCATAAAAGAAAAGAAAGTGCAGCTATGTACATATGTTAGTTAAGTTTCACAGCAATCCTCCATGAAACTATAACCTTATTCCTCATGTTTTAGAGACATCTAGCTAGGGCTCAGAAAAAGTTTCATGACAGCAGGCTGCCTCAAGATCCTTCTCAAACCATACTGGGGAGATCAAGGGAAAAGACTCCAGTGTTCTTTGTCACTTATCAATATGTACCTTGCAGGTAGTAGATGGTAGGATGTATGTGACAGTCTCCCATTTCTCATCTTTTTTGTGTTACCAGCTTCTCAGAAATGGCTAAGTGTATTAAGATATTTCTAAACTAAATCCCCAGGTGCTTTCCCATCCCAGTTGCACACCTTGATCATGTTGTGACTTCAGGCTGGGAGGAGACCCCAGCCTGCATCATCCTCAGGTGTGCTTTGGTCTTCAAGGGTAGAAGGTGAGGTGCATGGACAGGAAGGGTTCTGAGGAAGACTGCAGTTTTGCTGCATTAGGGATGGAAGGGTGTTTCCAGATCAAGGGGGCTTCAACTCGGCAATATGCTTATATTGTGCTAAGGAGCTAAAAAAAGTAATCATCAAACAACTCATTGCTCATCATTGCAAATGTTCTTGTTTGTAAAGGCTTGCTTTACATTGAAGCTATGACTATATGTTGTAAATAATATATATCAGAGAGATGATGAGAGACCTCATGAAAGATTTCTTTCCAGAAATCACAATGTGATTTTTCTCTTTAATTCAACAGAACACTAATAAAAAATAAACAAACCCTCTGTTTCCTTTTTGCCTTGCCAAACTGCTTTTCAAACATTGATAGCAGCCTTTTGATGAGGTGATGGAGGTCTACTTAATTCTATTGAGTCAAACCAATTCTGGAAATGTTTGAGAACTCTTTGGAGGAAACTGAGTTGTCTTAGTGGAATGACTGGGAAATTAATTCAGTAAACAATTAAAGGAAGCAGAAAGGCAAGAGAGATGATTACTCAACCTGTTCTGAATTCTTCTTATTCACCTAGCAATTTATTAGAGTTGATTCTTACTTGACTTTCTCTTTTGGATAATATTTTATTTGCACTTGTGCAAAAAGAAAGCATTCAGATTTGGAAATGACTCTTGCATCCATGTAGCATTTACTTTTTTCACCATTAACATTGGTATAGTCAAGAAAGTAGGAAATAAGTTCCTTCAATTGCATTTCTCTTGTGTTGAAATAATGAGAAAACCAGCAGTGTGTGATATTAGCGTTCTTATACTTCCTCAAGTTTCTTGGAGCAGTTTGTCTGCAAGTACTATTGGTTTAGTCCTCTAAATAAATAATGAAAATAATGTTTAATAAATTGATGTCTTACAGTCTTTCCTACCATCTCCTAGCATTTTTATTTATCTGTATGCATTTGCCAAAGTCAGTTGGCTTCTGTCTGGAGTTTACTACTGCATTCTGTTAAACTGTGAGGGTCATAATTTTGCGAAAAGTAATTGGAAATAATAACCCAACATAAGCTCAAAACTGCATGTTACTTTTTAGAAGCTGTTCATGATCCTTGCTCTTTCTGCTCCTCTATAAGCTGAGTTTTCAGCTGAACATAGCTATTTTTTTCAATGGTACCTCATTCTCAGAAAGGTCACGGCAAGAAGGACCCAAATGAAAAAGTCCTTGGGGTTTAAGTGACAAATATAAGCTTTCTGAAGATCTTAGGATCAGGCTAGGAAAACTAATGTATTTTTTTAACATCAGCTGTGACAGTCAAGCCAATGCCATACCAGAATACAAGTTTTTAATAATAATGTTGAATAAAGTATTATTCAAATAGAAGACAGTTTGCCAAATTTAACCATTTTTATTTCCTTGTCCTTCATATGACTATCCTAAGTAACCCTTGATAGTTCATGGACATGTGATTCTCATTACCATGCAATGGTGGAAGGACTTTTTAAAAAGACAGTAGATTAATTTAAGGGTAGGACATAAAACCACGGTGTTTGACTGTACAAGAGTAGTATGAAAGGCTGACCAAGCCTTCTGAACTGTATCTAAAATTCTTGAAAGCAGCTGACAGACTTTTAAAACTTGCTGGATATCTACTGGTATTATTTTAAAGGTATGTTTAACTCATGCATATTTTTTCAGCTGTATTTTGTTTGCAGTTTCCATTGCTTGAGTCTGTTCTTGCTTAATATTTTTTTTCTTAAAGCAACTTATTTTACACTTGCCTTATCCACTGTTACGTGGACAAATTGGTATTGCTTTTTATGTGGTTTTGGAAAAATCTGCGAGTCTAATAAATATTGCTGTGAACTATATAAGAGCAATTTCATTAAATTATCAGGATAGAAACAAGTTGGGTGGATAACAGGATACAGAATACTAAAAGCTGAAATACTTTTTAATGGATTTCTGACGCTTTCATCTAAATGGATTCTAAAGTTTGCTGGTTAGCATGCCAGTATAGCTGTAATGTTTTAGCAACTTGATAGGGCATCCTTTAATATAGTAATGTTAGCTTATGTTTATCTGTTTCAAAAAATGAAAGGTACTTTATAAAACATGAAACTGTCATGAAATAACTAGCATAAATTTGCTGAAGCTATAGTATTTTTACTTTGATTTGCAAACCCAAGTATTCATTTCTGGAGGTTTTTCACTATAATCTTGACCTGAGTGCAGAAGTGGGAGAATGTTTGGTTTGGTTTGAAATTCATCAGACCAAATTGTGATGTGGAGTTGGGAAGAGAGCATCAGGAAGGGATCTGGAGAAATTTGATTGTATTTCAGGCTCATTACACAATTTTGATCAATTCATTGCTCTTCTCTCTACTTTATTTTTCTTACCTTTCCTTATAGGTGAGTAAAGAAAACAGTGCAGTTGTGAAAAACTTGTTTCCTGTATATTTACCAAATATTCGATTTAGCACATCCTTAAAAAGTCATGACATCCTAAAGCACTAGTGCCCAGTACTGTGCAGGCAACAGGGCTGCCCCAAGGGCTTTATAGTCTACATGCTAATTACTTTTTCCCATATTGCTGTCTGGAAAGTCTAGAGAATGTGTTGCAGAAATGCTTTTCTGTAGAAAAGTAGAATATTTATGGGTATTTTAATACACTGTATGCCAATAAATTAGGATATTGTGTACTTTGGCAGTCAAACAGATCGATCTATTGGCTGCCAAACCTTTATTCTTCCTGGACTGACCCGGTTAGTAGTATGAGTTTTCAATATTTTCAATAATAAATAGGGTTCTAATGGGATCCTGTATAACCTAGTCTGAAATAAATAGGGCATTTTGATCCTCAGCATGCTAGCAGGGATCTGTATAAGATTCCCTGGAATTTTATAGTGCTAATTTACTTTTTTTAGTTGGAAAAAAAATGGCTTAAACTGAGAAGCCAAAATGAGAGAAGTCAGCAGATGAAGGAATTTATTTTGGATGCTTTGGTTGAAGAAGGTCATCTGAAATTTTTGGATGCTGAAACTGTGGGACATGTACTTTTACCTGATGAAGCTTTCTGTTTTCCATAAGCTTCTCTGCTCCCTCCTGACCCAGGCCCAAGGAGAGTCTGAAGACCTAAAATGAAACTGACGCATTACTGCAGTTTATAGAGTAGGATGAAAATGGAGTGAAAGATTTGGGTGCCTCTCAAGTTTTTGCAGCTGTCTACAAAAGAAGAGAACATAGAGATGGTTTTGGACTGGGATAGTGATGTGTGTAAATACATGACCATGATGGCCAAGTTGATCGAGAAACTGAGAATGAAGGAAGAGAGGATATATTGGAACAGGAAGAGAGGCTGTCAAAACAGAAACTGAGGCAAGCAATAAAGAGAAAAGAGAATACATGGGGGAATTTTCCTTCTGCAACAACAGATAGAACTGTCATAGACCTAGGACAATTTACTGAGAAAACTATTTGTTAAAATGAAGACTTGAGTGATATGTGGAACCTTCCAGTCCTAAAGCTGTCAATGGGCTGCATGATTCAAAGATGTTTGTTCTACTATTTATTCCAGGACTTTTGTGACAAAATCTCATCACCTTTCAGTGGGAGGTACGCTGACTGGCACCAGTCTCTTCAGAACAGCATGCAACAACTCCAGAGCTTGTGAAAACAGATGTTTTACAGAAGTGAGAGATAATAATTGTCTAAAGCAAAAGTGCTTGTTGTTATGTTCTATTAAGGGATGATCACATAGTACTAGCTTTGTTGGTTGGCAGTTGGGTAGCTCTATAATGAATGTGTGTTAGGGATGGAATAAACTTGGTTTGAATTCCCTTTTATTTCTGTATAGACTTGGTTTTTTGAGGTTTTGATTTTTCAATTTTGGTTGTTGTTAAAGGAACTCTCTATATAGGATATATAGGCTATCCTATATATTCCTAGGACTGAGTTTTATTATGAATAGAGATTTTCAGAATAATGCTGTAAGAAATTTTTCTAGGAATGTTGTCAATGTGTGAAGTTAAGGTTACCCTTAACTGTAATGGAATACTCACTATGAACTTTTCAGTAAGTTTAAATATAGTATTTGATATAAAATAATAGAGGTAATTGGTTGAAGAAACAACTTGAGTGCCAAATTATTGTTCAATATTATTTTTACTTTATGTAAAGACAAGATGGTATAATCATATATGATTGCTTTCTTGAAACTCACTTCCTGATTTAGATAAATTAGGTAAGATTTCTGCCTGTATGTTAGCTTACTATGAATGGTCTTTGAAATAATAACTGCTTTAGGTTTTAAAGGTTTGCTTTCTGTTTTAGACTCTTATTTTCCTTCTGTCTTCAGTTAACCATCTTTTACACCACCTTTTTATCAGTGTAGCACATCATATCTGGTATGGCTCTTTACCCTTGCTGTTGGTACTGCATAATTAAGTTGTTAACTTAAAAGAATTTGTCTTTTTTACTGAAAAAAGTCTGGTCACTTTTGGGCTTGTAATTTTCTCAGCTAATATGTGAGGGTCAGAATAAAGTTCAGTTATTCCTAGATGTGATAGCAGTCTGACTTGTCTACTAAATAATTACTGAGCAAAAAACCCTGTAATGTTTGGGGTTTTAAGTACAGAAAAAAATTATTAAAAACAATCAAACCTGTGGTAGATTAAGGGGTTGCACATCAGTTCAACTTAACTTTCACTTCAGACCGGTTTTGATTTTTAAAATAAATCAACTGGAAGGAAAATCAAACTTTGAGAAATTTAAGGGAATTATTTAATGAAGTCAGGTTGATTGCACAGTTCAAGAAATTTAATGTTAAAGAGGCTTGTACTTTCTTCAAAGTTCTATAATTGATTTTCATCCCAAGCAAAAGGAGGAGTAGGATGGAGGTAAAAAGTATAATGAAGGAGAGGGCCACAGAACTAGGTAAAATGGAATTAAGTCAGGGCAGAGCTTGTTAAGAACAGAATTGGATTAATCACTGAAAAGTTAGCCCATTTATCAAAAGAGTCTGAACATAAAGTAATTCAAAAGGTAAAACACTTTCAAAAGAACATTAAAACTTGTAGTACTTTAGCTGCCAAATATAAACTGAATGTGGACAACTGGGGCTGTTTGTTCACTGGCAGTGTGGAACGTTCCCAATACTAAATGAATACCTTCTAAATTAAATAAGGGGGTTGTGCAAAGGCAGCATAGCTGAGGGGAATGAAGGAATAAAAATAACTGAAGTACAAACATGCAGTTGGGTCAAGGGACTAGCTACTCTCTTTGGTGCATAAAATTGCAAATTTCCTATCAGAAGGTAGGGCTGATGATATTGTAAATGAGGGAAGGAGACTTCAGCCAAAACTCTTTAAGAAAGATGACTTGAAGATGGAAAAGATGCAGAGACTCAAATCATAAGGAGGGTGGAGATTTTACTTCCTAGGGGAAAAAAACCCCACAGAAGCTGTTGTTAGGCAAGCCATTTTGGCTGCGGTTGAGCTGGGTTCAGATCTGTATGTATGATGCTTATGTGCTATCTAAGCCATTTCTGTCAAAAACCCTCTGGCAGAAGAATACTTTAATATAGTGACTAAACTGGGAGAGGAAATGACCTGATATATGGTTATGCCGCTTTGGTTGAAGAAGAAGGGAAGATGATCTGGAGATTTATATTCTAAAGGTTTAACCTCGTGCAAGTCCACCAGACCAGTACAGCTGAACAATGTAAACAAGTTTGACTTGTTTAGTAAAACAGTGTTTGACTGCTGGTTATGTATACTCTTATGAGGCTAAATACCAGAGTTGAAGAATTTCAAAGGGCAATGTTAATACAAACATGCAGTTTATAGCTATGCAGTGATTTGTTGTGAGCTGAAAATAATATTTGTAACTGTCAGAATAGTGAAACCAAAGTGGTCTTCTCTAGGGAGAGGTAAGTGGGTTTCAAGACGGATTATATCTTGTTGTCACAAGCCACAACATAAGACAAATTTGATTACCCAATTCCATCATTCCAGGTGACAAAACCAATCACAGTATCACCAATTTACTTATAATAATGCATTCAATCAATTTTCTGTTCCCCAGTGCTTGCTTGTACAGCTCCATTATTTATTTCAACGTTTACAATGTGATAATGTTCAGTATAATGTAAAAAAAGGTCTTTTACCTTCAGGTTGCTTCCAGTTGAAAAATGTGGCATTCATTTTTAATCCCTTAGCCTACCTAGTGTATTAAAGTAGGTCTACAATCACCTGCTCGTAGAAGTACTTTAAACAGAATTTTTAATCTGCTTCCAGCAAAACCTACATTTTATTAGAGACTTGACAGTTTAAGAATGTTCATACGCCTTCAGTAAGGTTTTGGATAATGTGGTTTTCTTCAGTACTACTTTTGGGATTTTGCAATATAGATATATCTAAATCACAATAGGTAATGAATGGAGTTTTCAATTGAATGCTGATTTTTATGGATTTTTAATGTAAAAAATTTCAATGTAGTATAAAAATGCCAGTTTGTTTCTTCCACATCTGAAGCCAGCAGCGGTCCTTTGACACACAAAAAAAAGACTTAAAAATGTGGACTGCATCTTACCGCTAAGTGTGAGCAATGGGGTTTAATGGACAGATTTTGTATAAGCAGAACTTTGAATTTTCCATTCCTGTTTTAGGTTGAAATTGTGGAGCTTACACCTAAAGGTAACATCTTAAAAAGTTTTTGGATTAATTTTTTATTTTTAACTGTGTGGACCTAGGCAGCTCTGTCTCATTGGTATCTGACATTTTGGTGCAAACAGAGGTAGGGGTGTCGCACTGCATGTTTCTTGTGTCCTATACCTTGGTAATAGGATAGAAATTTTAATTTATATCTACTTTCACACTTTGTCTGAACTAACTGAAGTAGCCAAAGTACTGGAGAGACCAGTATAGCAAACTAGTGAACGTAAGGATGTGCTGTTACATCTATACAAATCAATGTTGCTCCAGTAGATAGAAATATTTACCTGGTTCTTCATGCAGTTGTTGCAAAAAGTCATGGACAGTGTTTTTCAGAAAGACAAGCTAATGTATTTGAATCTTAATATAGAATCATGCTCTCATGGGGAGTCAAACCTATTGAACAGGGCAGTTAGTCACTGTCTTGATGGTGATGGGAGGCTCCATTGCAGGTCTTTGCAGCAGCACCTTCCTCTGGATCTCATGAGACTCCTGAAGCCACTGCTCTGCTCAGCTCTGGCTTCGGCCCTCGGTGACCACCCAGTACATGCATAATTCATTGCTATTAATTAACTTAACTGCATACAAAACACACTTGTTAATGACTTTTTGCAAATGCCTTACCTATGTACAATGTAATCTACCTGGCGGCGGCAGGAAGTACTTAGAGGAGTCTTTGGAGGAAAAGGTCAGTTCTCCACCTAGGATGTTAATCAACATAATTTAAGTATCACAGTTGCTCAGATTAGTCACAGCAGGAACTGCCCAAGGGAGATCTTCAGAACTGTACAAAGGTCCCATCCAGAAAGCAAGGTCCCACCCAGAGAGGTCCTGTAACAATCTCTCAAATCATCCCTGCAAACATCAGCCATTAAATCCCTGGGTCATCTGTGTGACTGAGGTGGCTGGACTGGACTAAGGTAACACACAAATTGAAACTAGGTGATTGCCTGAAACTTCAGTGGTGACAGGCTGCACTCATTGGGATGTTGGCCTGCAGGTCAGGATCAATATCTGTGGCCAGGAAGAAGCATCACTGCAATACAGCTGGAGACTGGCACTCCTACAGAGTTGCTGAGGCAGGGACTGATGGCCCTGGCATGGGCTGAAATTGGGCCCCTGGGCAGAGGTTGTAGGTGGGGGGTCCTGGGTGAATCTGATCAGGGCAAGTAAGGTCTATCACTGCACTCATGGCCCTGTCATAGAGGTACTGTAGATCCCGTAGACTCTAGGCTGCCAGGGCTTGAGAAGCACTGGAGCAACACTGAAAACTAAGGCATGGTAATCCACACCGGAGTCTTGTGCTGCAGTTAGTGATGGTGTTTCTAGTACCTGTGTTTTATGGACTCATTTTATATGGTGCTGCCTTTGTCATGGATCTATTCTTAGTCTCCTTGCAACAAAAGCATTAATATAATGTATAAAAATTTAATTCTTTTGTTTATTACATGCTACTCAGTTGTGCTTCAGCCCTCACAATTTTTTAGCAGAGTTGCTAATCATTGCTCTGATTATGCAACTGTCTTCATGCTGCATTGTGGATTTCATAATGCCCTATTAGAGCTCTGGTTAGCCAGCAGATCTATCTTGCCACCAGCTGTAGGAAAACACTTTCAGAAAAGTGCACTCCCAGTGGAAGTTATTCAGATTTTAATGAGCAGGATGTTTTATGATCTTTGCTAATAAAAATGAAACTGGAAGAGAGCACTCTCTTGCCAGAATGTGTTCTTCTCTGTATTGCCAGAAATTGCAGGCTACGCATAAACTGTTGTAATTCCAGGCATATTCTGTCAGAATATGAATATGTATTATTCAGTTAAGTGTTACAGTATGACCATATAAATAGTAATAATACTGTGTGCTGAGACGGGAAATCCCATCGTGTATAATAATACCACCAAGAGAATAGAATACTAATGTGTCGTCTTAAACATTCAGTGGAAAGTAGTTAGTGACCTCCCTGCTTAGCAGCTCTCTTCAGGCAAAAGGCCTAAACTGTTTCAGATTCTCAGCCTTTCCTCCCCAGCCCCTGAATTCCCAGAGGAACAGCATATATTAAGAGCTAACTGCCTACAGCTTGTGGGCTTAGAAAATACCACTTCAGTTTTTTCTTCATGACAAAAGCTATTTGAAAGCATTCTTTCACTTATAAATAGAAATAGCCTGAACAGTTAATACTTCTTTTAAAATGTCTTCCTGAATTGACAACCTAAAACAAATGCTAATATAAAATTTATTCTGGCTGTTGAAAATGATATCCAGCTAATAAATCAGAAAAATTACGTTTGAGATAAGAATAGATTTCCTTTCCTCGTTGCCTTTCCCAAACCTGAGAAAAACATATTTTAAACAATTCTAGTGTTTGTGCTAGGGTTGTACTCCTAGATTCTTTCTAAACAGTGCTTGATTGATCTTGTTGTTGGACCTGAGTCACAAGTCTGTCTTGCTACTTTGCCACACTGCCTTGGAAAGCAGTAGACTGGGATATGGTAGAATAGAAGTCTCTAGTCAGCCTAGCAGGATGCTTTGCTATCTTCTCAAATCTTTCTTTACTCTCATTCCATAAAACATAATACACTATCCTGGAAAGAATTTTGAGCCTGCCATCAGTGTTTTTCTGTAATATCTATTTATCGTTCTTATGAATTATGACCTGTTATAATCTGGAAGAGTTTTTATGCTGTTTTGCCTGCCTGCACCAAGATTTTAATCATGAAGTACTTTACAACATCTTGTACATTATATATTTTGGATAGGACAGCTGTTTTATTTCCTTATGTTGTTGTCTAGTAAGTACCCTGTGTTATCTAGTAAGTAAGAAGGTGTTTGACACAGTGGGTGTAGGCTGGGTACAGTTATGGTGAGGCTATTCAGACCAAGTCAGATTATGATGGAGATCATCATAACCTATCAACAGTGGAGGAACAAGAGCAATGGTGTGTGTAGATAATGAAGTATATATGTTTTCATGGAAGAACTGTTTGAGAGTTCTATATCCATAGGTGCTCTAGTGCTAGCCTAATGCTTCTTTCTTCCTTTTCTTTTCCCCCCTCTCCACCCACTAGCTCAACAGTGATAAAGAGAATCAAATTAAATTTAAAAACTAGCATTTAGCCATCATTCATTGATCAATGTCTATAGTACAACAGTGCACAAAGACTGAGTATTTAGCTGAAGGACTGGTCTGGTAACACTCATGTTTGTTGACTGGATGTATTCATTAGAGCTTGCTTTGGTTTGGGTTAATTTTTCAGTATATCCTTTTCTTTGTGACGGATTTTACTTCAAAAATCTATATCGTTTGTTCTGGTACAGTAATCTATATTGCTTGTATGAAGGCTGAACCATTTAATGTTTGTGTTAGTATGACATGGGAGGACCTGCATACTGAGTAGCAGGATGTCAGGCCTTCATCCTGAGCACGCCATTGGTGTGGATCAAAAGAGGTAGTAAACAGATGCATTTCCTTATTACTATGCTTGAACACGGGAGTGAAATTTGAAGGAGTATAACTATTTAGAGAATCATCATGGTGTTAGGGTTTACCTCCAACAGTGAAGCTAACCTAGAGCTAGCATTTATTTCTGTTTTTGCAGTAGGTGTTCAGCTGCAGAAATCCCCAGTGTTCAGGTGGTAGGGTTTTTTTGTGTGGATTTTTTTTTTTAATAGCAGATATATACCATGTTGTTTCAGGATTATATGAAAAGAAGCTTGTATTCCCACACACATTTTGCTTCCAAGAAACCAGACCTGAGGAAATATAACAGGTTGGAGAATCTAATGTTAGAAAAAGTTGATATGCACTGTCAAACATTTGTCAGAATCACATTTAACTTAATGTTTCAGCTCTGGGAACATCTTTGCTGTAGCATCCAGTGTTGACTAAAACTTGTAATCAAAATTGGACTAGTAGTTTGCCCCACATTCATTTTTCCTGGGACTCTTCTGAGTCAGGGAGAGTGAGACAGATGTGTGGAGAGGGTGTTCTATTGTTTCAGCTCTTGCTTTGATTCTGTGCAGAACACGTTGCTCTGCAGGTAGAAATGTAGTCAGGAAATTGGTTCCTTTGTTTAGAAATCTTCTTCAGGTCATGTAAAGATACATGCAATTGATCACAAGCTGCTGTCTGTGCTTCTGAAATTGTATTGATCAAATTATCCCTTTCCAGGGAAGAAACCAACTTCAGCTCTTTCACTCCAAATATTCAGCCTGCAGGAATATGTATGTCTGAAAATTGCTTTCTTTTACTGTCATGATCATATTTGACTATAATTCTGAACCTTAAGGGGTTCAGATGGGTGCTTGTAGACTTGAATCCTTTGATGGCAATCTTCATGTAAACCATCTGTTAACACCCAAGGAGAAAAACTGTACAATATGTTCCACAGCAGTCCGTGGATTACCTGGGAGTTAATCAGGGTGACATATTTAATAGCATCAGTCAGGACTCAACCGTTCACATTATTGAACCACTGAAGATAGAGGCATACTCACCACTTGTTTTAAATTGAAACTCTGCTCCTAATGGAAGTCTTTTTACAAAGGGAGCTCCTGTTCACATGAGAACAGAGTAGAGACATAGGAAGGGAGAAGAGAGGAGTAGTACTGGAGTTTTTCTTCTCTGCATAAGGCTGAAGCTGAGAATAATGGAATTTCCCAGAAAAGAGAGAAGACAGTGTTCTAGATGCAAAAGTCATGAAATGATGAAGGAACTGCTGATCGTGGGATTAGGACAGGAGAGAGAAGCATGCCATAGAAAAGGAAAATCCAACATTGGGCTGACTAGGTAAGAAGAAAGGAAACTGAACAAGAAATGGCTTAATTTATGGAAACAACAGCTAGATGCCTCTCTGGAGAGAAAAAGGATATGAACAACAGACATCTTGGAGGACCTCTGAAGACTCAGGGATTATTTGGGATATTACTTGTGGTGTTTTCACTTTGCCTAGAGTTCCCTTTTTAGCTGTGGCTATAAAACTGGGGAGCAATTTGTATGGAAAATGACTTTGTCATATTTAACCTCTGACAGCTGCCTCTGAATTAGTAGCAGTACTGAATGGTAGAAAAATAAGGTTTTCTGGGATTAGGCATCATTTGATCAAACATAGACATCTAATTTAGGATAAAACCAGTTGTACCATACACTTACTTTTCTCTGCTAGTTTTCAAGGGAGACAGTCTTTTAGTTCTGTGAGTTTATCTCCTTTTAGCAATTTTACATCCCAGAAGAGTTAATTGTAAACCTAGAGTGAGGGTGGAGGGGGAAAACTATAATTAAACTACCAACCAGTATGGAAGGAAAAAGAGTACTCAAGAAGGTGGGGAACTCGCTGTTGTCCTGGTGGCCTAAAGACCTCATGGTTGCACAAGCTCATTTCCATCAAGGGACAGCAGAAGGCATTTGTACCCTGAAAATATGTCAGAGAAGCCTATCAAAGAGAGTGTGCTTCAATTTAGCTGGGCCTAGCCAAAGGAAAGGTAAGACTATATGCATTCCCATTTGAAGGCTGCTTGTGTGTGTATGTGAATGCATGTGTCTCTAAAAGAGAAGTCTGCTACGCATATGGCTGTTTAGAACAGATTATTTTATACCTCTCTTCTGAAGACCTAGTGCCCTCCACAGGTGAATATTGGCTGTACCTAGAAGGAATAGCAAAAATACCCTGACTGTCCAAATCAAGGGTTTCTACAGACAATTTTGTACATCTTTTCCAGTTCTTACTTTGGCACCTTCCAGCAGAAGCCGAGAACAAGGAGCTGAGAATTGGTTTGCACTTGAGTCCTGCCTCAATATGGAGTCAGAAGAAAAGGACCTGTACATGCACCTAGATGTAGGAGTTCAGCAGTGCTTGGCCTACTGGTGTCTAGTTAGTCACAGCTACTTAAATGGTTAACTGGATGGGTCAGGAACACCATAAGAGCCATGAAACACTCATATACGGCTTAATAGAGGTTAAGATAAAGTCTAGATGTTCTTTACTGTTTTTATTTCTCAGGCCCAAATATTGAATCCATGGTAAGATTTTAGCAAAACTATATGCTTACTGTAACTTAAGTTGGATAAGATGATGTTGATTCAAAAGTTTTTTTCTTCTTAAAATTCTCAGCCTTGTACTATCCCTTTGAAACACTGCAGGCTTTGCCAAAACAGTGTGGTATAAATGATTTCCCAAAGCGATTACAGTAGGTTCTTCACCCTGCAGAAGCAAGCTTGATATTCCATAGAGACTGCATTGAGGTCAGGGGCATTATTTAGTAAGTTCGGCTAAGCAAGATGAGTCTCATCAAAGTGAAAACTGAATTGATGACTCAGGATCTGGCTGAATAGGAAAAGGTCTTAGTCTTTAGCTGAAGACAGGTACATAAATGCAACAAAGAGATGTTGAAGAGAAACAGCCTTAGATTTTTTTAATTTAAACGCTTATCATTATATGACTGCTCTGCAGGTGTTGCCAGGTCATAAGCAGACTATGTGAATGCACCAGAGGCTCAAAATTAGCTTTAATAAGCTTTTATAAGTAAATGAAAGAGATTTTGTGCTGTTTAAGTAGCATACAAATAAAAGTATCCAGGGCAGCTGTATTTTTCAAAGGATGAAGATATTCAAAGTATCTTTTATTTTTTAAACTTTCAAAGCTGATCAGCTTGTGAATATCATTGAGGTCAGAAGGTAATGTTGCCCAGTGAGGATAGCAT
Organism: Falco peregrinus; assembly: GCF_023634155.1. Lineage (NCBI taxonomy): Eukaryota > Metazoa > Chordata > Aves > Falconiformes > Falconidae > Falco > Falco peregrinus. The sequence goes on along the minus strand of NC_073724.1, from coordinate 50,599,158 downwards.
ATTTGGCTTATCTTTTTTAAATTCCTGTTCAAACAGTTTGTTTCATGTCAATTAAGTAGTAGCAGGAGTGCTTTTTCTTTGCAGAACACTTTTTAGGATTGAGGTTCTCACAGAGAACAGAGAACATTTTGAAGAGTGCAAGCTCTGACAATTTATTGACCTCTTGGGTTCTTCATAGTAATTAGTGGTCAGCAAGCAGTAAAATCCAGTAATGTCACAGCTGCAGTCAACAACCCACAAACAGCAGCCTGAGATGGCAGAGGAAGGGTGTGAAGTCTGAACTAGTTCCAAGTCAGCAGTAATTGCTTCTGGATTCATGATAACTGCATATGTTTTAAATAGAGATGATGCGTTGCAACTCTTTCTCTGGTAAAAACAAGCAGTGTAAAGACAGAATAGTATCCTTCCTCCAAAAACTTCAACTCCTCATCCTTCCCCCCAGACACAATAATCTTAGTATTTTTTCTCCATTTTCTTCCACCTACTGCCTTTCTCTCTTGACTCTGCTAAATTTACCTTTCAGCCTGTTCTTGTCACCTCTTGAGTAATAGGAAGCCCACCTTGCGAGTCCCTAAACTTGCAGGCTGACATCACTCCAGCACTGCAGTTAATGTTGGTGTATTTTCTGTGGAGGTTCCTGAAGTGGTGCTTACCTGGCTGCGTGTAGTGGGTAGGCAGAGGATCTGTAGATCATGCTAGACCTCAACCTATAGATCTGTCACTCTTACTGTTGGCAGAATCCCCTTATGGGTACTGGTGGGATTCTTCTCCTGGTTGGGAACTTCATAATAATTTTTGTCTAGAGGCAAAGTTTTATTATACAGGCAATCAGAAACAGTCAGAAAACCTTACACTGTGCTGGATGCTGTCACCTGTAGAAGACCATCCATGTACCAACGGCTCTGGATATTCTTCACATAGTAGGAAGACTGTTTTGAAGTGGAATGCATAATAGACCAAATAAAATACCGATAAACCTTAAAACCATGACTAGACCCATTATACATGGTTACAGGAATTTAAAGAATTCCTGTGTGGAAGGCACTGCTCCTTCTGCTGGCTCTTTTACTGGGCATTTCACTCATAGTGAACTGTCACTGCTTGAGTCATTAGGCCCGAGACTTTATGAGGTGACAATGATGACTGTCAAACTAGCAGACATAGAAATGCTTGTGAGATTGCCAAGTCTGAGTACAGCCCTAGCAATATCTCAATACTGTAGTGATTGAGGTAATGCCCCAATGCGTGGTGCTCCCACAAGCCACCCTTCCCTTCTCTTTCATTTCATTGGAAAGATCATAATGGAGAAACAGTAAGGTGTGAGGTCTGGATGACAAATGACCAGGCCTACAGAGAATGTGATGCATTCTACTTGGTCTAGCAGAGAAACCTCATAAAGTTCATAACACATGTATGGTCAGCTAATTTCCAGAGGGGAGGGGAGGAGTAGCAGAGCATTAAACATTCACTGCACGTGTACTATAGTTAGCTAATTCTTATTGTGTCACAGGAGACGGGAGAAGACATGGTAATTTTATTCAGTAATAGAAAAAGACACTCTTTACACTGCTGTGTTTAATACTTCAAGGTCTGAACTACAGATGAACAAAGAACTTTATTTCTGTCTAATAGCTTAATGTTCTTATAGATTGCAAGTTACTTTTCAGACTAATGAAGCTGAGATTTGTGGGGAGAATTCTTTCATACCCCTGCCCCCTTTGCCACTGGGGAAATTGCTGGTTGCGCTAATTCTGCCAAAGAAATGGAACTTCTGTGTTGGAGACAAAGAAGCTAGGAAAAGCAGGTATATGTATTTAATTCTAGATTTTTGGAATAAAATTCTTTGGAACAAGTTAATCTGCATGCGTTAATCACAATACTTGCAGTTGATCATTTGAGGTGATGCTCAAAATAAATCCAACAAGGAGGGATTTCCAAAGGTCATGTAAGAGTTTGAGTTCAGGGAAATTCGAAAGACCATTGACATTAAGCTCCTTTAAATTAAATGCTTGAGTGTCCTCCTTAAGTTGAGACTCCTGGAAGAATAAATTGATCAATGCAGAATTGAGTAGCTTTCAGTGCAGGTGTGTGCATAAATATTTAAATGAAAAATGGCTCAAATAAATAACAAGTGGTTCCCAGAATGGATACAAGTGCCTAATGCAAGAAAGCCAGAACAGGTTATTAAATACTTTTTTTGAAAAGCCTGTTAATAAGCTGCCTAAATAATTTCTTTAAGCAAGTGAGGTAAAGATTAAAATGGGAGCTACAGCTCAGCCTGCACTGTTGTGACACAAAGGACCCAGGAAAAATGAGCCCAGCATAGGGCTGTGCTGTTTTATAGCCACCATGTCTCCAGAATCAGAGGCGTAATGATAGTACACAGTCTGACATCGCTCTAGTAACTAGAGCACCATAGTAAAAAGGCACCATGGGAAAACGGATATACTGGCGCTTGAAATCTGAGGTGAATACCTAAGTTAGCAAATCCTGGTTAATTGGTTATCAGAAATTCAAACTTTATAGTCCACATGAGAGCACTGTGTCTTACATCCAAAGGACCTTGGTCACCTGCCCGTGATTATGCTCTGGGTCACAGATGTTGCTTGTTATACTCTAAGACTCTTCATAACGTTTTAATTTTAACTTTTGTCATTGTTTGAGAGGCTCTGGATAACTGTTAGTGGTGTCACCTTAATGTCTCTCCACAGTACCTTGGAGACCTGTGGCTTTTGCTGTTATCATAGAAGAGGAAGCTGCTTGGGTGGCATGCTTTATCATCAGGTCCAAGACCTTTTTAAACCCTCTAGAAATGTGATCTAAGCTAACAATCTAGATTCTTTGTAGAGCCAACTGAGAGAGAAGATTAATTCATCACAAGGTATCCATTATCAAAACCTGTTTTGAATATTTGCAAGGAACAGCTAACCTTTCTCTTCTTTCATTGACTAAGAGGTATGTAGGTGCTAAAATTCTCAGTCAGCTGAAAGAAATTCACCCTTGGCTACTACTGTTGCTACAGAATGTTGTGGAAGTGAGGGAGGATTATTTTTGTAAGTAGAACTTGAAGCTACAAGCAATCACTTAATATTCTCAGTAATCTCTTCAAAAAGACCTTCTTTCATTCTGAGAAGATGGCCTAAATGTTTTAAGGCATAAAATATGAAAAGCTTTGGATGCTTTTCAAGGTTAAAAGATAGTTCAGATGAACATAATACTTAAATAAGTTGCCATGTCTAAATCTTGGCAAGTAAGTATTTTGACTCATGCAGACTTGTTCATGTAAGCCACCAGCAACAACGCTAAGGTTTGAGATGAACAATAGTATCTTCATGTTTGAATTAGTGTTTAATTAAAAGATAACAGATTGGAATTTGCTTAACCTTAAATGTTTAGAAGTACTATAAGAGACCATGAATGGGCACATCAATATATAATAGTTATCTAACTGAGATTAAGAGCATGTTCTATGGCCATACAGGCCATTGGAAAACTGTAAATCTAAAAGAGTTAGAATGAAAACAAGATGAGAAATTCAAGCTGAATTCCTGAAACTTCAAGGGGGATCATGTGAAATACAAGTAGTGTTTCTTTCTGAAAATAGATTGTTCTATTAATAGAAGCCTAAAGTGATGCTTCCACACTGATATGCTTTGGCTTGACATCAAATGTAATTTGCTCTCTGACATTTGGAAATATCTCTCAAAATGATGGTAATGTTTAGACTTAACAGGATGCATTAGAAATTCTTTTCACTAGGATGCTTCTGATTTATTTTTGCACTCGTTACCTAGGAATCCATAGAAGAGAGTATTATGAATAATAAACAAGGTTTTATACTAATGTCTGCATTGTTTTCTTTCTACCAAGGATATAAAAATGTATCATGAGACAGCAGACTCCTACAGAACACATTAATTAATTTGTAAAATTACCTACTACTGTTATATTCAGATGAATATAAGTATGTATCTGAAAGCATAAACACAGCTGTGTCTGGGTCTTTCTAAAAAGATTACCTAAGAATTTTGCAGTGCAAATGATAGACTGTTTCCTCCATGAACAGAATTGTGCTTTTAACTTTTTTTCCCTTTTCACTGACTTCTCCTAAAAGGCTTTTGAAGATATTAGGTTCAGCTGACAGCCCTGTTTCTGTTACAGTACTGCCAGCTACAGAAGCATTTTGCTACATAACTTTGAACTCCTGAGCTTCAAGTGACATACACTGCTTCCACACTCTTTCCTATTGCTGTCTGTAATGAGGATATTTGTGCACCTGTAATGTTTTTCTTTTACAAAAGAAATACTTACTTTTTTCAGTGCTACTGCCACAGAGTGTTCCAGCCATGTGTTTTTTCACCTTGGTAACTTTTGATGCATCCAACCAAACCTTTTACATAGTGAGTGTACTGCTATCCATCAAAGACATGGATTGGTGAAGACAGCCTTCAGGATGTAATGCCATGACTGCTGTCTTGCAGGTCAAATGTTTAGATAAAGTAACTTTTTCACCACTGGGGGCTTGGTTAAATAGAGTAAATAGATTTGGGTTTGTGGTGGGGTTTTTTTTGTGGTTTTTTTTTTTTTTTGTTGGCTTAACAGTCAATGGTGAGATGAGAAACACAGAACACTCCCAAGTGCTATGATGAGACTGAAGTTTAATTGAAGAATACAAATGGCATGGCTTGTTCAGTTTTAATTTCTGCTTATTATGACAATCGTTATCGGAGGCTACCAAAAGGCAGGGGTAGCCTTCTGCTTCTCCTTCTCTCTTGTGCATGTGATATCACCATGAAGAGAGAATTCCAGCTCTAGCAATGCTTATGTATGTTTTTATTGCAATCTCAATAATATGCCTGGAAAATGCCTGTTAACAGATGCTAATTGCTCTTAATGCCATGAAAATTAGCGTGCCAGAGAAGACTTGTCCTGTTGAAGTTTGATACAAATGTAGAGCTGTTTTAGCAGACTAAAAACTCTTAAAAACTCTTAAGCGCTACTGTCTTTTGGTCCTGTCAGGAAAATATTGTAGATCAAAGTTTGAGTGAGGGAACAGATCCGTTGCCACAATGCTCACCATCTCTAATGTTGTAATTCTTTTGTCCATAAGTCTAGAAACACTCCCTCCACTTCCTCCATTTTTTCCTTTCTAGGAACTTGTAGCATCAGAGAATTAAAATGATGAGAGGAAATCTCGGCAAATGAGGGCCTTGCAGAGACTTACTGCTACAGTCCTGAGGATATAAGGAGACACTCGGACACCTGTTTCTTTCAGGAGTAGTATTGTTCTGTGCTTGCCAGGAACATTCCTCTGGTGATAGGTGCCTCTGCATGACTACTAGGTTATCCAGGTCACTCTACCTTGATGCTACTATATGAGATAAAAGGTTTACTACTACCACAAAGAAAAAAACCCAACACATTAACATCAACTTCTAGACCTTTTGCTACAGAATTTATGAAGAGTAAAGAGAACATAATCCAGGAGCATACTTCATTCTGCCTTGTTTGTGGCTTTTCCAGAAATCTTCACACTGTCAAAAATCTCTAACAGAGAATTAGGCTTTAATGAAAGCTGTTTGCCGCTAGCCCAAATGTACTTTAAATGTGACTGTGTTTAATGGTGTGTGCATATCTACAACACACTTGTTTACATAGTGTATAAAGGCAGTGTCACGTGCCACTTTTTAAGCACTATAATGGGAAATACCAATTACAGTGCATATTAGTTAAATCCAGTTTAAGTTTGATTGAGCTGTTAATTTCCAGGTTAGCAAGAGTCTGGTTTTCTCTTATGTTCCTTGATTACCAAGACTTCTAGGCTTGCGAGACATTGACTGTTACTAAATTGCTTCCTATTTTTCTTTTCAAAGAGTCTAAATCTTGTTAAAGCTGGGGACTTATACCTTGACTTCCTGTACTTTCTCTACTTTCTGGCTGAAATGCCACCTGTGAAAAAGGACTGTCCAAAAATACAGCCTGTAGACTTTTCTATTGATTGCATGGGTGAAACTAGATTACCTCACTCTTGTTTTGTTAGCTCAGTTTTTCACTTTTGTCTTTCATCTTTAATCCTCACATTCTGTTTTCTCTGGTTTGAATTTCTTCAATTTGAAATCATCTCATTAGGAGGCAGGACATAGACTAATAAGGCATTCACTCATGCTTATTTCCATTTATTAAGCACTCATTTGGAGTTAAATGATGAAGTATGGAAAATGCCCGTACATGCAGCCAGTTGTGAATCACTTATCATCGCATTTACCTCTCCCAAAAGACCCCTGTGGTAATCACAAAACCTTAGAGAAATTGATGGTAGGAAAGTGATTAACACATCTCATATTGGAAAGATCTTTATGCTGAATAATAACACCTGTTAACTATTTGCAGGATTTATTCACTTTATTTGTAGGATTGCTGGCAAGCATCCTCAGTGTCCAGGAAAGTCAAAGTGGTTCTGACAAATTCAATTCCTGAGAAGGTTGGAGAAAGATGCGTTCCTTTTTTCCTTAAAAAAAGTTTTTCCTTTCCTGTTACTGTTAGAGGTAAATGCATGTAAATGATGAAAATGGAAGTGTATGGCACAGGCTAGTAGTCTACCAGTAGATTAATTACTCATATTTAATTTCGAGGGTTGAGTACTGGTAGTTATTGGAATGTAATGGTCAAAGTGTTCACCTGCAAAACTCACCAATAGCCATAGTTTGCTCTGAAATATCCAGCTTATGGCTGTGACATCAAAAAGTCTGAAATTTCATTGATTAAAGCCAATGGTGCTTTAAAAGACTGAGACAAATAGCTCTGGCTTCTGTCCTGTTAAAAAACAGCACAGAAGATTTTAATTAAATGTTGATATACTACTTAAACTGTTTTCTTGTTTGAATTTGAAATCAAGACATTGAAAAGGATTGCACCTCCAAAATTAAACTGTTTAGAATATGGAAGTATGTCAGAAATGTAAATGTGTAATATAATACATAGTTGTTTTCAAAGTATTGTTTTCCCGGACACTTTTATTTTTCTTTAGCTCATAACATTTCTTGGGAATCCATTTATTAGATTAAGATTGGACTGATACTTATTTTTAATTCCTAGAGGAATATCAACTTTTCTTTTGGATATTGTTCTTTTACATTGCATTTGGTGGGTGCAACTCTCGCTTGGGCTACAAGATGCGTATGACAGTGAGAGCAGGAGTCTGATCATATATTCTTTGAAGTTCAGAAGGACTGAAGGTCCTCACTTTTCTGACTTTAGCTCCACAGGGCTTAATAACAATTTACTGATGGAATATTGCCCCTGGGAAGATATTGACTCACTGCTAAAAGAGGGAAAGGATGAGGAATAATAGTGTACACAAGTAAAACTACTGTAGGGTTATATTTCTTGCCGGTGCATGAAAGATACTGCTTATTGATCAATTTCAGACCTTAAACTGTCTGAGATCTGTTAAAATCTCAGCCAAAGGGCTATAGCTAGATGAGGCAATGTTGTTAGGGACAGTTCCCATGAAGAATTACAATTTTATCAAGCACTGCATATATTCTTACTATTTTTTTCTGAATAGAAAAAAAAATCTGATATGAAGGTGATAGAAAAAATGCTGGCAGTGGAAAAGATTGTTTGAGCATTTTAAGGAGAGGAAAAGATCATACTTCATTGGGTTTTTTATAGTGTTGCCTTCACTGAATGAAACTTTGTTTTCATACTTGATAGAGTAGTATTGCAGTTTCAGATTAAGTCTTTAAATACAAACTCTCAGTGACTGTGTATTAGATGTTTACTGAACAGGTTCCTGCTTTAACCACAAATTTCAGCATAGCTATTTTTTTTACATTCTATTTAAATAATGAGGAATAGTAAGTAAGAACAATTCCCAGCCAAGAATCTGACCAACTATTTAGCTTGATTTATAGGCCACATTTATTATATTTCTGTTTAATGAGTAATATAGTGGATTTTCTTCCATGTCTTAAACAATGCTTCTAGCAATCCATGACTCATGACTTTCTAGGAGGGTGATGATGCCCACCAGTGAAGTCTAAGAAACAAGAGAAATCTGTCTGATCAGCTGAGTCCTCGTAAGCAGGCAAAATAATCCTGTCAAAATAGAGCAATGAATATTAAAGGAGAAAAAGAGAAACTGAGGACAAAAAATTATTGTATAAAAAAATAAAAAAGAAGCTTTATTCACGGAAATTTAGGAATCTTTGAACGCCGAGTTTCACAGAGAAACCACTAGAGAATCTAATTCAGCCATAGTTAATGGTTCGCCTGCTATAAATAATATTTTATAGAGGGTTAATCCTCATTTTTTCATAGTCTGGCAGCTATTTCTGATCGCTTACAGCTACATGTGAGTGCAGACTTCAGAAAAGAAAACTTGCTGGCTAACAGCATATATTCTGTGTGGAAGCTGGTAATCCTGGTTAAAAGAGATCATCCAGCCCTGTGATGACTTGGGGGAGGGAGTTCTGCCCAATTTATTCAGTGCAGTTAAGGACGTGAAGCTGTTGAAATTTTTTTAATGTTCTGTTATTCAGCCACCAGCCAACACAGAACTCATCACATACTAGCTACCCTGTTGGAAAGAAGATGGAGAACTTGTCAGAGAAGTTAATTCTTAACGACTTTGCTCTCCAAAGGCAATGAGGGTGTCTGAACTGGGACACCATCTGTTCAGCTGAAGTAGTTTTTAAGCCAAGCTGTGACTATGTGCTGTAAAGACCTGGTCAATGCAAGTTATGACTCCTACTCATCCTCTGTGGATGGGTTTCCTTTTGAAAGACACCAGGATTTAGGCAAAAAGCTAAAGCCTGAGTCCTGTCCTGCTATGGGTTCAGGTAGGATATACGCCTAGACTCAGAAGCTTGGAAGCATTTCCAAGCTCCCAAATTTACATTCTGCTTCTATTTTTTATTGAGCAAGCAATAGTTTCCCTCTACCAAGAACCAAGACAAAGAAGAATAGAGCAGTGAAGAAGTTGCACAGCCCATTTTGGGGAGTTTTTACTATGGTAACCATCACTGTTAAAGGAAATCGGGTGACAGTTTGGCTGATGTGGAGAATAAAATGCCTGTCACTTTCTCCCCTTCCTCCCTCCTTTTCAATCTTGACAGGTTTGGAAGCCTACCTTGGCAAGACAGTCACAGAACACTCTAGTGCTCTGTTGAAAAAATCACATCTTCAAATGTCAGTGGTGTCCCAGTATGCTCATCAGCACAAGTTGCCACATGAAATATGGTAGAGGTTTTTTTGCAGTAAATGGGCTTTTTTTAAGGCTAGTTGCTAGGTATTTGCCATATTCAGTGCAAATTGTGTATGGGCTAAGTGTATTAGCTCAAAATTTTATTTTGTAAAGCAGGTGCTACTTTTAATCTTAACTAGTATTTTCTGTTCCATTTCTCCTAGGGTATATTGTAAGATTTGCTGTGCTTTAGGAGCGTGGAAAATAGCATGTAACAGACTATTATTCAAACAGAGCAGTAAAATTTGAGAAACTGAGCTGTAACAATTTGTCAATACAATCTTGTGTTCATAGTAGGAAATGTAAGCAGTGTATCAGGTTTTTTCAGTGGCATGTCCGAGGGGACTGGCAAGTTAACTTTGTGTGGCACTAAGTTAAACAGCTTTTCTTGCACAGTGATACCACCAACTACTCTGTGTCACTGATGGCAACCTCCTGAACTTCTGGAGTTTGAAGACATGCACTTATTTAAATACTTGTGCAACTTTTCCATGTTAGTGACATTTCTAAAGAAATAGAAATATGTTGAGAAAATTTTTGTAGTTTTTTTTTCTCTGTCTAAATCTTAGGCTCTGTTTCTTCCTGTGTGAAAGCACATGCTTTTTTTTTTTTTTTTTTAATAGAAACTGGGATGGTAGGACAAAGTAACTAAACTAATCCAAATTTCTGAAATACCACTTTCAGTTTAAGAAGCTTTTCCATTATATTAGAGATATTAATTACTTTTGGCTTTCCAACTGAAAATGATCTGCAATACAAAATAAGGCAGTTGCTAGTGTTTGTAGCAATGAAATCTTCCTGTGTTTGGGATACAAGCTTCAATTTTTCTAACCTTCAGATTCTAAATAGCTGAAAAGAAGCTTAAAGAAAGAATTTAAAATGGTTGTTTATAAAATATTTATAAAAACATCCATTAAGCTCTAGAAATGGTTTAGCTAACCTCTGAGATAAAAGACCTATTTTTTTCCATGAGAAAAAATGTTGACCACTGATCTGGTGAAGCAAACCAAAACAAAACTAACCCAACCCCTCCTACCACAGCCTGTTTCTGACGCAGTATTTAAGTAATACTCTTAGGAACAGTTTTGTCCTATTATTTCAGTTTCAGTGCCTCATCTTTTTTCTGATCAATGCATCTATCTAAAAGAAGAATCCTTTGGACTTCTTTTTCTTGCTAGCAGTTCACAAAAAATAAGAAAACCCAATGTGTTTCACATGGGGTAGAGAGCAGTAGTGCTTCTTTCTCCCTCACAGTATAAGTTCTACTAGTGTCAGTCAAATGTGTTTCATGGAGGTCAACTTTCCAGCAATTTTGGCAAACTGCCATTCTTCTTTGCTGTAGTTTTAAGTCCTGTTTGGTTCATCATGAGACCAAACTGAGTATCTGTGACAAATGCCAGGAGCAAGAGCAATTGCATTGCTAGACAAACTTACAATAAGCAAGAAGAATTGGATCTGAAATAGAGTTGAGTTTGAAGTTCAAAAAGCAGATCTAGGATTAAAAGCTACAGAAGCTTTGAAAACTGTTCAGCCTCTTTATCAATAACACTAAGAAAGTCCTGCTTTAATTTGGAAATGTTCCTGCATAAGACATTAATTGTATTTTGATCAATGCTGACTTTTCACACTTGCTAGTTATAAAGATTTCCTCCAAACTTCAGCTTCTTGCTGGGTGTAATTGTAGCTTTGAAACATTTGCTTTTAGTATTAGTAAGCAATGTATCCAGCAGCATCAATGATAGCTAAAACTGAAGGGAAATGGTTTAAGAAATAAATATGGTTTTAGGAGGTTCAGTAGCTGAAGCTCTTGAAATAAGCTGACTTGAAATGTTTTGAGCTCTAGATAGAGACTAGTTTGTTTACTTATTTTTCCTCTTCCCCTAAATGGATGTCTGCAAGAAGACAATGTTCCAGAACTACAGCAGCTTTGGCCATTAAACAGACATTCAGTATCTGTGCCCTTATGGTCCAGAGCAATACTTTTAGATGCTTTATCACTGAAAGTCAGTAGTGAATGTACCAATTGCAACAGGATACCACTGCTTTATTTTTTTGGTTTGGTCAGGGCTGCTTTTTTGATCCTCTGACAGGCGTCTGCCATACTGGAATGTAGTATGAGAGATGTATCTTACCTCTTTTTAGGTTTCTTAAGTTCCACATTCACCTTTCCTGATCTTTACTTACATGTTTCTATTCCATTATAGTCCTCATAGAGTTTGTCCTTTATCTGCATATGTTAGACTTATATACCTGGACACTTGCTACAGTGTAGTCGTGCTTATTTCTCCATGTATTATCATTTAAGGTTTATTGGTCCTAGGACACTACAAAGTTCAAAAAACCCTGTCTGATTTTTAGCAGAATCCTCCTGGATTTTGTCACTGTAGCAGGAGAAAAAATGCAAGAATGTAGCAGCCAAACAGTGATCAAGAGATGAACGCACAACTTTTAAGGCATCGTTATGTCTGAAGTAGCAGATCCCTGCTCTTTTAGTAGAAAAGAGGGAATCTGTCAGTGAGGGATAGTTTTGCTCTTCAAGTCTGGAGCCGTGCTTGTTATTGAATATTGTGATGAAAACTGTCTGGGCAGCTGGCATGACCCAGCAGTATGCCCTTTACTGCACAAGCAAAAAGCTTGTGAAATCCTGTATGATGCTTGGCCTGTGGGCCCTGTGCATGTCTGTGGGGAGATCCTATTTCTGATGCACTAAAAACGTTATAGGGATGCTTGTCCCTTTCTTCCCATGAAAAGTGCTCAAAATGCTCATAGAATATTAGTATATTTATATAGCGATAATCATCAAAAAGATGCTCAAACTACACTTGAGCACACAAATTAACGTTGGAGGGAAGCTGGGTTCTTTCAGCCTCTCCTGCTCCATCAACTTGCCTGCACCTGAATACAATGACTTGCAGTGTGGTGCTACTGGCTTTCAGCAAGGAGAGGCAAATAAAGGCTTGTTCCTCCCTCAAAGTGCCCTTACTGTGAGCTAGTGCTACTAATAATAAGCTCTGCACAGCAGGTGTTTATTCATTAACTTTTATCACAGTCCTCCACATAGGACAGCGTGATTAGTTCAGCCATAACAGGGGCATACAAAGAAAATAATAAAAAATGGCGCAAAAATGGGAGAAGAATTGAGGTTATTAAAAAATAAAAATGGGCTTTAATTATGTTAAGAAAATAAAAGTGTATCTTATGATACTACCTAGTTAAAAACTGGTGTTGTTTTTTGGTTGGTTTTTTTTTAGATTTGGAATAATTTAAAAACTAACATTTAAACCTGTTTTAAAATATTTTTTCTAATTAAAATACTATCTTTCTGAGATCCTGTTAAAAATAATTCAGAGGCCCTAGTAAGAGTTCTGATATTGTGGTAGATTGACAAATGTGTAGACGTACCATTCTTTAATGATGAACCTTCAAGAGCTTCTAATCCTCCCAGGATTGTAATCAAGAGATGTTGCAATCAATTTCTGTTGTTCTTGTAAGGATACATGGGATTTTAATTTAAATTGTTAACTTGTCCCTCCAATCACTTGAAAGGGGAGCTGGCAGCATGATCAATTAAATTCAGACTTCTATAAATTATTTTTATTGCTCGTCATTCATGCAGTAGCACCTTGATGTACACAGGCAATATCCTCCTAGGCTTTGGGAACGTGGATTTTAATTGCTATGAGCAGCCAAGGAATTTAATGACTTAATGACAAGTCCACCCATTTTAAAGGGAACTGTGTGCTGATTAATTAGTAGTGCTAGTTTGTCAGCTTTTTAAGAAACATGGATAACTAGGCTGCTTTTGACCTTTGGGAATGTGAATAATTGTCTAAGTTTAGCTTCCAAATCAGTTTAATTGGGGAAAGTGGAAAGATTGCTGCAGAGTAATACAATTCTATTATTTTTGTTTTATTAAAACAAACCCTCAGTTTTACGTTCTGTTGAACAAAAAACATTTTAGTCAAATCCAAAATATTTCATTTCAGGTATTAACTTAAAAACAGGAGTCAACTAATGGGAAAGAAGTCTGAGTTTTCTGCACTGTTGGAGACCAGGAACCCACTTTCTTGTTCTCTTTGTCTAGTAACTGAAGAGGTTAGAAATAAGGCTTGTGGCAAGACACTTCCAGGGTCTGATGGCTTTTGCAGGGGGGATGTGGGAAGATTAACCAACTGAAAAGATAAATACTCTGGTCTCTGAATATCTGTACCAGGATTTAGGACAGTCGTTTGCAGTAGGCTCAAAACGAAGTCAAGTTGTAGCTTTTCCATGAAAATAAAATTGATTCACATTTGCAGTTGTAACTTCTACATACAGATGAGTTGGTATTATGGTTTTATTACCAGAAGACAGTAAAAACTGGAAAAGTTCCCTTTGAACTGCTTATTTATTGTAGAATCTTTGCTTTGAATTTTCATCTTTAGTCACATGCTTGATACCACTATAATCCCAGACTATTGCTCTTCATGTTGGCTAAGATATCATTTTCTTTCTGGAGTGTTTCTTTCTTTCATGGAATCACAGAATGGTTTGGGTTGGAAGACAGCTTCAAAGAGCATCTAGTCTAACCCCCCTGCTGTGGGCAGGGGCATCTTTCACTAGATCAGGTTTCTCAGAGGTCCATTCAAATGAGGCTTAGGTCGCTTCACCTTTGAGACTTTAATGGGGCTTCAAGTCTCCTCACTTTTTTTTGGTTTTGTCCATGAATCTATGAAAATTACTTTCCATAAGGATTCCATGGCATTTATCTACTGAAGGTGACATCAGGATGAACACAGTAGGGTCCCAGGGGAAGAAAAGGGCCCCAGCACTTCTGAATGTAGTAGGATTCTGGAGTGAAAGGCACTTTATGTTTGAAATTTTCAATCCTGATAGATTTTAAAAGACAGACACATTTTTAAAATTGTTGCTATTTTGCTCTAATACTGACTTGACCCCAGCTGAAATCAGTTGAAAAACTTATGATTTGGAAAGACATTACAAGAACAATAATTAGTTTTAGTGTAAAGTTTGAGAAGAGTCTGAAAAACTGTAACCCAAAGCCATTTGCACTGCTAGCTGATCCCCAGATTGTTCTGTGTGTATTTTATCTCGCTAAGAGGTTTGTTTGCATTGCTTGTAAGACGTGTTTGTTCTTCATGCAAATCATATGCAATCATAAATATTCAATGCTTTAGGCTTGCTTTTATAATAGTTTGTCATTCAGTGCTGCAACCAATGAAGATATCTATGATGTAGCAAAAATATAATCTGAAGTAATTATTCTTGGAACCTTCTTCTACAGTATTTATTAAATATTTACAAATGGCAGCTAGCTTGTAGGTTTTCTGCTTGTTTTTAGATCAGAATGGGAAAGCAGAAGGGAAAAAAGTCAGAAGACTTTTCCAGTACTGTGTGCATAACATTTTTGATGAGCAGATAAAGCATATGTTGTTGAGAGAAATCTCTCTATATTAGTTAAATATTAAAACAATGAAAAATTATTTGAAGGTAGTGCTTTTCTAAGAATTTATATGGAATGAGTTTTGATTTTTTCCATCCAAGCACCCAAGAGAGAGATCATGTGTTACTAGAACAAAACCAGGAAAGAGCCTCTGTTGTTCCTGAAACAGTTTGGCTCACTGAGCTTGGAAGTATAAAAATTCTGCTAGTGTGGAAAAAAGTTAGGAAAAAAAATAGTCTGACAGAGGGACCAAGATTCTGGTGATTCTGGTAGAATCACCTTAAAGACCTGCTGAATATAAATTACTGCCACGTTGCAGGTCAGTTCTTGACTGCTCAAGTTTTACCTATATTGTATGCAAAAATTTTCTCTTCTTTGAAATTATGTTGCCATTCACACACACTGGTTCATAGAGACTGTAGCTGTCATTATTATATTTTTTAAGGTGCCATCCCTTAATTGTACTAGCAAGGTTAGTAAATTGTTATGATATCAAAACATAAAAAAGCAGGATATTATTTTAGGTGAGGAACAAGCAGTAGACAAATGTAGTCCTGAGGGACACATCAGCTGCTTTTTATGAAGTTCTTTAAAAATAAAATAGTCCCAGCCCCTCTTTTTTAAAAAAAACGTGCTTGGGATTATAATCTATAAAGTAATTACAATAAAATGTAAAACCAGAAAACAACCAGCAACAGGTATGAGATAGTTAATTTTTCGCTCCTTTGTGTTTCTGCCTCTTTATGCAGCATTGGAGCAATGCAGCTACTTCAGTCCAAGAGGGATAGTGGATCCAGTTTGATAAGTAATGAAGGTTAAATTATTTAAGTACAGTCTGCATGCTTTGAACCCTTTAGCATACTAGCAAAACCAGACCTGAGTGCAGACTGAAATAGAAAATGTCAGTACAGAAATTTGCTTTAATGGGAGATAATGGTCAGTAATTTTGAAGTGTGGTTGCTTCATGTTAATCCCATCTCTGAAACTGTCTCCCTATCCAAGGACAAGCTACTTTCCTCTGTTTTTCCAGTTTGTTGAAATTATTCCAGTCTTACAGTGCTTCATCATCCATCTCATAAGGCTGTAAGGAGCTATTGTGGCTTCCTGGAAGCATCATAGCAAGGGTGAGTTAAGAAACTAAATACTACCATACCTGTCCCAGAAATTGTATTTGGCCTACTCTCTTGCTAACTCCGTTTGGCAATCTGTTTTTGAGCTGCAGGATGGACAGCAAAGTAATTGTAAGGTTCAGAAAATAGAGATGGCTAAAGTTGCCTCCATGTGGGAGAATTTTGCCTCAAGAACATCTTGAGCTTAATCTTGCCTTTCACCTCAACAATTCAAATGTGTTTAGAAAATATGGTGCGTTTGTGTGTAGTCTAAATGGTGAATACTGGCCAGGAAGCTTCTGGGACATGTTTAATGGTTGTGAGTGCAGAACTGCATGCAGGAAGAGTATCAGTGCTGTTGAAGGCCATGAACACAGTTATGTGGAGTAGGAGGCTCTTTGTGAGAACCACCATTTCCCTATAGATTTCCTTTGTCCTTATGCTTGTGTCCTCAACAGGCTGGTAAGCCCCCTTTTCAGTGCTAGCCTATGCAGCAGTAAATTAGAGGCCCAGTAAGGCTGGAAATCAGAAATTTATTCCATCTTCCTGCTCACCATATCAATACTTGTTTTATCAGTTACTAAACGTGCAAGGATGGAGATTCTCCAGCCTCTACATTCCAGTGCTCCCTAACACAATCTCTTAGGAGCTCAAATATCCCTTCTGCCTTGGGCATTGTAAATGTGAAGAACAGATTGCACTAGTATTTTATGTATTTGAAGACTGTAAGGTTTTGTTGAGTCTCTTAATCTTCAAATTAACATGTCTTCTCTCATTCCACAGCTCTGTCCTAGCAAAATTTTAGGTGTTTAGTTTCTGTGATCCTACTCTGTTCCCTTTGAACTTTCTGACAGCCCCTGCCTATCTTGGTTTCATGCTTGAACGTAGGTCTCAAAATAATTTTCTAGGTGAGGACTGAATGACTGTTACATAGAGGGATTTTTTCACATACCCTTTTTGTTTGTGTAACTGATGACAGTGACCTACATCTGGCAATTTACATATGTTATCAAATTTAATCCAGTTTTTCCTCCAGCACATTCTCTAATTCTCAAGTTCATTCTGAATTTTCATTCTGCCCTTTAGCTGCTTAAAGCCACTTCCAGCTTGATGTCACCTGACTTTATTTTTCTGGGACAGGGGTGTGTATCTATCTTTTCTATGGTTAATAGACTGTTTGATAACTCTGGATCAAGATTAGACCCCAATGGAATCTTGCATGATTCAGCCATCCTTTTTTTTTTCTCCATAATCTACTAAGAGACAAATACGATGAAGTAATTTTCCATTACAGCTTCTTGTTACCATGTCTCATGTCATATACATTATAATCCACCTTAGTAGAGGAAGGATAAGTTTTGAGGGAAGAGGGAATGAGGTTCCCAGATAGCCAGTCTATTTCCTTCTCAATGAAAACCTCCTTATCTCTCTTTTCTTTAGCCTCCTATAGCTAATGGAGGGTGTTTAACAGCAAAGCACACTTGTACTATCCTTCAAAAGACTGGAAATGTAAACTAGGGGAAACAAATTTTTCCTCTTTCCAACATGCTAAATCTATCTGGGATTTTTTTCCCTATCATATTTTTTTACCAAATTAAAAAAAAAAAAGTGTATTTGTTTTGAGACCTACTGAAAGGAAGCTATTTAGCAAAAACATTTAGTACGAAAGGATTTTCATTTGGCTAACACCTCCACTTAAGTGGAAAAGTCAATACAGTTTGGGTATAGAGATTTCAGTACCTACTCAACCCATTAACTGTTGCTAACAAACATGTCTGTAAGAGTTGTCTCTATGGGTAAATGCATAACATGCCACTTGCATAATTCTCTAGACTGTGTAGGGTTAAGTTCTATTCATATCATTGTAATGTGCCTGTTGCCAAAAAATCTGAGATGCTTCCAGGAAAGTGACAGCAATCTGATCTACCATCTGACAATTTTTTTGTTTTCTTTTTTTCTTCTTCACAAGGAGTAACTTGCATGTGGCACTTTTTTAAGGGAAAAAAAATGTACAGTGCATGAAGTAATAACACTTTGCGTCCTCAACAAAGACACTTAATGCAGTTCAATGCAGTTAGTGCCTAACTCAACTTGGTGTCAGTCTGTATAAGGTATAAGGGCAGTGTGGAACCTTCATTTACTGAAAGTATAGTGTTTGGCTTAGGTGATTGGGCATGCAACCTTCAAATTTAATAAAATAAGTTTCCTTTTTTACTTAATCTAAATTTCATATGTGCTTCTCAGGCCCAGTAACTGAAATCAGTCTTGCGATTCTCAGCAAGGATACATGTTTCCAAGCTAGCCCCTGGATGTTTCCAACACTCAAATTCTTTTACTTGTAGTACATCTGTCTCCTGCAGCTGTACAGCTTGTTCAGTTCATCTGTCAACTTGCTTCTTCAATTGGTCTAACTACTTAATTTTACACAAAGTTTCCAATTCTAGCTGTTCTCTATTGATAGATGGAAGTAATACATGAGATCTTATTTCCATTACCAGTTTATAAAAGCCAGTAACCTTGCATGAATGCATTTTGGTTTAGGACTGCTATGAGACGACATTAGAGTGAAAGTTAGCTTAAACCTGCCCTCTGTGTTTTATCAATGTAAAATGGTTCTTAAACTGAACCAGGTCTTCTTTTTTATCACTTATCCATCATTTCCAGATGGCTCACTTGAACTGCCTGTGGGGTTGCTATGTTCTACAGTGCAGGGGAGACTTCCTTGCTGGAGACTTTTCCACATCTTAATGACAGTGAGAAGACAACATAAGACAAGGGAGGCTGTTCTCGTGCCTCTTTAGTAACAAGGGAATTCTGCCTGGAGGAGGTTTGCTATTTGTAAAACCAGTCATGTTTAATGAATAGGGTCAGAATCTGTAGATAGGCAAAGGTTTTTTATCTGCAGGAAAGCTGAGAGTGGCTTAGGGAATAACTTGCACTACATTTGTGAAGTAAAGCCTCCACAGTGAGTCTGAAACAGTGAGATGTACGTATAGCAGGTTCCTTTTCTTGTTGATCTTCACACTTGTTGCATTCTTGCCTGTAGGCAGTGAGCCATCTGTGACAGCAGACATCTCCTTCTCTGCCTGCTTGGTAAGGCAAGACTGCTGACCTTTCAGACAGGTCTTCCTCACACAGATGATGACGATGATGATTTATGTATTGCTTGACTTAAAATCACATCAGAAATATAAAGCTCCTTTCTTAAAATCCAGGAGTCGCTGTCCATCCTTCCTGTCAGAAATGGGATATGGCTCTGTGTGGCTGCTGCATTCCCAGGCGAAGGATGAAAAGTACTTTCAAAAACCTCCCTGCAACTGGTTATTCTTGCTGTCCCATTACCATTCTCATCATAATATGCTACCTCTGCCCTTGCTTCCAACTAATAATCCATACTTATTGGGGAGGTTAAATGTGATTGTTGAAAGAAATAGGTTAAAAAGAATGGCAGCCAGTTGGGTCCATACTGACAAAATAAAAGCAATTACACTTAAGGGACTGGAAGCATTGAAATGACAGCTGAAGCAGCTCCAGACTCTGGAGCTTAGCAGGAAGTTCAAATGCCCTGTTTTGGTTTTCATTTTGGATGGAGTTTTTCAGAGGAATGGATTATAAATGGCTTCTACTGGGAGAGCAATTAGAATTAACTGGTCAAATAAGTTGGAAGTAATGACATAAGTACAAAGCTGACAAATTTTGTTACTGAATGGTCAGGCAGGAGATGAACAGTGGTTTACCATATCTGAGGAAATAAAAGCTACTGCAAACTAAAAGCTGAATTGATGTAATAGTTTTTAGTTGGGCTTGTAGATTCAAATGGGCTATGCTTCCAGACTGTGAATGCAAATCAGTGGGGAAGTGCAAATGGTTTCAAATCTTAAGCACATTGTTTCATGGTAAATAGTCTGTGATTTGGGGCCAAATTTTAAATGTCCATTAGTTCAGAAAGTAGAGAAGCACCAAAGCAAATGAAAATGTCAGTAGATTTCCAGTTCCCAGTGTTTCATTGACAGGAAGTACATAGCCCCTGAAAATATTAGTGGGAATCTGCATCCATTTTCAAGATCTAGGTGACAGCAACAGATAGACATCAGATCAGGACCACTGTTATGATCACTCTTAAGTCAGTGTGTGCAGTATCAGTGTTATCCTGCTCTTACATAATGGCAAATCTTAAGGCTTTAGTAAAAGCTGTAATTATGATAATGGCACTGAAGAAGAATAGCAGTCTCTGAATTTCCCTATTAGTTGTAGCTTGGACAACATTCACAATAGAATAGGAAGAGAAGCTATGAGACAGCATGCCTCGACACAGATGCTTATCAGAGTGCTATGTGTAAGTAAACCTATGTGACTCTGAGCTGTGCTGAAGACAATCCCCAACGCAGTTTGAAAGTCCACTGTTGCCCCAACGTGAGTTCTTTCCATTTGCACGCTTCTGCTTTTGCAGACACAAGAGGCTTTCCATGCTGAAATTATGAAGTGGTGAAAAAGATTATCATACTGTGAATGAAGCAGAAAGTCAAAACGTAGCATCTTCACAGGCCCTGTACTGCTGTCTTTGGAAAACTCCACCCTCAGTGTTTTACAGTTCTGGCTGTGGTATGCCCAGTTTCAACCACTGCAGGTTCCCATTGGAACACTAGCTGTTTGTATGCAAGGGAGAAGAACATACTGTCAGAATCTGCTGCTTTTGTAGTTTCTACCTAAATGCTGCTAATGGGAACTCAAATCTTGGTCAAATAAGTCTTGTTTTTCCTTTTTATCATTGTATTTAATTATTTTTTTCCATGTCTCACCTTACTTAATCTTGGCCCAGGCTTAAATACAATTTTTTGTTTCTTTCTTTTCCTGGTACTTTTAGACCCTGTAGGGATTTCTAACCAGTTAGTCACTCAGAATATAGCTCTTAGGTAGATTAAGAGAGGATTCTGCAATTTGCCTCCCAGCGTCAAGAGAAGCAGTGGCACGCTTGCTGGGGCAGTTCCTCACCAAGAGCAGCAATGCTGTCATGAATGATAAGTAAAAGTGAATTCATAGTTACTCCTCAAGGGTCATTACTAGATGCAATTTAGCATAAAAATGCCAAATATAGCTCCAATGTTCTTTGAAGAACTCAATTTTGTTTCACTCCCAGTAGAAATATTCATGAGTAATCTTCTGTAGAGTCACTTTTTTTACTGCTTAGTACTAAGATGTGCAATTATTTGATTGCATGTGTATCTTCCTTTTTCACAATTGGGAAATGAGTATGATCCAAAGCAGAGATAACTTTTTTTTGTCAAGTTGATCTATAGGTCAAGATCTGCAGCAGAGCAGAGGGCAAAGTTTATTAGCAATTGTTTTTTTAGGGGAGGTATTGTTTTCTGTTTGTTTGCTTTTAGAACACCTCACAGACCAGGTTTATACAGGAAAAATGAAAGCATTAAAAAGCTGGGCAATATTGTTCTTGGTGGTATTAATGTGTGATGCCTAACTCCCCAGAGATGTGGTAATGTGAAAAGCAAGCTTATGCTGAAACAGAATTACAGTTTGTAGGGGGTTGAGGCCAACTTCTTTTCTGCTGATAGGTGGATCAACCAGTCACTTAAATGTCTCTTAGGACTCTAAGAATGCTTTTGTTAAGGTTATTTACCCCAGACAATCTTTTCTCAGTGTACACTGACACCTTACAAGTGAAAGCTCAGTGTGATCCTATGCAACAGCGGTCAGTGCAAAGGCACTCAGACTGGTGTTAGTGTGAGTTTGTACTTTGGGGTAGCTTGGTGAAACATCCAGTCCTTTCCAGAGCTGTTTCCTGTGAATCTACGATTTCAAGAGGAACAATCATGCTGAGATAAAATTAGGTCTGTGCTTAACATGTAGTGAATTCAAACTTAAAGCTAATGTTCTATAAAAGTAATAGTATCCCAGTAAAATAATGACTGTCTTTTCAAATGCATTCACCCAGCTCAATAGGAGTATCTACACCTTTATCTTAGGCAGTCCGTTTTTAGAATGACTTTATCTAGCAGTACATTTTCATAATATGCTCATTGCTGGAGAATATGTGCTGATTAGAAATCTGTGGCACTGCTTCTGGACTCTGTTCTAATACAGGCTGTAAATTTCACTGAGCCGAATGCATTTGGAGATTTTAAGTAGCAGTCAGGTAGTTCTGGCAGTGTTACTTGCTCATAAGAGATGGGGCCAAGATGTAGAATTCAAATGATACTGAAGTCCATAAACTGAGTGTATTTGTACAGGGGGGAGAAGAAGTTGTGAGAGGATTACCTCTAAGTTCCCATGGGTATCTAGTGCAATAACAATGGTTCTGATTATATGATTTACTTGGGTCTTTTTGTCATTAAAATTCCTGTTTCGAGGAATCAGAACTAAACCACTTTAATAATCTGGAAAGATGCTGTTGCTGCCCTTCTCCAAGTTTTCCACTGAAGTAAAGTTAACTTTCTGTCTAATTTTTAGGGCTTTTTTTCAGTGGATGATTGTGTACTAATATTTGCTGTCTCTAGAGATCATTTTTCCGACAAACGCTTAGAAGGCTTTTGTATAGAAGTAGTATTATTAGTATCTGAAGCGACCTGGTGTTTCTGTAGTATGGTACTTGTTCTTCCAGGTTCTGTTGAACTCCTCGTAAGAGGACTGGCAAGTCATGCTCACCCCAGTGCAATGGCAGTATCCTGCCATCCTCTCCCTTACCTTTGTAATACAAGCTTTTGGGAACAGGGTCTTCTCTCCCTGTACATGTTTAAGAAGAAATGAATGTCTTACTCTAGCATGTCCCCAGATTTTGTGGTGGGATTAATGCAGTTTTAGCATCCAGAATAACAAACAGTTTTATATATGTAATAATCTCATTTTAGCTCTGGGTATTTGTACCAACATGTTTTTTCTATAAGACCCTCAGTATTATGTACTTCATTTTAAGTAACTGCACGTACTACCAATATTTTCAATTGCAAAGCTATAGTAATCTGTTATATTCAAGTTTCAATGAGTTTCTCATTTTTTACCTGTATCGAAATACATATAAGCTCAAATGAGCAAATTTATCATGTTAAAATTTTTTAATCTAACTCATAACTTTCCAAAGCCCTTTTAAAATGAGAGAAATTTGTATTATTTCATGATGCTGCGTTTTCCTTTCCTTGTTTTATGGGAACATGTTGGCATTCTCACAATGAAAAACACTACTAGCTTTGTTTAAAGGAAGAATTTCAAAATACAAGAACAAAAGCAAAAAAAAAAAAGTAACTTTTTTGTTTGTTTCTTTTTGTTTTGTTTTGAGTGTCACAGAATCACAGAATGGTTGAGGTTGGAAGGAACCTCTGGAGGTCATCTTATCCAACCCCCACTGCTCAAGCAGGGTTACCTAGAGCCTGTTGTTCTGGACCATGTCCAGATGATTTCAAAGATCTCCAAGGATGGAGACTCCAAAACCTCGCTGCACAACCCATGCCAGTACTTTTCATCCTCACAATGAAAAAGTGTTTCCCAATGTTTGGTGGGAACCTTCTGTCTTTCAGCTTGTGCTCTTTGCCTCTGGTCCTGTCACTGGGCACCACTGAGCAAAGCCTGGCTCCACCTACTTTACACCTTCCCTTCAGGTATTATATACATTAATAAGAACACCCCTAAGCCTTCTCTTCTTCAGGCTGAACAGTCCCAGCTTTCTTGGCCTTACCTTGTGTAATTGATGCTCCTGTCCCTTAATCAATTTTGTGGCTTTTTGTTGAATTCTCTACAGTATGTCCACATCTCTCTTGTGTGTCGGAGCCCAGAAATGGACTCAGCATTCTGGGTGCGGACTCACCGGTACCGAGTAGAGAAGGATCATCTCCCTTGACCTGCTGGCAACACTGCTCCTGATGCAGCCCAGGACACAGTTAGCTTTCTTTGCGACAAGGGCACATCGGTGGCTTATGTTCAAGTTGGTGTCCACCAGGACCCCCAGGTCCTCTTATGCAGAGCTACTTTCTAGCTGAGTGGTCCCCAGCACATATTGGTGCATGGGGTTGTTCCTCCCTGGGTGCAGGACTCTGCACTTCTTGTTGAACTTCACGAGGTTTATGTTGGCCCATTTCACCAGCCTGTCACCAGCCTCTGGATGGCAACACAACCCTCTGGTGTATCAGCCACTCTTGCCAGTTTTGTGTCACCAGCAAATTTGATGAGGACTCTGCCTCATCATCCAGAGTATTAATGAAGAGGTAAAACAAGACTGGACCTGGTATTCACCCATGGTGTACATTGCTAGTTACTGGCCTCCAACCACCAGTTTTCAACCTACCTCACTGTGTGTTCATCCAGCCCATTCCTCATCAGCTTCCTTATGAAAATCGTATGGGAGACTGTCAAGCTTTACTGAAGTCTAGACAGACAATATTCACTGCTTTCCCCTCATCTACCTTGCCAATCATTTCATCATAGAAGATTACGAGGTTGGTCAAACATGGCCTCCCATGTGTGAATCCATGCTGACTGCTCCCAATCGCCGCCTTGTCCTTCACGCGTCTAGAAATGTTTTCCAGGATTAGCTGCTCTTTTACCTTCCCAGGGATCAAGGTGAGGCTGACCAGCCTGTACTTCCCTAGTTCTTCCTTCTTGCCCTTCTTGAAGATAGGGCCATTTGCTTTCCTCCAGATCTCAGGCACCTCTCCCAGTTTCCATGTTTATTCAAAGATTATCAAGTGGTGTCTTATCATTGTGCTTCATGATGGCATCAGCTAACTCCCTCAGCACTCATGGGTACAGCCCCTCAGGATCCATGGACTCAGGTATGCCAGTTTTCTTAAATATTCTCTAACCTTAGCTCTGAGTCAAGCTAATCATGTTCATAGCACATCTGTGGATACCTTGTGTCAGCTGACAACTCCTTACTTCTTGAAGAACTCAGAAAATTGTTGTGTCTGTTCTAAACCACAAAGAAAAGTTGGAAGGGAATCTAGGATGCTTTGCCAGTGCCTGGGCTTTAGTTTCTCTGTAGTATGTCTTAGGGGGGAGAAAATATGTGTGGGATTCAAGAAAGGCTTTTTTGACTTGGCTTTTTGTCTTCAGCAAATGCTTTTAAAAACTAATTACCATACAGATGACCATACAGATGTCTGTTAATCTATTTAAGTGTTGAACTTAATGTAATATTCTGTGCTAAACCCGTAACTTTTACAATGTAAAAGTGCTGAAGTACAGACTAGGATTTTAAAAACTTACATACAGTAGGTAAAAACATATCTGCAATGATTGAGTTTTAATAGTAAAACTGAAGAGCTCTTGAGAAGAGGGCATCACATTTGGAAAACTGAATTTTATAGAGCCATAGAATAATATAGGCTAAAAGTAATGTCAGGAGGTCTCTAGTCCAACCTTTTGCTCAAATCAGGGTCATCTATTGGAGCAGATGGCATTGCTCAGGGGGCTTTCCACACAGTTCTTGAAAACCTCCAAGGACAGAGGTAAAACAACCTGCCTGTGAAGTTTGCTCCACTGCTTGACTGTCGTCACTGTGAGAAAGTGTTTCCTTCTATCCAGTTGGAACCTCTCTTATTTCAGCTTGTTGTCTCTCATCCTTCCACTACACACTGCTAAAAAGAGCCTAGGTCAGTCTTCTTGTTAACTCATTGATCATGTTAGGCCTCTCTGAAGATGTCTCTTCTCCAGGCGGAGCAAACCCAGTTCTCTCAGCTTCTCCTTGCAGGCAAAGTGCTTCAGCCCCCTGACAGCCTTGGCAGCCCACTCTGAACTTGCTTAAGTAGATGATGGTCTTCCTCGCATTTGAGGACCCAAAGCTGAATGTCATATATTTGATGCAGCCTAAAAGATGCCAAGGGAAGGAAGATAATGACTTTTCTCAATTTACTGCCTTTTCTTCTGTTAATACAGCCCAGGATGTTGTTGACCTTTTCTGCCAGGGCACACTGTTGGCTCATGTTCAGCTTGCTGTCTATCAACACTCCCAAGTCCTTTGCCATAGAGTCACTCCTCAGTCAGCCTGTCTCCATCCCATATAATTGCCACGGCCTCTTCATTACCAGGTGCAGGACTAGGCATTTGTCCTTGTTGAATTTCATAATATGTCTGTTGGCTCATTCTTCCATTCTGTCCACATCCCTTGGGACTGCAGCCGTTCTGTTGAACATATCAACCGCTCCTCTCAGTTTGCTGTCATTTGCAAATTTGACAAGAGTGAATTTTGTCACCTCCTCCAGATCCTTGATACAGATGTTAAACAGGTTCCAGGACAGACTTCTCTGGTTCTCCACTTGTTACTGATCTCCAGGTACAATATGACCCACTGTTACCCTCTGAACCCAATCATCCAACCAGTTTTTTTGCTTACCTAGTTGTCCACTCACACAGATTGTATCATTTTAACTTGGATACAAGAATATTGTAGGAGACAATGCTGAAGTCCTTGCTAAAGCTGAAGAGCATCCACTGCTTCCTGACCCCACAAATCCAGTCATTTCCTCATAAAAGACAGTCAGTTTTTTTAGGCATGAACTAGCCTTGGTAAAGCCATGCTCACTGTTCCCAGTCACCTTCTACTTCTCGTACCCAGAAATGTACTTCTAGAGGACTTGCTCCATGTTTTTCCCAAGAACCAAAGTGAGGATGACTGGCCTACAATTCCCTGAATTGACATGTCAACGTCTTTTGAAAATGAGTGACAATATTTATCTACTTCCAGTTGTCACAGATCTCCCCCTTGATTTCCTGTGAGTTGAAGTTACAGCCTGCGGCTTTCAAACAAGTAGAAGCTATCTTTTTGTTTCCAGCCATTTGCCCACAGTTGTCCACTCAACCTCCTTGTGGGCTTAAGAGAACTGATGTTAACATTGAACTTCACCAGAACAGGAAGGATTTACTTGATGATCTTGAATGTCTTTTCCAACCTAAATAATTCCATGATTTTCATGATTCTGCTGCAATGCTCAGAGGAAGCCGTAGTTCTTATGCAGGTTTCTTGAAGAAGCGATGTCTCTGCTTGTCTAGTGTTCACAAATACCACAAATAACTTTCAAACTTATTTGCAGATATTGAATTAATATAACAGTGTAAAAATTTCCAAGATTTAGTCACGCGTACAAATTCCATAAAAAATACAGAAATATAGGGTGTGGAGAATGAGAATAGCTATATAAGTGCCCAGGTGAGAAAAGAACTTAACTATATTATTAGTCACTAAGCAGTCCCTAGTGAATATATAAATTTATATGATTATAATCTGACCTGAGATTCCAACCACTGCGCATGTGGATATATAAAGAAAATCAATCTTCTTTAGTGACTGTTGTATATGGAACTCTTTTCTTTGAAGTACTGCTAAACACCCTTTAAATTAGTTGTAGGCAAACATTCTTGAGAATGGTTTGCTCCCAAGAATGCTTCTGAAAAGCAAACATCTCTAATTCTTTAATGGCCTCTAATGATCTCTAATCTGTTCATGGACAGATTAATGATGGGACTACCTATGTTACCTCTTCTGAAAAGCTTTTGATTTTTCCCTTAGTCATAGAAGTTAATTTACCTAATTAGGGAACAAAACTGATGTGATACAGGTGATCACACCCTGCAGATAGCCAGCAAGTATTATCCTCTTGATTAAAGCTCCCAGCATCTTCTGTTGGTGCAGTGGCAGGCTCCAAGTGAATATTTTAGGAAATCCAGATGCAGGAATCTGAGCATTTGGTAAACATTTGTAAGTAACAAAACCAATGAAAACTGTTCTCAGTGTTTAAAAGG
Organism: Falco peregrinus; assembly: GCF_023634155.1. NCBI lineage: Eukaryota > Metazoa > Chordata > Aves > Falconiformes > Falconidae > Falco > Falco peregrinus. Next base: position 50,571,617 of record NC_073724.1, on the reverse strand, counting down.
CTAAACTAAATGAATAAATACAAGATTACAGTAGCACATGTAGAACAGTAAGTACGGGTTGTTCTGCTTGTTATGCTAATTGGCAATGCTGAAAGTTAGTCTCTCTCTAGTGGTGGCTCAAAACTCTTGGTGTTACCACTTATTTGTGTATACAGGTGCAAGCCGGGTGCAATACAAAAGACCTATCTCAATTCTATAACAAGTTCTGGTTAGCCTATGGACTGGACTAGGAAATGAGAAACTTGGAAAACAATCTTTTCCTTCTTTTTAGCATCAAATATGAATGATTAACATTAGAAGGGAAAGTTATAAAATGTTTTATTCTCTCTCAAATTAGTTCTTGTCAGTTTTAAAAGCTTCGTAGAATCATTATGTCACCATGTCATCATGAAACTCATCTGAAACATCACTGTTTTCACTTCAGTCAGAAGACTAGAAAGTTGTATCATTTAGGAACTGGTTTTCAAACTGGCCTAGAAACTCCAGTTTCATTTCCAGAAAGAGACACTTGGTTATTAGAAAGAATAATTTACTCTAAAGTGCAGTGAAATTCTGAAAGAGAGGTGGTGAGATGTGTTGTGACCAGAGGTTTTGAAGACTTGATTAGAATCTGACTGCATCAAAGTGGGTGTGTGCTGGTGCTGTGCAACTGCCTGTGCTGGAAGAGGAACAGGTTAGTGTCTTGGGGTCCTCTTCTAAGATTATGCATTTCACATTCCTCACCTCCTGTATTATCTTTCAGTGCCATAGATATTAATGTAATGATAAAACACCACCAGGTTTATCCTGTGAAACACTAGTGTAGCATTTTCTCTGAATCAGTGACAGAATCTGATCAGTATTAAGCTTCTACTCCTGCTGTCCCAGAGTTTCAGGCTGGGGAGGGTAACTGGAGGCTCCCTAAACTTTTGCTTCTGTGGATTGACACAAAAACAGAAATGGAGGGAAACAAGGAGGGGCTTTGTCTTCACTCAATCTTCTTTGCTGCTCCAGAGCAGAGTTTTCCATTCTTAGGTAAAACTGATCAGAAGGACCCATAAAGAGAAATCCTTCTGAAAATACTGTAGTGAAAGCATTCTGGACACTTTTTTTGAGAAGATATTCACTAAATTGGGAGATCTCTGAAAGTCAATGATTAATATGATGTGTGATGTGGTACTATTTCTGTTCTGCCTTTGTGTCTGATTTTCTATTGGGAGGTTGTTGATAGGAGGAAGTGAAGAGAAGAGTCTGTAAAGACAGCCAAAACTTTCTTCAGTGTCTAGTGAAACACATACCAACTGCTATTCTTTCGGCAGGAACAGTACCAATACTGTCAGCACAGATATGCTTCTAGGAGGTTACAATGATGTTTCTTGGCTATCCAGTTCTTTTGAAACAGGAATGTATGTTAACAGAAAAAGCTTGCTGTGAACCGTACAAGGAAAAAAAAAAATAAACTCGTTTCCTTTTTGTCCTTTCTATCTTACTGCTCACTTGCTGGATCTGTTCTAGATCACTCTAGTTTTAATGGAGAATTCTCTTCTATAGAGAATTGACAATGTAAAGCCGTTTAGGACTAAGCCTTGTCTATAAGTGTCCCCGTTAAAGTACCATCGGGGCTAATAGGAGGTTCTTAGAATTAAGTGAAGATGGGAAATAAATAATGTAATGACTAATCCTTCAAAATTTCTGGGACTTTGTAGTAATCTAGGTCCATATTCTATTCTGCTAGTACCTTTGTGCTTGCTGAGGTCATATACTTTACTCTGGAAACTTGTTAGCTTTGATAACAGAGCAAGGCTTGAAGGCTAGACAAAGAAGTCTAGCCATGGAAGACTTACTTAATGCATGGCACCGTGGACTGAAATTCTACAGGAAACATTAGCTTTTTTTTCCTGTAGATAGTATTAAAGGATTTTAACTATTTCCAGTGTTCTGGTAAGGTTCGCCAATTAAGACATTTTGGTAGCTTCACAGTTTCCGAAATGCAGGTTATACCCAGAGATATTCTGTAACTTCTTTGTCATAGTTTTTTGAAGACCAGTCTGAAATACAGGCTGCAGCCCTTCCTTTGCATCCCAAAAGGTCAGGGATGCATCCATGCATTATTATGACTGTTCTCAAAATACTTACCTAATATCAAATACGGTTTTCATTATAAAGTATCTGGGGTTACCAAAAACTATCAATTCCTTGAACTATTCATATAAAATGTTGCCTTCAAAGATACATGTATGAAAAGTATTGGTGCTTCTTGTGTTGAAGACATATTAGATATTTTATCATCTTATTTCTGGTGGACTACAGACATGCTCTATTTTATGCTCTGCTAGTGAAGTAGAAAGAAACTATGCTCATGAAACTAGATGAAGCTACAAAACTAAACTGAAATGGAGATGCTGGAACTTTTGCCAGGCAAAGAAGCATGAGAGGAGAGGATGACTTCTGTTATAACTAGCAGTGCCACATTTTCCAAAATGCCCTCCAAATCCCTTGCGTATATACACATTTCTCATGCAGATTTCAGATTTGGGAAAAAAAAAAAACCAAACCTGCATGTAAAATATAGTAATTTATCATTCTAGCTGAGGTAAAAATTCAAGCTCTACTGGAGTTTTTTCCCCTTGAAACTTGTAAACATAATTTGGGACTGTTTTAAAACACTTTTGGTCGCTGAATGGTGAGCTCACTAATGCTTTTATGTAGTCCATTAAACCCAGGAAAGATTATTCAATTGTTATGGGAGACTGGAAATGCAAATAAAAGTCATTGAAATAGTCTGCATTGTGAGAGAAGTGTTTGAAAATGAGTTTGGAGAGGACATGTTTTTGACTGTATCTTCTAAAGTGAGCAGCAGGAAAACGTCTCAACCTCTTGTAAACCATATAAAATCAATTGATGTGGAAAGCAGCAAAGGCAGAAAATGGAGTATGTCATAGATTGTAACAGAGTTCCAACAGCCTGTTTAGAGAACAGACTACCATAAATATATCTATGATACAGAAAGCATACCAGCTGAAATTATAGAGGATTTTCTTAGTCTGAGAAATGCATATTCCAAAGATTGTTTCTGGTTTAATGCTTTCTATTCCAGGAAGACTTAGATGGTGAATTCAAAATATATTTGCAGTTCCATCATAACTTCAATGTAGAATATTTAGCATGGGAAATTCAGATAGATGCTTTCTCTTTTTACACCTGACTCCTGTCTTTCCTGTCTTTCTGTCCTTTATTTTTAATCCATCCCTTCTTTTCTGTTTTGGTTTTTTGTTTTTAATTTTTTTAAAAAGGTGAATTGGGGAAGGGTTCTTGTATGGATGAACTAGAACTTTACCTCTTAGAGCAGGGGTCCTCAAACTACAGACTGCAGGCCGGATACGTCCTCCCAGGGTCCTCAATCCGGCCCCCAGTATTTACAGAATACCCTTCCCCCCACCCCGGCCCCACCAGGGGTTGAGGGGGGGAACCAAGCAGCTGCAGATGACTGCCTGCCACTTCATCTATGCTCCGGCCCCCTGGTTAAAAAGTTTGAGGACCCCTGTGTTAGAGTAATGCCAGCATTCAGAACTGGAACTTTAAGTCCATTTTAGTTTAAATTATTCATGGTTTTTGTATATATGAACAATTATTCTCTTCCAAAATCAACTGAATACCATCACCAACTTCATCAGCAATCTCTGCTGTCACAGGTGAGCCTTTCTGTAGCAATGGGAATGCAAATAGGAACATTGCTACATATATCAATGTAGTGTTTTATCTCTTTCTCCTCAAATTTTATGCATGTCTTTGCATTAGCTCTGACTTTTTAATACCATGTTTAAAATGTAGAAACTAGAAGCCTCTGCAAAGTTTTCTTTGTGCATATAAACAATGATTGCGTCCTTTTACGCATCCTGGAAGTCTGTCTGTTGCTTGTCCACTATGCCCCAAGTGACTTTCTCTGCAGTCACTGTTTCCAGAAGTACAGCCTCAGCATAGGATGTCTTCCGCTATATATATAGATGCATAATTTCACATTTGACTGTATATAAATGTGTTTTATATTTGATTTATTATGGCTCTTGCTATGCATTCTTGCAATCATTGCTTACCAGTTTCAACTATAATCTCTAAAGGATAGACTACTGTAAATATAATGGTTGGACTAATGTCATTCACATGGTTTGATGGGAGATTATAGCAGGCTGCTTCTGTAATTTTTAATAAGCTAACTCATGTGATTGCTATTTTCCATCTCATATTTATTACTCTAATGTAATAAAAACACACTTTAAATTTGCTGTATTTTCTATTTTCAGTCACAGAGCATTTTATACTTAGTTTCTCAGAGACTCAGATGGGGGTAACGACAAATAAATGCCACATGCAGACTCCCAAAAGATGTATTTGTGTTTTCTAATGATAAAGGTTGTTGGAAGTAAATAACACAGCAGTCACTGGTGTTTTATTTTCATCCTCTATATCTAAAGTGACAGCTATTACATTTGCTTGGTCTTTTAAGCAATGGTCTTTTTTTAATATAAACTTAATTTGCTTCTTTACTACAAGAAGTGATTTAATGTAACACATATTTATGTTAAAAGTCATTAAATTGCTGGCTAACTGCATTTGGGCAAAATGCAGATTGCTACTCTTGCAGATGCAGTGATACGTCATCTTCTTAAACTTTCTGCATTAGCTTGTCCCTCTTTCACTGACTGTCCTGGTTTTGGCTGGGATAGAGTTAATTTTCTTTTTAGTAGCTAGTGCAGTGCTGTGTTTTGGCTTTGGATAACCACTGATGTTTTTAGTTGTTTCTGGGTGAAGTTTATACTGAGTCAAGGACTTTTCAGTTTCTCAGGCCCTGCAAGCCAGAGGGCTGGAGGGGCACGGGAAACTGGGAGGGGACACAGCCAGGACAAGTGACCCGAACTAGCCAAAGGGATGTTCCATACCACAGAACATCATGCGGGGTGTATAAACCAGTGTGTGTGTGTGTTGGCTGTTTTTCAGAGACTGGATGGGCATCCGTCAGTGGGTGGTGAGGAATTGCATTGTGCATCATTTGTTTTCTCCTTTCCCTTTTGGATTTCATTCCTTCCCCCTTTTCCCTCCTTTTCATTATAACTGTTATTATTATTGTATATTTTGTGTATTATTGTATATGGCTCTAATTATTATTATTGTCCTTTTGGTTTTATTTTATTTCAATTATTAAATTGTTCTTATCTCAAGCCCCAAGTTCTACACTCCTTTCAAATTCTTCTCCCCAACCCTCTGGTGAGGCAGGAGTGAGCGAGTGTCTGTATGGTACTTAGTTACTGACTGAGGTTAAACCATGACACCAACACACTCCTTGAAGAATTCCCATACAATGACATGGTTAAAGCACAATACTGACCATCTGAAATGCATAGGGTGGTTTGTGTTTGTGGTTTTGTGGGGTTTTTTTTGGGTTTTTTTTTTTTTTTTGCCAAGGTAGTTTTGGATTTCTCTTTGCATTGCTATAAAACACAGCGCTTGAATTTAGGGGTTTTTGTTGTGGTGGTTTTTTTTTTTTTCATTTATTAGATGTGGGATCCATTTATTGCTTAGTTTATTAGCATAAATTGCTACATTTATAATATAACATGGTGGCAAGCAAAACTGAGCTTGGATCTCTAAATACTGCTAGAAGACATAAATACATTAAATCGATTGTTTTTTCAGGAATAATCACTGGATTACTGTTTCTTTAGTTAGGTATATATACTTACCACGAACCCCAAAAATGCACGTGCACACACACATACGAGTCAAGTTCCCCCTTACAGAAGATGACTTATAACCCATGTAAATGAAATTTTCATGCAGATGTATGAATATAATCAAACTGCGAATGAGATTCAGTGTGGTAAGAATAAGTCAAGAAACAAAACCTGTGGTGTTATACCTGAATTTAACTGAGACTCTGCATATGGTTTGCTAGGGCTCAAAAGTATTTTTGCACATAAAGTACTGGGCAGAAGGCCTAGAGAAGGTCTGCCCAAGGTAGCTCTAGGTAGCCCACCCACTACTGGTAAGTGCTGCCCTTTGGATCATGCAAGGCTTTGTGGAGGACCTCCCTGCACAGGAAGGCCACTATGCACTTGAAGTGATGCTCTTTGACTTTGCAGGGGGTCTGCATGCCTGCCCTGAGTCATGAGGAGTCATCAAGTTACAGCTATGGCTAATGTGACCTTTTTCACATAATGCAGCAGAACAGGCTCTGTGTTACAGAAGTGAATAGCAATTCATTTTACTTTAACTTCCAGGCTGCCATCAGCTTATTGATGGCTTTGTCACTAATGATTTGGTGGGAATGATTTCTTTTTACATAACACCTGTCATCCAGAAGCATCCCAAAGTACTCTATAGCCTAATTTACTGATTACTCAGAAACGCTTCCATCACTTGTAAAAAGCAGCCTTGGATAAGAGGTGGCAACTGTGTGCTACAGCTCAAAATCTACTTGCCAGAGATAGATGGGAAATGGAAGTGGTACTTAATAGGGTCCAGGGAGAGCCATCTAGTCCTGGTAAATGAGAGTTTAGCTACAGCTCATATATTTGTGATCTGTGCTGTACAAACTTTTAGATGAGGGAGGGAGGCCTTAGAAAGGGTTTGTGGAGAGACAGGGGGAAGATAGGGGATGATGAGGTTCTGCATGCAGAGGTGTTTGGGTTGTGGAATGGGAAGCCACGTCAGAAACTCTGCTTTCTAAGACAGACCATTTCCTGGCAATTAAAGTTATGCGGTTTTCTCATGGAGGAAGTCTCATACTGCAGTGTCATAGAGATTGCCATTCATTTATCTCACAATTGTTTTTAACTTACAAGCTTTCTAATTAGAAGATTCAAAGGTGAGAATTGCACAATATCTCTTGAAGAAAAAACAATGTAAATACTTAAATTTACAGATTTATTTTTAACAAGAGCAGGAATTTAGATTTCACTTCATCAGACTGACATTTTGATGTCAGTGCTGAATGATGGAAACAACCCTTTACACAATTGTAAAAGGTTTATAGTTTCTATTATGGCCTAGGTTTGAAAGAGGAAGGAACTTTACACTGCGAGTTTCTTCTTGACCGGTTTCTTGTAAAGGCCTTCTGCACCGAGAGAAATAGGAACTCATGTAGTATATAGGAAAATCCACATATGGTAATAATGATTAAAAGATGTTTTGACATTGTAAAATACTTTACAGATGAAAACAGGTCTCCATTAGAGTGGAGGATACAGAGGACATTTTTAAAGGTCCTGTGATTGCATCTCCAGTATTATAGGCTGGGAAATTTATTATCTTTTGTGCTGGTATGCATTTCAACAAATAGATGGTCTAGTGATAACAAGTGATAATAGAAGATGTTTCAAAGCCAGCAACTTACTATATGTTAGTATAACAGTAATTTTTGTTCATTTGTTTTAATTTAAATTCTTATTTTTATTTCTGGTTTTTTTGAGGCAAATATTCCAAGGGGTTTTGATATGCTGTGCTGATGGATGAAGGACTTTGATGTTCTATTTCACATGTAAGCACAGAATCACAGGATGGGTGAGGCTGTAAGGAAACTTTTGAGATCATCTAGTCCCACACCCTGCACAGGGCATGGTCAGCTAGAGCAGATTGCCCAGGACTGTGTACAGTTGGCTTTTTAATATATCCACATATGGAGACTCTACAAGCTTTCTGGGCAACCTGTTCTGGTGTTTGACAACTACTGCAGTAAAAATGTGTGTTCTTGTGTTCAGATGGAATTTCAACAGTAATCTCCATCAGAAAGTGAGCAAACATAATCTTTAGGTACAATATCGCTTTGAAAAATGGAAATGATTACTCGTGTTCTAGGAAAGGTGAAGTGAATTCAAAGGAATCTTTTTTCCTTTTTATTCACACCTGAATGACTTTTTTTGTGTGAAATAGAAAAAGTTGTTTTAGGAAATAAGAATAAAAACTCCATGGGAAGTATTGTAGATGATGTTTCAGTTCTTCAGGCATTGAACTCAAGTAAGAGTAACTTAAAACACTGTTCAATAAGAATAAATTCTAACGGTCTTGCTAAATAATTCAGTCTGCAGTAGGATAATAAAAGAGACTTTTCAACAGTTTTCAGATGTGGAGCCTTCCCTGAGAAATGAACAACAACACTGATAAAATCATAATTGTTTGGATACTCGCTATGCCTATCATGTTGGAAGGGTGTTTGTAAGCCTGCTGCGCTACTTTGAAAAGTACTGGGATCCAAATAAGATGTTTTTTTTCTATAATGTGATTTCCCAGGGATGCAGGGCTTTTGCAAAAGTGCCCACTTAATTGCTTGAAAATACATTATGGGCGCTAACTGCAGCTATCAAGTTTGTAAATAAATGGTTTGCGTGAATTTTATTTTTCAACTCATACAAAGGTAAAGATTTTGAATTATTGTGTCTCATTGGAGCACCAGTTTTGGTGCCACTGAAGGTAACAGTGAAAGTAATCTTCACTGAGACCTTGATTTCACATTGTGACCAAGTGAAAGAGTACATGAAAAGGTGGGTGGTCGGAAATCGTATGTAACCTTGGGTGATGGACAAGAAAGCATTGGAGACAATTTCCTCAAGAATCTATTTGATATCAGTCTTAAGGGAAAGACCACATCTGACAATCCTACATTTGAATGAATTCAGTGTCAGAGTGATTCTACTTGTTTTCTGTGTCCTTGGACAGCACTCTTTCAAACTTAATTGCCTGCAGTTAGGCCTATGTAGACAGCTACAGAAAAGAAGCAGCATGATAGGAGGCTTTGAGCCCTGTAACTATTGTCCCTGAATGCTTTTTTATTAAATTTTTTCTGTTCACTCTCATCAGTCCCATAAACAGTTGCTAGAACTCCTTGGTCAAGGCATTTATACAAGGTCCCCAAACAGTTTGTTTATTTATTTAGTGTTTACCTAGGTTTTGAGATTATGAAATGGCAGATAGATTTACTTAAAGTAAAACCCAAACCCCCACACCATCTGGACTGAACTAGGAATTTGTCAGTTTTATTCTTCTAGAAAATTGTTTTATATTTTGCTCTTAAAACTTGTTCAAAGAGAAACTGACCTTTCTAGAGAAACCAATTATGTTTAGAAACCTGAGCTGATATTTGGATGCTCTAATGGTTCCCATTGTTAAAAAATATTTTGGAAATATTGACCCTCCTGTAATGCACCATCAACTGTGGGAGCTGGAAGGCTTCATGCTGACTTATAACAGCCGAAGTCATGAAAAATTATGCATTATGCTGATTTTCATTATCATATTTTATGTGGGTGTTTTTTCCCCATCAACAAGCCCAAGTAAATAAAACCCAAAATAAGATATTTTTTGCTCAAAGTATGCAGAGCTTTGGAGTGGACGTTTTATGTTTATAAGTATGTAAAAGTTCCTTCTGAATTGTTATGTAATATAAAAGCCTCCTAACTTAGAAAGCAAACTGGATTACACTTTTTCCAATGTATTTTTCAATAACATTTAAAAACTGGTTCCTTTTCCAAATGATGCAATAAAGAATATTAAGCTACATCTTCTAGAACGTGAATTTTAATAGATCTGCAAAATTTTGATGTTAGATTTAGAACATGCTTTGCTTTGAACACAGATTGCTTTTACCTAGTCTGGAAGGATGTTGTGACTATTATGGGGACTTCCAATAGGAGTCACAGAGAGAAACGATGTACATCCAAGAGAAGAAAAATTATTTTTATAAAACAACAGTACAACAGTTTAGTAGAATCATTTGTGATCTTGGCAGTGATGGTACTTAAAGGCTTGTATTGTTTATTCGTCCTCTTAAAATTTTTTTCATGATCCTCCAAGCAAGTGTGATGAATGAAATCTGGGAAAAATTTGAGAGATCCCAAACTAAACGTGTAGCTCTAAAATAATAAGTACTATCCCCCGTCCCAACTCTGTCTTCACGGAGGCTAAGGAATCAGTGTAGGACAGTTCTAGAGAGAAATATTTCCAGTATTCATAATCAGAATGGTTTTAATACAAAAGTTTCCAAATGCAGTGGGAAATGCCAGTGATAGGAGGGACAGTAACTGCTGTGTGAAGCTTCTAGGGAAGGTGCCCTGCTTGTTTTGTCTTCAAAGGAGTATTTTACTTCCCCCACTTTCCACATTTAATGCAAGAGATGGGACCTAAATGAAGAAGGTAGCTTTGGGAATAAAACTTGTTTAAAATGACCTCTGAATGGCAATGAAAACATAGCTATCATACAGAACTTGCAGTGTGTATTGGTTCTGACTGTTCCCTTTGCCATGCCATTGCCGTGCCTTTAGTGATGACTAACATATGTTGCATGTTTATTCTTTTCCCTATAACTCAAGAGAAAAAGCTTGTGCAGTGAAATATTTTGTTTGCTTTATAAATTTATCCTGCATACATTTACTGTAAGCTTGTTATATGAAGCAGGGTCAAAGAAATGTTCTTTGAACTTGAAAGCTCAGATTGTTATTGCCTTTAGCCCTTTGAAAGATCTCTCCATGGCCTTAACTGTACCTGGAGAAAGCTCTTCTTTACCAAGGACAAACCTTTATCCTCGAGGTAGACACTTCAATTGAATGTTTAAGCTGAGAAATACCTGTTTGTATAAAATATTGTAATATTCAGTGAAACAACTGATAATAACATCAATACTCTAGCCAAGAGAATTAGAAAGAAAAGACAGCATCGCATGATAACTCAAATAAGGTTTATATATAAACACAACTCCCGATATAACTAAATTCCAAATTACTCTTAAGAATAAGCAGGGGAAGGAGGAAAAAATTCTTAACATTGGAAAGGCAGTCCTAAAAACATATTCAGCAAAATATTCCATTCAATCCTGTATAAACCCAATGTTTGTTTCTAGACTTGCATTTTTTAACAGTATTTGATATTTAAAAGACTTTTGTGTATCTCAGTGGAAAATTTTCCAATGAAGATAATTAAATTCACAAACACCACTTCTTAAATAACTGATTTCAAAGAGAAAGTAGATAAAAACAAATAAATCATAGTGATGAGATTAAAAGGCAAAACCCTCAGGAAGGCTGTTTATAATGCACCCTAGAACAAAGACCATGGCTTTCCTTAAAAGATTAGTATATGCTGTAATTTCAGCGAAACTGAAAAACATAGCTGCTGAAAAAGTAATCAGTAAAATTCTTTAAGACATGTTAATACTTCCTAGCAAAGCAGCTAAGCAGACAGAAGCAGCATAACATCTCCATTTTTTCAGGCTTCATTAAACAAGCATTAAAACCCTCTTAACACAGACTGGCATGAATGAAAAATGTTTGCTGTTCAAACAAGTGAAGTCACATCCTCCTAAACCCTTAAGATGATACAAGGTATGAAACAAAATGGAGGTTTTCTGGTTCTTTTCATGACAACTCATGATTTGTACAGCACTGACGGTGGTTTGGAAAGTATGGAATAGAGAGATATTTTCCTTTTAAAATGAATATGAAGTAGGACCTGTGCCTAGCTGGCCAGCAGACCACAGTAATTGTGTTGCTGAGTCTCTCACTGAAGTTTCACCTGAGCTTTGATCAACACGATACTAAAAAGCAATGTAACTTGAAGAGGTTCATACCCAGACTCTGGTCCTGTGAAGACAGTCTCAGTTGGTGGTTTCTGGAAATTTCTGGTGTATATAGTTCAGCTTTCAATAACTTTTAAATAAAAGAAGGGTATCGGGGGAGAAGAAAGGAAGGATTCAAGAAGCTCTGAAGTCTCCTCCAGGCATTTCTTTTTGCTCACACTGTATACCTTCATTGCTGTTACGCTGGTGGAAGAAAAATTACAGACAAGATGAGAGATTTCTGAACCAAAGTAATTCACCCTGCCCTAAAGACACCTCTTGCTGTGGTAAGTACTTACCCCAAACTCAACAGAAGCTTTTCCACTGACTCTAATGATCTTTGCATGGGGCATAAGAAGCACAGGGGCTGGGCTAACAGACTTCTTGCACTTTGTTTCTCAACTGGAAACAACTGTGTTCTGTTTTTAATGCTGTTCAGAGACTATATTATTATATGTAAGCGTCTAGGTCATGCAGTCATGAAGATAATTTTTTTGAATACAGCTTTGATTTTACTTTGTGACCTGAAGTTTTCAGGCATCCTCAGACAATGAACCTAAAGATGTGTTTGGAGCATCAGACCACATTAAGTGGGTGCTCCTGTGCCATTGGGATCTAGTGCTGAGCAACACACTGCTTGCTTACTTTGTTAATAGACCTGTTAACTAAGAGTAAGCATGATGTGGACTGAAATGGGGCAGGGGACAAGGTGATACCTTTGGTAAATGATGAGGATGTTGGGATTATTTCCATGAGATGACTGGCTACTTGGCTCTTTATCTGTGTAGTAACATCACCAAAATGTTATTAGTTTTACGGAGGATGGATTGGCATATGTTGCCTTGCTTTACTAGAATTTCCCATTTCAGTGGAACGCAGCCAACACTGCATGCCATTTACATGTGAGGCAATCCCTTTGCAGCCAATGGAGGAAAACAGGCACTTCTAGAACATAAACTTCTTTGTAGTCTCGTTTTTCTATCAATCCAGAGACTCAGTCATGGTCTTATGGTTTTTTAAGTACATGAGTTCTTTCCTTGTTGCTAACATCAGTGTACTACTACAGTCATATTTGAAGCTTGCCACATATCTTTTTACATAAATGAGTCCTTTCCCTGCCAGTACCCAATCTGTTTAATTTCGTACTTCCATTTTGCTGGGTGCATTAAGAAGCACTTCAAAGCAGCTCTTTTTTTTGCTTTCAAAGGATTCTTTTGAACCTGTATAAAGGGTAAGCTTTTAAGTTGTAGACTTTGCACATGAAAACACATTTATAGAGTGCCTAATCCTTATCTTTGAACCCTTCAGACTACTTATCTATCATTGTTGTGGCATACACAAATAGACTGCCTTGGATGTGATGTTGTCTTGGGTTATTAACCTCTGCCATTGATTCTGTCCCAGTTGTTTCTCAGTTGATTGTTGCATAGCATAAAACATAGATCATTATGTGTAAAAAATATTGTTTGCCTTAGAAAAATAGCTGCACTTACCCTTCAAAACTTAGTTGGCTTATATTTGGAAAGGAAAAGCCAAAAGATTATTTCTGCCTGAAAGTTTTCATCAGAGCTCTCTTTACAGATCTCATTCTTCTATTAGAAACATTAGAAATTTGCAATAATAAATTATAACATCAACTCCTATTGTGTTCCCATCAATGAGGAACCTCTACATAGGATTTTCATTCAGATAGACCCATATCAGTGTGATTTTTGATATATCATTGAAATGGGGCATCACTTCAAAGCAGCAGTGCTCAAAACAATGAGAGAACTTAATAAATAGTGAAGAATTGGTTATTTCCATCTACCTGACTCCAGTTCTTTTCAGCTATGGAAGGGCTTAAGAAATGTACCTCAACATTTCTTAATTTTCCTTTTTTTAAGATGGGAAATAAAAGGAAACAAAAACAACTTCTTTGCTGCCAGGATGGTGCAGACTGGCCACACTATGTTGCACTTTAATGGTACGTTCTCTTCCAGATTAGAGAAAAGCCAAGAGGTACCAGATTCTTCACACAATAGTGCTCTCCCCTATTTCCTTTACATGGAATAAGAGAAGTGGCCAGTTACTGGAAGAGTTAATCTTCTCTCTCCCTCTCTCATGCTGTCAAGGAGAGCACAGGTTCCTACTGGGTGACTTTACCACGTAAAGAGCTGTTCTTTCTACATCCATCCCAACAGATAAGGACTTCTTAACTAGACTGTCCCATAGTACTTAGCACAACAATGATAATGTTTTTAAAATAGCCCCAGATACCAAATAATACCAACCTTCACAGGTCCCATGGCTATTTCAGTATCTACTGCACTAACTTTCTGCTTCTCTATGCTATGCTTCTACCTGGGATTGAGCTGCCTGCTTGGCCTGTGCTTTCCAGTAGGAAGCAGAACAGGCTCCTTGTCTTCCCCCTCCCATGCTCAGGAGTACTTCTTTATCACTACTCCAGAAAGAGCAAATACTCTTGAAAAGAAGTTCAGTGAGGATGAGGGCTCTTACAGCTTCACCCAGAGCTGCTCTCCTCTTCAGCCTAGAGGCTGATTAGTTTTTGTGGTATTTGGATGTGGTGTTCTGCTTTCAATGTTAAAAAAACCCCTATTGTCCAGGCTATCCTATTTGATAAGAGGACTAAGTTCACTTAATGATTCTTTCCTGTGTGAGAGTGAGTGCTGCTGCTCTGTGAAGTTTCAGCCTAACATGAAGTTATGGCAAAGCAAGAGAATGTAGGGGGCTGCCTTTTCAGAACACAGTGAGCCCCTTGATAAAGGTACATCCACCAAATATAACTCTCAAAGAGCATCTGTAGGCAGTATAGCCAGATCACCAAGCTCATCATTCTGGTTCCTTTTCAGGTGAATGTAGGGAGCTGGTGTACTTGCCATCATCAGAGGTGCTGGAGAAGCGCAGTGCTTTGTTCTGTACCAGATGCAGATTTGAAAGAATACAGGGGCTTAATGTTGGTCAATGTTAAGATGGTAAAGACCTCTATAACTGAGGATGGGTCATGTGCCACTAAGGCAATTTCCTGGCCAGCTGAAGAAGATAGAAAGTGCTGTGTCCATCTGTGTCACTCCGTGAGAGCTTAGGGTCAACTGGGAAGCCAGTACCTCCAGAAGTACCTTCCAGTTGCTGGCTTGATTGTCTAATACACTAACTTAGGTCCTGTTCCCCAGTTCAACAGTCTATTACATCTGAAATAGCGGGAGTTCTGTGGAAGAGGGTATTGCTAGGTGATACAGGGACAGGTGGACAGGTACAGTAATATTAATTATGTAACTTCCATGCATGCTTGCTAGTTGCTCTGCTCTTTTAACTAGACATACTCAAACTAAAGGTACTATTCAGTTGGAAATATTGCATGGCTTCTTTATGATCTGAGTTGCATCGTAGGTAGTTATAACAGCAACCCCCCCACCCCCCCAAATCTAATGGAAAATAGTATGTGCCTACATCATGGTAGAATTCACATTGATTTAAATAATTGATAAACCATTACTTTATCACTTTGCAGTTAGTGGAAATCTAGTCTGTGATTTTATTTTTACTTTTTTTTCTGCATGTATAACTCAGTTATAAGACTTGTAAAGGGGTGTGTGTCTAGGGGTGGGTAGAACGGAGAGAGACAGCTTACAAAATCACAGAAACCCATTATTTTTGAAACAGCTTCTACCAAGACTAAAAGATATTAAAGAGGAGAGAGTGAAGTTAACTGGTTATCCTTCAAAACTACTGTAGTGGAACAAAAAATTAATGACAGATGAATACCATTTGCGCATAAAGTTCTTATAAATAGATCAGAGATACAGGAAGGAAAAGAAGGAAACTATGAAAGCAGTGTTTTTTGCTGTTTTGCTTAGCCAGTGAAAGTACAGTCCTGGTAAATTTATTTGTGACTTTTTACACACTTTGAAAGATATTGTAATTCCTAAATAAGGCATTCAGTTATTTTTGAATGGTGCAGCAAAATGCAGACCAAACAGAGTGAAACAATGAAAAACAGGGAAGACATGCCATGAACAAGGCCTGTGGCAAATAAGAGGTGTAAATTATACTGTGAATACTACATACCAATTTATAACTCATCTGGCACCCAAGAGCTTGGTTATCTCTACGCTTTGATATCTGCAGCAGAGCAGACTCCAAGTGGAAGGATTTCTGACAAACTAAGGAGGTGTTCTGCACAGAGCTCATTATGTGTTTGGAGTCTTGTTTTTATTACTGTTATTTGAAAAGAAGGAATTTTAAAGTTGTCCTAAGTACAGTTGATTTTAAAAGAGACAGAGGAAAAAAATCAACTTCTTAAGGCGACATGGAATAAAATAGTAAACAGTCATTATGTTTATACTCATCCATATGCTGCTTAGGAATCAGGAAGAGGATGCATGTACAAGTAGGACAAATTGCACCCCACAGTGTGCAGCACAATTTTTCAGTGTGTTTTGTTTTCTTGTTTTTCTCAATTAAATGCTGCCTTGCTGCCTAATGCCAGAAACCATATGGGAAGTATGGGCAGCACTTGGCAGGATTTGACCTGAGGGAGGAGAGATTGTAGAACTGCTTTCATTACAAACCTTTGTAAACAGAATGAGAGAAAAGCCTAGTGATGCTGAATGTTCCTAGGCACAGAAACGGAAACTATTTCATGACAGTTAAGACACTGGCTTTAAAAACACTGCATAAAAGGCAGGTGGTCTCATAATGTTGTAGTGTAGTTATAGTGAGGAGTAAGAAGATTCAATCTTAAAAGAGCTTTTCATTTTTATTTTTTATTCTATCCACCCATGGGAGTGGTAATGAGGTTTCCTGTGCTAGAACTTTTGAAATTGTTTTTAAAAGCAGGTTGTAATTTAAAGAGAATAAAGCTGCCAAAATGTTCTGATGCTTTGGCTGCTGAATATTATCTGTTCCAGAGTCTTCTGAAATCTCTAGGCAGGCGTAAGGACTTCTGATGCTGTTCCTCCATGCTCTTTCAGAAGTAATGCTGTTGCTAAGCTATGAACTAACTGCACAGAAACACATAGTTCATGTCACATAAATCTGCTGAGTGGACTGGAAATGAGTGAGTGACTTACAGCCAGAGTCTGTAAAAAATTGTGCATGCTTTTAAACCTTGAATCGTAGTGAGAGAACTGTCGGTGACTGAGCTGTCTTTTATTTGAAGTTGCACATTATGTCATATTGGATGCTAACCTAGATAGACATGAACCTGTTCTCATTTTTGCAGTGTTGAATTGCTCTTGAGGTCAAAAAACATGTGAGGAAGTGGGCTGAATTTTTCTCATCCTTTTACTGAAAATAGGTGGTCCAGCAGGTTGGGCTGGTAGCTGAGTGTTAAGGTCCATAATCAGCACCTTCCAAGTAAAGTTTTACCTGGCATTTTTTAATTATCATGTGGCTATTTGAAAAGGGAATGTTGGGTTTACGTCTAAAGACTTTTTTTTCTGGGGGGGGGCTTATTTTTTATTTTCTGGAGGCTGTTTAGTGCAGCTCATGTCTACATGTTTGTCAGGAAGATACTAATGTATTTAGGACATTGTAAAAAGCAAAAGGAAGGGGTCAGGTTGCATTGTAGTATTAACAAACTGCATTGCTTTCAACAGGCACTGAGGGAGGGAGCCTTTGCTAATGTCGGGATAATTTTTAAGAGATCATGTAATTTTAATTGACAATTTGAGGTAAAACAGTGAATGAAAATAGACCTAGTTCAGAAAACAAAACTAGAGTGACCTAATGGGGTTTCAGAGCCTTCTCACAAAAACAGCTGTGGCAGAACTTGTCACCTCAGGAAAGAAACCAATTCAGAAATGACTGCTTGAGCATTTTGGCAAAGAGGAGAAACTGTTGGAAACAAGTCTATTTTCTAAAAATGTCAAAAGGCTTTTCAGTTGCCAGGAATTATAATTAAATTAAGCCATGAAGGAGTATCTTCTGCCTTTAATGGCCCTATTCAGAGTTAATTGTGACTGGACTGTTTGAGTTTTGTGGTATGATTCTGACTACAGTGTTGAGTAAGGACACCCGGAAAAAAGCCTGCTTTTCATCTTGACATCAGTTTTTCTAGCTAATATTTCCTTCCCGAGCTTTTTATAGAAATGGGATGTGTGTTTCAATTTGGCTATCTATTTTGCTAGCGGCAGCTTTTTATGAATATGATACAATGTCAGGCATTTCACATTGAATATGCTTTGCATACACTATGCCCTTGAATTTAGGCTCCCAACCTTTCCCTAAGAAGTAGAAGAAAAACTCCACACAACCCACCTCTTGTTCTGAAAAACTCTTTTCAGGAAACTTGAAAGCTTTTAATTCTGCATGGGCTCTTTCCTCCCCTCTTTCTTTTATTTCTTTTTTTTTCATAGCCATCAATGCTACAGTGCTCCAATAAGTATTTCTAAAAATAAAATCTGCAAATTACAGGCCTTGGTTTACCACAGTGTTGCAAACTGTCATTAACAAACAGTCTTCAAAAGCCACTGGCTCTACAAGCCGAGAGGTAGCTTAAGTCCATAGAACTGTATTGTTCTCTTCCAGTGCTCCCAGTTACACCAAATTGGGGTTCTTCACCCAGTGTACAAGAGCTGATCCATGCACGGAATCAAGATACTTGTTTATTGTTTATCTGTGCTGAGATGGTGCTAGGTAGTAAATCCACAAAGCTAACTGCCTCTTAACGCATAGCAAACCCTTTTTATACACTTCGAAAAATTGTTTACAATTACATTCAGTCACACTTAATTTGCATAGGTTCTTAGAAGCCCGGTCACCTTTTAAAGGTACAGCATTCTTTTTTTTTCACCCTGCATGTTCTGTGGGGAGGTGGCTTTGTTGGTAAGGGGCTTTTTTGGCTGAGGGTAGATCTTTTACTATGCTAGTTAGGATAGTTCACACATAGTTAATATAATGTTCTGTTTAGTCTCATTAACCATTTTGTTCTTCTTGAGGTTATCCTGTTGTACCCCAGCTTGACTTATTTGTGGTGTCTGTTCCTTCCCCGAAGGCCATGTTTTGTTAACTGTAAGGATTTAACCAACACCCTCTGTTTTTCAAATTATTTCTTGTTTTTCACTATTAAGTATTTAGTTTTTTCCCTTCTCTTTGTCTTTTTAAAGTGAATAATTCTTATATCACAGTCACTGTATATTTTAATTGTGGTTTTGGGGTTTTTTTGATACTTTCTTGTTGGTTGAAGATGCTGGGATTTTGTCAGCAATGATGTCCTGTCTATCACTTCAATAATTTTCCAAAGAACCTATGACTTACAGAATTAATAATCCTCAGGACATGCTCATATTACAACTTCAGTGAAATATTGACATCTTGAGCCTACTGAGATTTTAGCGCTCAGCTTCTCACACAGAGTAACATAGCAGTGGTGTGTTCCTCCCCTTGCCTCACACTATGAAATCTGGGATGGGGCGATACATAGCTGGGAAAGGGGTGAGGAATGTGGTTTTCTGTGTGCCCTCCTTTTCCTGACCCTGTATGTAATTCATATGCAAATTATGCATAGACTAGTTTTCAAGGCTTTTCTATAAAGTTGGCTGACTATACTAATTTTGCTTATCTAATTAAAGGTCTGAGTGTACTTGAAGAGGTGGTATTTGATCCCGCTAAAAGTGTTTTTCCTAAATCGCTCTTTAGCTTAGCATTAAGATCACCTGGTCCTCTTTGGCAGGCCACCTGGTGAACTAGTCAGGTGCTGGGACTATGACTGGAAGAGTTTCAGAGTAGCCATAGAAGCTATCTATCCGTAGAAGCCCTTTGAAGAATTCAAGAACATTTCCAAGATGTAAACACTTGTGTCCATACCCTTTTTTATATATGGCTTACACAACCCAAGAGATCTTGTTGCTTTCACGTGCCATCTACCACTGCCCACCAAGGAGTATCGGAACCTTTTTAGAGGGACCTGAGGGTGGATGGTTAAACACTACTGACATTGGTTGTACTGACCAGCAAAATTGGGCATGATATTGAAACTCTTGCCTTGAGGACTGTTATTCTCCACTTGCAGTAAATCCTGTGGTTTGCGTGTCTAACCTCTTGCAATATACAATTTGTATGTTGTCTTTTTATACCAAAACTTCATTTTCATTTCTGCAGCCATAGTCATTCTTGTGGAGGTCTCCCTGACCTGAAGAAAACACAAAGGACAAGATAGCATTTAATATTAACTAAACTGACGAAATGAAGCATTTAATATGGGACTTGGATACCTAAGTTGAAAGCCTAGATCCTCCAGGTGTCTATTTGGTTGCTGCAAATTCCATTGCTGCAGCATGGGAGGATGAGGGTGGTGGTGGTGTATGCATTTTTTTTTTCTTCTAACAACCATCTGTTTCACCAAAAATATATGGCCTTCCAAGGTTTAAGAGCCAATCCCCATTTCCAAGTGGTTACCTAACCACTAAGCTAGAGCCTGTAGACAGTAACCGCTGTCCTTCCCTGGAAGCATGCAGTACGTGTGTGGTGCATACAAGTCCTACTCACTTTGGTAGCATCAGTTACTGATGTACCTTGTCATCCAGGTGTGGTACTTATTTGTCTGCCTCTGACTAGGTTCAAGCTGTCCAAGGACAAGGAGGGAATTAAGGTCAAGTATTTTGTTATAAACCCATAGTTTTAACCATTAAAATATAGAATGAGTTTTATAGGTGATTTCCATTTCCTTTTCTATCATATTTGGAAAGAAAGGCAGTCTTATAGCTGCCTCAGTAGCTCTTTTGTTAGTTTGTTTTCTAAATAAAGGACTTTTTAAATGTTGATTTTCAGGAGGAACTTTGGGGCTGTAATTCCTGAATAGATTCACGTATGTCATTAGAGTGATATGAAGTACTTTTGGTAAGTGTTTAAAAACTAGTCCTTCTTGTAACCTTTTCCGTAGGCAATGCTCAGTTACCTGGTGAGACATGTACTGTATTATAGTGGGTGTCTAAAGCAAGGCAATTCAATCCACTATCTGACCAGGTTACTTCAACATTCTGTATTTTGGTGATAAAATCCTTTTGTAGATCTAGGTCTTATTCTTAATTGGTCAGAGACTATAGAAAATAAAATACAAATAGTGATCAATTTGAAAAAACAAACTGAAATTTAGTCTTTTTTTTTAAACTAACTTTTGTTGATTCACAAAATCATTATGTAATGAGTAGCTGTTATTTACTGGGTTCTTATTCATCCTTACTAGTATGAAAAATGAGGACTGGGTGAAGAAATGTTGTAATATACCAAACATTAGACAAAGTATTTCCCTGGAGAGACTTTCAAGTAGCCTTGTTCCAAGAGGATACTGTGAAATATAACTTTTTGCTTTATCTATGTGTTATTCCATAATCCCTAGAATATGTTTCTTTAGAAATAGCACCTAAAGATGAAAACTGGAGAAAAGAAGCATTCGCTGGCATTGCTTCTTCAATTGTGTTGGTATTTTTCATCATAACCCCCCCCCAAAAAAAATACTGGGTTTTTCTTTGGAGTGCCCACATTAGTAGTGAGTAGGAGTACTAGCTATGTAACACCTAATCAAATTTCGGAATTTGACTTAAGAACACATTGGGTTTTTTTAATTATACTTTTTATTAGGATTATATTCTGATTGTAATGTTTTTGCTTGTTTATGTAGAGGTAGATTCATAACTACCTGCCCAAATGCATACACTTTTGTATAGATAGTAAGTAGCCACATAGGCTTGATCTGAAATAATGAAACTGATACAGGTAGAACAGTCATGCTCTCTGAAAGTAATGACTATGTGATTCAATTAGCTATGTTTCAGTTGGTGAGCATCTAAAGCAAACAGATACTTCCTAATTCAGTGATTTGAAGACTAAAATGCTTCAGTTCTAGTGGATATTATAGTACAAAATGTGATTTACTTTGAATTAGCATCTCTTAACATAATATTTTTATTCTAGTGAATCCATAAATTGAATACTTCTCTTTTGCATAAATGATTCTTGGCAGATTGTAGGAAAAATGACAGTATAAAATAATTAGCAAACTTTAAAGGCTACGCTGCAATAGGAAAGACGACTTGAGCACATTTCTGATTAGACTAAAAGATATCTGAATGTTGATGACTGGTTTTACATTAATTTCAGAATACGAACAAAGTAATTTGATCCATCTAATATGTTAAAAACCACTTAGTGTTTTTTTAACTTAAAAATTAAAATTAAGTTACTGTAATAAGTTCAATATGGTAGTTGGAAAAATTAGAAATTATGTTGCTTCAGATATTTGAGTGTTTTAGAGTAGAAAATGCAATTTATTGAGCCTGAAAAAGTGTGATCAAGATATTTTGCATTTTGAAAGGCATGACCAAATTCACAAGTACTCTTTAAATTCTATCTAAATTATAAGTAGATATTCTCTTTTTCAACTCTAGGTATTAATCATATATAAAAAGACAAACAAGAAAGAATTGCCTAAAACTCAGGTAGGGAGACATTGTAGCACAATATCTGAAATTACCTCTGGCTCAATGAAAAATTAGTGCAGCATATTTGACTTCAAAATTTTTATTTGCAGAATGTTTCCTCTTATGATTTTTGCATTAAACTCTTGAAGGCTTGGAATAAAGTCTTTAGATTTTTCTTGAGTGAGAGAAAAAACTTGTAAGCATAGAATGTTTTTCTACTCTCCCATGTTGTGGCTGTTGAAGCATAGCTGGATCTGCAACACTGTAGATAGCTAGACCAGTGAAGTTGTGTAAATGCAGAAAAGGAATAAACCCCAAGTTCTTAGCATTTTGCTTCTTTTCACCATCCACTTGAGGAAAGATGTAGCCACCCCATTAGCAGTTCAAGGTGTAACACACAGTTTGTGCTAACAAGTCACAGTAGCTGTGTTGACAGTGAACACCACCATCACTACTCATCGCCCTTGTTATCACTGGAATGCTGAGGGCAGCAAAATGTCTCTTATTCCTCCCTGCAGCTGTCCTAGCCTTAAAAATAAATAAAATTAAAAATAAAATAAAATTAAAAGAAGGAGTCAGCATGAGGCCTCTGTGAGACTCAAGACCTCAGTCCTGGTCTACTTTTTCAGAGTTAGAAAGGCATTCATTTTGCTCCAGCACAGAAGGACTCCTCTCAGAAGGGCATTCAGAAGCGTGTAGAAGTTAGTTTCTGGCTGCTTAGCACAACATCCAAAGGACCATAGACTTCAGCAGGTCTTCCTGGCAAGGTTAGACACCAACTAGCAGAACCCAGAAATTAGCAGGCTTCTGTAGGCTGGGCCTGTGGCACTGAAATTAAGGATGAGGTTTCTCCTCCTTCACATACTGAAGCATCCATCTACATGTGAGAAGGCTTCTTTGCCATCCTTGACAGAATAGACATCCAAAATAGACACATGATTCAGCTTTTTTCTTTTTTTCAGTTTTGGTTTTATTTATACACTCTAAACTCTTACTACTATAACTGTAAACATTTGGGTTTCCACATGTGAAACATCAGCTTACACTTTTCATGATGTCTGTTGGAATTATAGAGGTATAGAGTAATGTTTGCTATATTGCACTGCAAAGTTTGAAAATGAAGTGACATTTTCAGATTGAGGAGGGGAGAGACTGAGAAAGTCCTATGTTCTTGAAGGTTACTGACTACTCCTTTAGGAGTATTTTGCAATACCTGTAAAGAAGCAATATTATTTCTCATTATTTTATTTTGCTTGATTATTATCTGTAAGGGAATGAAGCTGGGTTAATTAGCATTGATAATATACAGCTGTGGGCTGGCTTCAGGGGCGGTGGGTTGGCTGGTGTAGATAAGGTGCAGCTGTGGCTGGTTCCTGCTAAGTGGTTGGGCAGCTGAGGAAGAGAGAGCAGCCGAGGAAGGGAGAGGAGGAAGAAGCAGAGAGAAGAGGAAGACAGAGCAGGCCTTGGATGAGGCAAGATGAGGAGAAGGCAGCAGATGGACTGGCGTGAAGAGTATGATGGTATGTGATGGTAAAAGACCTTGTTGCAGCCGGCTAATTTGGAGAGTGCTGCGACAATTATTGGTTCTGTTGTTCTTTATCTGTCCTGATCTCCTTTGTTCTCCTCCATTCTGTTGCCTCTTTTTTAAATTGATAAAGAAATCAATGGGTATTTTCAAGTTGTGTGCGTTCCTCTTTTTTACATGCCTGGTCTTCTAAAATAGAGTTGTGGCAGCAGTGGGTATAAAACCAGAGGTCTGACACACTCCTTAAAAAAATGTATTTGATATCAGTTGTGGTATGCTACACCTAGTGATGATTTCAAAACTGTTTCAGTCTTGCCTATGGGAGAAAATGGGGCAGTATCTACTCACCTTAGGTATAGACTTATGTAAATGGAGGTAAAAAATCACACCCAGAACTAATTTCAGTGTAATTGTGTGATCATTACTGAGTCACAATTGTGAATGGAGATTTTCCAACAAATGTATATTCTTCAGTTGATCTGGGGCTACTGTGCAGTCATGGTCATTGAAATATGGTAGACCTTAATCTTCATTAGGATTATACTTGTACTTTTCTAGCAGTACAAGCAGCAGGATATCTTGTCTCGATAATTTGAGAAGGCAGGAATGCCTTGGTAGTCCATGTATTCATTTGTAGCTTCCTTGTGTGCCTGTGGAGGACCATTTCACTCTGTGCCACTCTGAAATAAACTTAGTTCTTTTTCTGCCTTTCTCTAGTCTGCTGTAATGCACCTCTGTTTGGACAGCAGGTGAGCCAGGTGCTTCTATAGGCAAGTAGTTAGCAAGGTCATCCAAATCCCTTTGAAAGCAACAGGAATTTTATGCAAGCGCTTCGGGTAAATCCTAAAAGTGTAACTGGATGTACTCATATGCATGAATACATGATTTACTGTATTTGAATTATATGCATGTGTGCCCAGTGATTTATGTAGTGATATGCAAAAAGTTTGTGATGTGAATTTCTGAAAATACAGGCAGATTCCTTTCTTGCTTACTGACATGCATTTTCTGGACTGCATTCTTTTGCTGGAAAAGTATTTCTGCAAACCAGTAAGTACCTAGGAAAAAAAATTACGCTAGGTTGAAATAAAAACTCTTGATAGTCTTCTCGCAGTATCTCCTACTGCTGATGTACCAGAGAATGTAAATTTATAAACAGTTTTCAAAGCTCATAGATTTAGTTTTCTAGAACCGATAGCTTTAAAAATGTAGTTTATATCACTCCAATTTTAACAAAAGCTGCTTAGTGTAGTTACATAAATAATTTCAGTGACACTGTGATAGTCCTTTCAAGGAGAACAATGTTGTAGTGATAATTCTTTCCTTTTTTTTAATTAATGATTTTCTGACCTTTAAAATTTCCCTTTTATGAGAGAAGAAACTGTTCAAGGTGAGTAATATTTACAATGCAACGCATACTTATGCATTTTATTGCTCACCTGACCGAAGAGAAATGTCCTGCTCGTTTCCCTTCTTCTCTTTGAAGTTGCTTCAGGGTTTTAGATGACAGTTGATAGGATCACACCATGGGACAGGTGGATCTTTACAGTCCTGATCCCCAGGGTTACATGCAACAAGAGACATGGGCCCACTGATAAAATTATGCTTGTTTTTACAGACTTCCTGCTGGTGTCATGTTTTAATCTTACCTGATGTATAGTCAGGACGTGGCTGCAGGTTACATTTGCAGGTCAGATCCATATAGTGATTTTTAAGTCTTCCCTAAGCTATCCAAGGATATCAAAGATCATATAGGTCCTTCCAAGAACCTCAGATCCATGTACATCAGCAGAGCTTTTAAAACCTTGAAAAGTATTTAAACTTTTTGTAGTAGTTCTTACCCACTCTTCCTTTGTATTGAGAGTTGTCAGTGTAGGGATGTAGTGGAAGTGAGCTGCTGGTGAGGAATGCCTAAGATAGAAACCAGTGGTGGTGGAGATCTCACAAGAAGCAAATTTTCAAGTGTTTTTTGGTATAGTATTTCAGATCCAAAATAAGTTTAGTAGTAGTTCAGGGCAAGCAATGTTCCTATATATTCCTATGGAAGCATATTTACTTATGTTTATCTGGATAAAAGCAGAAAATAAGAAATATAATACCACAGCACTGAAATGAGGAAGCTGTTGAGGTTCTTTATCATTACAATTCTCAGAATAGCTGCACTTGCTTCATGGTTATTCAGATCTATATACAGTTCTTTAGATTTTTTTTTTTCAAATCAGAAATTAAAAACTATTGATGTTATTACAAAGATCCCAATCTCACAAATGCTGTCTTCAGGCTGCTGAAGTTGAATATTTGAGTATCTCTATTTAAATCTGCTGAATTACTCATGGCAATTAAGTTAACTACATGTATGTATTAGTGGAAGCAAGCTAAAGTCTGAGTAGCCAGAAAAAAAAAAAGTTGTTTATAAAATATTTTGGATGAGTAGAGACCAAAGAAAAGTTCATCTGTGATGCAGAGGCTGTCATTAATATGTCAGTGTGGGAAGAACCTCATCCACAGTGATCCATAATACAGCTTTTATGAGCTAAGCAAACACTACATACTTGTGAGTATAGGAGATGCACTGTGGCTACTGCTTCTAGTAGTTTTGGTTTTTTTAGATGAATGATTGACACAAAACCCTCCTTCATTAATGAAGACTTAGATCACTGGGGACCCCTTTCTGAGTTCGGGACCTTGTGCACAGTGAGAAAGGCAGGTATTCTTCATGAACAAATGAATGGATGTTCCAGAAACTTCCTGTGACTGCAGTCTAAACTTCAATGTGTCAACTGGGTTTTGCAGAAGTTTTATATCATGGAATCATAGAACGGTTTGGGTTGGAAGGGACGTTAAAGACCATCTAGTTCCAGCCCCCCTGCCATGGGCAGGAGCACCTTCCACTAGACCAGATTGCTCAAAGCCCCATCCAGCCTGGCCTTGAACACTTCCAGGGATGGGGCATCACAGCTCCTCTGGGCAGCCTGTTCCAGTGCCTTGTCATACTCACAGTGTAGAATTTCTTCCAATCTATCCTCTTTCAGTTTAAAGCCATTCCCCCTTGTCCTATCACTACATATCCTTGTAAAAAGCCCCTCTCCAGCTTTGCTGTAGGCCTCCTTTGGGTACTGGGAGGCTGCTATAAGGTCTCCCTGAATACTCCTCTAGGCTGAACAGTGCCAACTCTCTTAGCCAACCTTCATAGAAGAGGTGCTGTAGCTTTCCGATCATCTTTGTGACCCTCCTTTGGACTCAGTCCAACAGGTCTGTGTCCTGATGTTGGGGATCCCAGAGCTGAATGCACTACTCCAGGTGGGGTCTCATTGAGTGGAGTTGTGATTTAATCAAGTACCATGCACCTGCTTGCTCTTTCCCCCCACAGTAGGATGAGGGAGACAATCAGAAAAGTAAAAGTGAGAACACTCTTGAGTTTACTAGGTAAAGCAAAAGCTGCATGCACAAGCAAAGTAAACCAAAAGCTATCACTCCAAACATCCTCCTCTTCCTTCTTCCCCCAGCTTGACATACTGAGCATGATGTCATACAGTATGGAATATCCCTTTGGTCAGCTGGGGTCATGTCCCATCTGTGCCCCCTCCCCACTCCTTCTGCCTCCCCAGCTGCTTCCCTGCTGGGGTGGGGTGAGAAGCAGAAAAGGCCTTGGCGCTGTGTAAGTGCTGCTCAGCAATAACAAAAGCATCTCTGTGTTATCGACACTGTTTTCAGCAGAAATCCAAAATACAGCCCCATACTAGCTACTGTGAAGAAAATAACTCTATCCCAGCCAAAACCAGCACAGGAGCAGAGGGGGAGAATCACTTCTCTCAGTCTTCTGGCCACACTTCTTTTCACGCAGCCCAGGGTACAGTTGGCTTTCTGGGCTGCAAACTCGCATTGCCAGGTCATGTTGAGTTTCTCGTCCACTGACACCCTGAAGTCTTTAACCTTAGGGATATTCTCAATCCGTTCTCCACCCAGCCTGTATTTGTGCTTGGGATTGCCCCAACCCACATGCAGCACCTTGCACTTGGGCTTGTTGAATTTCATGAGGTTTGCACGGGCCCACCTCTCAAGCCTGTCAAGGTCCCTCTGGATGATGTCCCTTCCCTCCAGCGTGTCGACCAACAGCACCACGCTGTTTGGTGGTGTTGGCAAATTTTATGAGTGTGCATCAATCCCACTGTCCATGTTGCCAATAAAGGTGTTAAACAGCACTAGTCCCAGCACTGATCCCTGAGGAATGCCACTAGTCATTGGTCTCCACTTGGACTGTTGGTTTTCCAACTTAGCCATTGATTGCAACTATTTGAGTGTGACCATGCAGTGAGTTCCTTATCCACCAAGTGCTCTTTCTGATAATCCATGTCTCTCCAGTTTAGAGACAAGGTTGTGGTACCGGTGGTGTCAAAGGTCTTACAGAAGTCAGGTAGAAGATGTAAACTGCTTTTCCCTTATCCACAAATGCTGTAACTGTCATAGAAGGCCAACCAGTTTGTGGGGCGTGATTTGCCCTTAGCAAAGCCATGTTGTCTGTCACCTCATTTTCCATGTGCCTTAGCACAGTTTCCAGAAAGATCTGCTCCATGATCTTGCAAGGCACAGAGGTGAGACTGACCAGTCTGCAGTCTTCCTTTTTTCCTGGGTCTTCCCTTTCTCCCTTTTTAGAAATGGGGGTTATGTTTTCCCTTTTCCAGTTGGTGGGAACTTCACCAGACTGCCACACCTTCTCAGATACAATGTATAGTGGCTTAGCCATTTCATCTGCCAGTTCCCTTGGGACCCGCAGATGCATCTCATCAGGTCCCATGGACTTGTGCACCTTCAGGTTCCTTAGACGTTATCAAACCTGATCTTCTACAGCAGGTGTTCTTCATTTTCTCAGTCCATGCCTCTGCGTTCTGTTACTTGGGCGGTGTGGCTGGAGCACTTGCTGGTGAAGGCCTATATATAAATACATAGGCCTGCATATGCTCACATTGTGCACACATAAACACCATAGATGCCCCTTTCCTATTCCCTTCTTTTTTTCTTCTTTGTATAGTTGTGGTGCTTTCAAGATTTGCGAAGGGCTTTGGATATACTAATGGCAGTTATTGTTTCTGCTATGATATAATTCCGCCATTTTGTCTGCTACAGCTGCTGAGGAAGTTATGCTTGGATTTTAAAGGAATCAAAATACTTCATAGTCTTTAGTAAACACTGCTTGATTCAATGTTTTATAATAAATAATTTTAGGATCTCTTAAAAATTAATTATGAAAGCAGGTAAACTTGAACTATGTTAGTCTCTGGTCATTACAAAGGAAATCAGGTATCTTCTGCTTCCTTTATAATGAGAAGGGGTCAATTTTTTTAAAACAAATTTGAACTTTTTTGCTTATTTTTATATGCCTTGTGAAATGTGTGCTTGGGTTTCAACCAGTACAGTTAGTATTTAGAAGAATAAAGATAACCACATCAGTTATAACTACAATTCTAGAGTTATTTTTTTATGCTAGAACAAGTTTTCTTAAAGTCCTGCAATATTCAGATACTCAAGGAGACTTTTTTTGTCTGTTGTTTATTTTTTCTTTACTTCCAGACTGCAAAGTTGTTCTTTTAATATTTTTGGTGATCAACACAAATGAAAGTGGTCTGTTCAACCTTGGGTTTTTTAAGACTGAAGCATCTTAAATAATTGAGATCTGTGGAGCTTTTGTGTAGCTTGGTATGAGTCTGAAAATCCTGTTGAGATTGAAGTGTTTAGAGACCTTGTCAATTACTTTAAAAAAAATTCCTAGTGCAGGGAGGAGCTCCTCTTTTTTCCCCTCTGTAAACACCAGCTATGTCTATTGCCTGAAGAACAGCTGCATACGTGCCTCCCAACTTTTTTTTGTCAGCCACTCTGACCACCCTGGCATGTCATAAGCTTTTATCTGATGACTGGATTTTCTTTTAATTTTTTTAAGCTGTAAAGGTTCAGAGCATGAGACTCTTGTCAGGCTTTCAACATCTGCTGTGCTGGACAGCCTGGAAAAGGCAAATCTGAGCCTGTGGAGGGAGTAACTCCACCTTTTCCTTGTTTGTTTTCTCTCACATACTGTTACTGGGAGAATGAAGAGAATTTGGCTTTTTTACAGACTTAAAGGAAATATTTCCCAGGCTGCTTTGGGCTGGGGGTTGTATAGCATTGCATGTTTCCTTGTAGGTTGCTTGATATGAATAGATGAGTGTCCACAAGCCTTCTGCCAAGTGGCTGCTATCCGTATGTTTCTTAATGGTGCAAATATTTTTGGTGCTGTGATCTGATAGCAATTTTCAGTCAAAGCAGCATTGATTTATATTGCCTTCTGGATTCTCTTTTGTCTCATGTAAGTTGCTCATTCTCACAGAACAGGTCTTAACAGCTCTCAAGTAAGCACCAGCTTAATTTCTCGTTTGCAGCATTGACTAAAGTATTATGTTCTGTTGAATACAGATGTCTGCTACCTGCTCATACTTTAAAAAAAATAATTAAAAAACCAAATAAATTTCCCTGTAGCTAATTTCTGGTCATTTAACTCTGATCAGTTTAGGTTTCTTGTTTCTGTCCAAACTATTCCTATTACATAATAGAGTGGTTTTGTATTTTTAGTAGTCAGATGGGAGCCTTGGGGGTTAATGGAGTTTGTTCCTTTTGCTTACTTCTAAACACACATTTCTTTTGAGAATGCCCTCAAACACTTGTTGGAAGTGCAAACCCATCTCAAATCTAATAATCCGTGGCAAAGGCATGCTGGCTTTCTCAGCATTAAGCTGGTCTCTCCAATGCAATGGTAGATGAGTTTACAAATTGTACACTTTATGGTATGGATGCTGGCTCTATCCTGCCTAAAACTTGTTTTTCTACATAGTGCATAGTTGCCGTCTGGTGTTAAACCACGACAGTCATCAGTGCTATAGCTATTTCACCTCTTTCGTGCCAGAACAACTTTCTTTGATAGTAAAATACTCTTTTTTTCCTGTTGCTTTAGCTTCTGATCAAGAACAAAACATAAGAAACCCCCAAATTGTGCACTTCATATTATGTTACAGGTGCCAGAAAGGGGAATTTGTCCCAAACACTTCATTAATATACAAGTGTACTCTGGTTTTGATTTTATACGTTTTCATTATATTTGCTATAGTAGTCATTTCTTTTAAGTTTTGTTCCAACAAATGTCAGTCACACACAGGTTTTTAGGGACAATTTGTTCAAATAATTTCAAGTAAACCAATAGCAACAAAGTTTATTTCTGTCTTAATGGTTAGTCAGGCAGCAAAGTGAAGCTACTTACCTTAGGTTTCACACTTCCACACAAATTCCATGTCAAAAATAAGCAAATTGTACAACTCTGTGGTTATTTTCCCTTTTGGCTATGGATGGTGAAACAGAATACTTCTGTCCTCTGGCATGCCTTGTATAAACTCTTCCTAACCAATCTTATAAATGTAAATGTTATGCTATTATTCTCTGTTTCTGCAAGAGTCCTTCTGTTATGAATATGGATTAAGTTCCTCCTGAATGTACTCTTAGGTAACTCTAGGTGGTAAATAGCTAGGCACGAAGTCCCACGAAGTGTACCAATAAATAAGAAAACAAAAGACTTTTCCTTCTCTGAGTTTGTTTTAGTAATGTTCAAGTGTTACAAATAAAACGATTCAGCACACAGTTTTAATCTAACTGTGACTGTTAGTATATAGTGCTCTTTTAAATGTTGCAGTCTTTTCTAAAGAGAAGTGAAGAAAAATCTCAGCATATTGGAAAATCTAATAGTGTTTGGAGCGAGTGGAAAAGATATACTTTTTCAAAGACACATGAACTGATGTAAGAGACTGCAAATCTGCACTGGAAAAGTAAATATATAAATTTTCTCAGAAATAATGCAATGGCTGTGAAACAAAATGTCATTAATTAAAGAACATGAGCAGTCAAAACCAATTAGACCTTATCTTTAGAGGAAATAAAGTGGATCTGCTCTATAAAGGAAAACTGAGTTGAGAACTTTGTCAGCACTATGGGCACTTGATGTCCAACTTAGAGGTGAATTTATGCAGCGTATCAGAGTGTGAGTTATAGAACAAAAATTATTTGGAAAAACAGCACGTGCAAACTCTATGAGATATATGACATTAAGAACTATTAGTTACAGTTATGAGACTGGAAAGAACAGGTAAATGTATTTCAGTACTTATTGCTTAGAAACACTACCATGTAATGGCTGTATTTAACAGAAACAGAGCAACCTGATGCAAACATTGTGTGAACTATGGGGATGGTGTGTTCTCACTTTCAGTGATACTTTTGGATCCTTCATAATACAAAAAATTTAGTGCTGTTTTTTCTCAGAAACAGTATTGTCAACCAACTAGATATATGCATATTTCCCCCTCTCTTTTCCTTACACAAATTTACTTCCTTTCTGATTCCTTTGTCCTTCCCCCCCCCTCCCCCCAGATTTTTTGGGAGGAAGATGCCTTGTGATACCCATAGTATCATGAAGTTTTCTGGCTGGTACTCGCCTGTTTCATATGGAAGGTGCCTGGGTGATGACCTACTTTTTCAGTTTACTTAAGGACAAAACTTTTTTTGCTGAGATAAAATTCTGACCTCATCATATTGATAAAAATATGACCCTAAGGGTCATATTTACCACTGTTATATGTTGCAAGGGTAGACCATCTTATTAGACAAAGGTTGCTGCACTTTCCTCTAGTTAAATTGGCAGAAGGTTGAATCTCTGCAGGTTTAGAATGACATTGAAAAGCATGTCTGTATATCAAGTGCTTGATAATCAATTGGCTACTGCAGTGAGTATGTAGGTTACCTTGAATATAACAGAAAATTCTAACCTGAAGTTTTGTACCCAGTTCCCTGAAGGATAAAATAGTAAAATAGCTGAAAAGGCTTAAACAGTGCAAAGGCAAAGGGCTTATTTGGAATGTGGAGATGACCAGACCAATTACCACAGTCTGAAAGCCATATGCAGCAAAGTTTAAAGGTTATTCTAATTGGTTATTAACCAAACAGTATGAATGCCTGAATAGCTCAGTATCTGGAGCTGTTACGATATATTTTGATGTTGAGACATATTTGGTGTCTCAAAATTATGCAGCATATTGGTACCTCTTCCAGAATACACTTACAGGGAAAATGAAATCCCAACAAAAAGAAAAAATCAAAAGCAATTTCCCTTGATAAATTTAAAAGTGTAAACACATTTGACTAAATCGATGCACAAATTCAAAGTGGTCCTCTGTATAATCCTATATTTTTCCTCTCATTAACAAGATTGGATGTATTCTAGCCAGTTATGGGTCTGATTCCTCCTCATATGTTGCAAGTATAGACATCAAATTCCAAAAAAGGCATCTATACTCCCCTGAATATAAGGGAGAAAAAAACCCAGATGCTTCTAGAGCGTAAATGGTTTAAAGAACCTGTTTTTCTCCAGGGTAGCCTAGGGTATGTAGTTGACAGTGGACAGCTACTTTGTAAACAGTTGATGTTGAATAAGATGAATCCTACCTGAGAAATTCATCTTCAGAGAGTCTCCTCTCTTCTTACTCTTACCTCTGCTTTAAAACTACCACTCACTATCTTGGTGGTATTTCAGAATCTTCTTTCTTTTGAAACTTTCATCAGCCTTGATTTCTTTGTCTTTTCCCACTTGCCTTCTCCTCTGTTACCTCTGGTCAG
The DNA here is from genome assembly GCF_023634155.1 of Falco peregrinus. Classification (NCBI taxonomy): domain Eukaryota; kingdom Metazoa; phylum Chordata; class Aves; order Falconiformes; family Falconidae; genus Falco; species Falco peregrinus. The sequence continues at coordinate 50,538,409 of NC_073724.1, read as the reverse complement.
TTGGCTGTTCTCTGGGAGCAGAAGTGGCCTCTTCTGCACGTTCTCCTGACTTATTTGGAAGGTACCCACTGACCTGAACTGTTTCTGTGGGCATCTGGCCCACGAGAACAGCAGGCTAGGTGGTAAAGCCAGATGGCATCATAGGTCTGGCATGGTAAATTGAGAAATAATCTGCACAACACGTTCCTTTGCCTGCTCTTTTGAATTCTCTTTAGCAAAAACCTACGTGCTGTTTTGATGTTTACCTGCCTTCTGTAAGAAAGTATATTGCTAAAACAGAGGCCAAGTCAGATACTTTGGTGGAGTATATTCAAGGGGTATTACCATGGAGTGGAGTCTGATGAATGAACATCTTTCAAATGACTGGATGTACATGGATGTTTGGCAATGGGTTATGCCTTGATGAGACAGTATTTTGCCTGGGGTAATACGCTGTTCCACTTGTGCCAGGGGATTATCTGGAGGGAATTTTAAACCTTTCTCAGTGTGCTTACAAACTAATCATGGCTTTTTGCTGTCATCTGTGATTAGCTGCTACTTTGACTGCAAATGTGCACTAAACTGTAATCACAAATACCTGCCTTCACTGCTGAGAGGTGAAAGGAGGGTGTTGCTCAAGGAGTTTTCCAGAGAGCAGTTAATAGCTTATCAGCCACCAGCGAGACATTAAATATACTGTCCCAGGATAAAATTCTTTGCTGAGGAGAATTTCTAGATTGTCTTTTAAAGGTACATCTCTCCCTTGGAGGTTTTCAGGTGTACAAGCTTTTCTACTCTGAATCTAAATCAGCCACCTGCTTACGTTTGTCAGAGGTTGGTGAGACATTCTGATTTCTGTCTAAAAATACCCTGCACTGCAAAGGAATTTTGATCAGGGCCTGTCGTGCTGTGCTGTTTGGTTTACCTTTATTCCTAACAGTCCAATGGAGTATATGTTTTGTCACTGTTATGTGGAAAGGATGAAATAGCTTTGTACTACAGCGTCATAAATTTCATCTTGCTTTCATTAATATTTTTGGGAGGGAAGAGGATGTCTACTCTGGAGATTGTAAGTAATTCTTCTGGAAGTAGATGACTGCATTCTAGGACTTCGTTGTTTGGGGTTTTGGGTTTTTTTTTGTAAATTGGCTAGCTGTGATTTGGGTTGTTATTGAAGAGGAGTTGTGGACAGATATGAAAACACAGTAGAACCTGACATTCATCATAGTTCTGTACTAACTCTTCAATTAGAAACTCCCTCTCCCTTTTGGTAGCAAGTCTTTGATATAGCACCAACATCTATGCCAGCAAGCACTTCTGCTGACTTACTTCACCAACCTTTTTCTGTTTCTTTTATCAAATACCTCTCTATGAACTGCATGTCCTTATGTAACATTATAATGCCATCAACTCTTCACTTCTCATTTTGAACTCATTATGAGTTGTAATAAAGCTTACTTATGAGTGTAAGACTATTTGCAATTTAACAAAATGGGTTGTATCTCATCAGCTTCCAAATATATAAATAAGATTGCCAGCCATTTCTACAGTGACTTTTAAGTCACAAGCAAATACTCTAGCTTTAGATGTACTTTTATTTATTTTGTTTCTTTTTCTAAGATTGTAAGCACTATCACCTCTGTGTTCAGTCTTCAGTTTGCCTTAGTACAGTATCCCCACTTGCATTTGAGATGTTCAAACTCTGTGTAGGTATTGACACCAGTGAAAACACTTGCATATGAAAATTAGTGCTTTGGTAGAGAAAGACTTTCTCCTTCAGCATCAACTGACACACTATAGCAGGATAACCAATGCATATATATTTGAACATCATTATATATTCCTCATTTTCATTTCCAGTTGTAGCAATACGGACTTTTATCTCAATGTGTCATGAACATGTTTGCTTAATTTGTGACGCATTGGTAATTTAGGCTTTGGAAGTATTTGGACACTGAATTGTTATCCATTGGAGTGCACAAGCAAAACACTGTGGATGCTACGGATAAGTATAATGTGAAGGCAAAAGTAGCTTAGAGTGTTTATAATTTTTTATTTTAAATAGAGGTACATGGCTATATATTGCCATAGACATATGTAATCTTAAAGATGATGACTGCATTTGGTAGAAGTACTAGACACTGTATTAAAATGAGTACTGCAAACTGTTATTCTCATTTATTCTGACTTGTTATCCTTGCATACTTGGATGTGATGTTATTTGAGAGACTGAGATGTTGGATTAGGGTCTTCATGGACATGTGTTTTATCTTCTGTCTTCCTAGAAGAGTTAAGGAGTCAGCAGACATTGCATGTGATTTTTTCTAAAAGAATTTGTATTGCTTTAATAAATAAAATAAAATAACGTCTCAGTAGGAGTTAAATTTTTCTTAGTGTCTTGAAGTAGGACTAATTTATATTGCCAGGCTTTTCAGCTAATTGTGTTGTGATAAATTACCACACCTTTAATATAATAGTAGCGATTTGGTTGTACAGTAAATGTTAAATGCAGATCACCTACTGCTAATGTTTTGCAACTGTGTTCCATCAGAATCTTTACTGAATTAGAGCTATCAACCAGCTCATAATTGCTAATGAAAGTTAAATTAAGGTTTGGGGAAGCATGTTCAAAATCATTCTGTCCATGCTATCACCTCTGCACTTTGTAGCTGCATCACATAAAGGCTTAGAAAGTGTTCTGTGAAGGTGGAGGACGTGGCTAGGTACTAGGAGGGAACTGGGCTATATCTCAAAGCTAACACAGTTTCACACCACTCTTCTGTCCAGTGTTTTCCGACCTCTGAGATACCAGTAAACCAATGTTGTAAGTTCTGTATATTACAAATTCTGTGTAAATGACTGCGTAATCAAACTTTGGAAAGGCTTCATGGCAAACAAGGGACTTACATAAGAGAGAATACTTACAGAGGGCTTTATGCTGTGCTATTAGACTGTCTTTAGTCTTTAGTCTGTTTTCCCTTTTTTTTTAACTACCGTTTGGAAGCTGCTCTTGGCTTACTGAACTGCTTTTGTTTTCTGATTGTTACGTATATTGTATTTGTTGCCTTGGTTGGACATTCTCAAACAAACAGCCATGCTTACATTAATAGTTTACAAGGAGAGAAGGTTCTTTAGGTCATCCAGCTTACCTCCGGTATCACAGTGACCACAGAAGCAATGCTTCTTCCAGCACTCAATTTAAGGAGTTAATGTAAAACCTAACGCTTTACATGATATACCCCTCTCCGCTACCCCCACCCCACTCCCCTGGATTCTGAAAACAGGCTTCTTCCCTTCATTGCTAGGTTCTCAAACCAACTTACCAGGAATACCTGTGGTATATAAAGCCACACTTTAACCCCCAGGAATAGAGATGGACTTGGTTAGCAGAGTAGATGCTCATAAATTTTTAAACATAACATTAAAAAGTGCGTAAAATAGTAGTCCCTGAGGTGCTATAACTCTGCATCACCTTGCCGTACTTCCATCTGTATATACTTATTTTTACAGCAACTGGATGTAAGGAAACATTCAGAGACATCTGGAGTGCTAAAAGCAAGAGTGATAGCCCAGGACACTGCTTCCTTAAAATACAAAGTATTTTCCTATAAATATTAATCAATTGATAGTAAAAATTGCCAAAATATTTCAAGTCCAACAACAGCTGTTTGGGGAATTTACTTTGTCTTGTAGCAGTTAAAATGAAAGAAATGCAGGATAATATAGTTTATCTGCATATTTTTATATCTATTTTAATTGTACTTTAATACTGTGACATTTGGAATAACCTTTACCAAATGTAATTTTTTTACTTTTCTGAACAGCAGGTAATGGCTTTATTGTTACTAATAACAAAACTATAATTTAGTAATTTCCTTTTCTTACTGTGTTATTTGAGTATTTTCATTTCCTTCACATTACAAAAGGTGTAGGCAGATACTATTTTACTGGATGGAGAAATGGGGACTTATGATTTATTTTCACTCACTAAGGAAGTCAATATTAAACTTAGTTCTCAAAAGGATAGTTTTAGCTGTCTGGTTTTGCATATTAATACAATCACTTCCTTGTCCTACCTAGGTAGTTTTAAGAGTAAAATGACTGAAATCATGTATGCATTGCGAACTTGAGAGATTTGTCTTAGTTTTTCATGTTGTGAATAAAGACTACATTGCTACCCACCTAAATTTCTGGTTAGCTGGTATAAGACAGAACAAAATGTTAGCTGTCATCAGAATGGGTGGCATTATTTTAAGTGCCTTTGGCTTATTCCGTTTGGGCCCAGTACATGGATCAAGCTGAGATGAACTATACATTTAGAGTGCAGATTTCTCAAATCTCATTAAACCCCTTCTTGATAGTCTTTGTGGGGGAATGTAAGTCTAAAGGCAATAAGCTGTTTAAAATGCTATACTTAGAAAGCCTGTGCTTTTTCTCCTTTGAAAGATCTTTCCAATTCTTGTTTTCATAATTTTTAGTGTATCTATGAGAATTTTAATTGTGACCTGGCTCTATGCGTGCCACAGTATATAACTTCAAATAATAATGCCCTGCCTCCTCCCCATGAAACACCAGATTCAGTATTCAGTCTTTCGAGTAACTAACTTCTGTATGGTCATATTTGGCTTTATGTTTTATATATCTGTATATCTCTGTATTTAAAATCATAGAATCATTGAATAATTTAGGTTGGAAGGGAACTGCAGAGGTCGTCCAGTTCAAGCCCATGCTCAAAGTGGACAATTCAGATCAGTTTGCTCAGGGCCATGTCCAGTCAGATCTTGAATGCCTTCACAGATGATGGTTCCACAGCCTCTCTGGCCCCCTTTCCCAGTATTTGACCAGTTTCTATGTTAAATATCTTTTATTTGTATGTAGTCATAATTCCCTATGTTCCAGCTTCAGCCCTTTGCCTCTTATCCTATTGCTGTGCACCACCAAGACGAATCTAGTCCTTTCTTCTGATCAAGTAGTTGTAGACAATGTAAAGGTCTTCCCCTGAGCCCTGTCTTCTCAAGGGTGAGCAGATCCAGCTGTGTCAACCTCTTCCTGTATCTCTGTGCTCCAGCCTCTCACCGTCTTGGCATCTTCTGCTGGATTTGCTCCATTTGTATCCATTTCAAACATGAATGTATCTACTTTTGAACTACATGAATGGATTTAGAAATATGGGTGGGTGCATCCTGTAAATGAAAAATAAATACATTCTTCACAGCTGTAGATTATTTGCCTGTAAGAGATAACTTTATACTGAGTTACACTCTATACTGACTTGAAACATGACTTGACCAAGCTAACTGGCTTGTCTCTTTCCAAGATGCTTTTCTTAAAATTAATTTAAGGAAGTTGAATTCTTGGCATCTTTTAGAACCAGGGCTGATTCTGACTGAAAATTAATATGGTACAAAGTTAGCGTTAATAGTAGTGTTAGTGAACTCTGCTTATTTAAAGCTTAGCTCTTTTTTTTTTTTTTTTTTTTCCTCCTTACTATGGGCATACATGGTATCTTGATTAACTTAGAAGTAAAGCATCTCCTGGTATCCAGCCATGTGGCTTAAGCCATTTCATAAACTTATAAAGGTCCATCTTAAAAGCACTGAAATGTTTTTCTCCTGTAAGTCCTACTGGTATTCCAGTTCAGAAACTTTTCTGGTGGTCAGGTTTGTGGACACAGAAGCATTTTCATACCAGATGAACAATAATCTTATTAAACATACATTCCAGGCTGGTGATTACGGACAATAGTTAAGTCATGTAACTGCCTAGAGCCACAGCTGTAATCTCGTTATTGCTGGGACATCTGCAAGAAGGTATCAGTGCTTTTATATATATATACTGTCCTTCTTGATAGTGGAATTATAATACCCCAAGTAGCGGGTTCATTTCTTGCTGTTAAACAGCTGACACATTTAGATCTTAATCCAAGTGCTCAACAATTGGACTAGATCTTGTAACTTCAAAGCATATTTGAATTTTTATCTGTTCCTCAGTGGTGTCCATTACTGTCTGATTCTAAACATATTATTTGGCTTTCCATTGCTTACATTTGTTGAAATTTACCTGTTTGGTCTGACCAGTTTTTATGGTATTGTACCTACCCATGAAAACATTCTGTTTCAATTCTTTTTTTGACTGAACACACAGGACACCCAGGTGTCTTTTATTTGTGCCAGCTTTCCCTCTGCCACAAGATGAGGCAGGAGAGCCGATGCCTCCTTTCTTTTCTTCAGAGACCCTGAAACCTGGAACACCTGGTGAGAATGGATGAAAAGCTGTCTTGCCAGACTTGTTACAGTAGAAAAAATTTCCATTATTTAGACCTGAATTTATTCATGCAGGGCCAGTAATATTCCTCAGAGAAAATGCTGCAGATCAGCCTTTCCACATACACTATTAGTCTAAGTTGCTTGATTACTGCCAAACCCTAATCTGAGTCAAGAACCAATAATGAGCTCTTTTGGCTTACAGAAATTCAAGGCTGCCTTTGCATCAAAGTCTCCTTAAGCTGTCCAGTCCAGCTAAGTCACCCTTTCCAAGATCTTGAAGCTTAGTTATGTCCTTCTGCTAATGTTAATTTGAGTTGGCTTACATGCATAGATCCATGGCTGCTTGGTATGATGAACTCTGGTGATTACAGAGGTAACCTATGTGCTTAATTTAGGCAAGGCATGTAGTTTTGATTTCAAACTGTACTGTATTTCAGTCCACTGGTATAATCAGCGTCTTAGTGACTAGTGCTTTACTTCCTTGTGCAGAAGTAAAGTTCAGCATTCTACTAACTGAAAATATTTTATGCATTGTTGTGTCTACATTTATTTTTCATTATCCTGTGTGTTAGAAGGTGAATGTCATGTGTTCCTCCCAGCCTCCTTCCCCAACACATAACACATGAGATTCAAGCGAATACAGAAGGTTCCCAGAGGATGACACAGAGGAGAAGAAATGAAATTTATATGTTGCATATTATTCCATTAATGTAGACACTGTGCTTCCCGCAAGCATTTGCACTTAAATTTTTTTTTGTTGTGTTAAGATGGGCAAAGAAAGTAGATAAAAGGTGATCCTTTTCAGGGGCTGTGTGCTTTACCCAGTTCCTGGTTGTCTCTACAGAGCTAACAGTGAATACTAGCAATGCCTTTAAACTAGTCCATGAATAAATTCAGGATGCTTAATATTTTGCATGATTAATATCTCAATGAAATGACAATAAATTTCATATCCACAACGGACTAGTAAATTTGCTTTAATTCACTCTACACTAAATCCTTGTCTTTAACTGTTTCCCGAAAAAAGTCATAATTATTTTCTAGGAGGCCATTTTCTCTCTTTTCAGTGATTCCATTAGAAAATCAATATCATTAGAGGATATCTGCAATATCCTCTAATTTTGGAGATATTTTCACCCTGTTCAAACCTAATGAGAAATTTTGATATTACTTTTGTATTAAATTACAAGGAGGCTTAGCCCATATGAAATTTGTAAGGGGCTTGTATATGGATATGAACTTTGCACACATGAATGAATTTAAGGGTATATTAAGTGAAATTAGCAGAGGTAATGGATACCTGGAGGTCAACAGGGTGTTATATTAGGGAGATTCCTAGATTGGGGGATTACCCAGCTGCTCTTCTAGACTGCTTGTCACATCTTCAACATAAAAGTCCATTGCTGTTCTTTGGGTTCATATTGAGTGCATGTCCTCCAGCACCCCATTTTAAAGGTGGGTAGATGGCTACAGTTGAATCCTTTTCCAGTTCTTCATTCCTGGGGTTAAAAACATTGTGTTCTGGTTTGCATTGCTGCACTCACAAGTGCACCTGCATAGGGCTGTGGAACTGGTCATTGCTGATGTCTCCTGTGCTCTGAAGTGAAGGGTCAGGAAGCCTTTGAGCAAAATCATCACAGCAGGGATGCATTTGAAGTCAGTGCTAAAAAGGCGCAGTTTCAGATGAAGTAGGGGTGTCTATACTGGCTTACAAGAAAACTAGAAATGGCAATTTATTTTCTTTTATTACAGAGAACAGGGTATGACCTTGCTCAGAATAACATCAATTAGCATTTTATTGTGCATAACACCAGATGAATGGAGCCACTGAGGACTTCAGTAGTAACCAGGACACTCTTTTCAACAAAAGAAACCCAAGACCTCTTGAAACAAAACATATACACCTAGTCCAAAAACTTTAGATACCCTAAATTAAGTTTTATCACACAGAACCCATATCAAGTGTTTTCATAAGCATCTACTGAATACCACCAAGTGTTTGAATGTTACCTAGTGGCTATTTCACTGACTGCACCCATGATCAAATACCTTGATAAGAGGAATCTTTCGTTTTCCACCTGTCTGCAACAATTCCCTTTCTTGCTTCACATGCTTCTTATCATGATACTTTGCTGCTACTCTTGAAATATTAATGTATTTCCCACCCCCCCCCCCACCCCACCCCCCCTTTTTCACTTTCAGGTTGTTTCTTTCAACTGCCTGCTGCAGGATGCTTTCCTTGTGCCCCACATCTGTGGGACAGCCTTGTGCCACCTGTCATCTCTCTTTTAACATGTCAGATTTAAAAAGTAAAACCATATATTAAATCCTGTGATGAGCAAGTAGAGCCTAAAACTACCTTGTCCAATGTTCTGATAGGAGATTGAGCTTTCACGTTGTCAGATACAGTTTATAATATGGTTTGAAATGTATTTTGAAGGTATTTTACAGTGTTCTACTCAGACATTTCTTCCTGGCATCAAAAACATCATTCAAGCATTAAATAAACTGATTAGGATACACGTGAAAATGCATTCAGGTAGTAAGACAGCAGTAATGTGAACCAGAGGATGCTCTGAACCCCTAAGGCTCCAAATAATTATAAACCTCCTTTTCTTTCCCAGCAGACTTTTTGAAGGAAAGAATATATATATATACATAAAAAAGATACAGTCAGAGCTCTCTTTGGGATCAGTGGGACTATACAAAGCTGCTTTGTTGTTTTGTTAAGTTTGTCCTTTAATCCTTCAGCTGTTCGTGATGGGAGGACCATTCTGGTGAATAGTATCAATTCATTTCCTATTGAGGTTTCCTTTGGTTTCATAAATGGATACTTCCTCTGTTTTTTGGTCACATGTATCAATGACATGTCATACAAAGGAAAGGCAGCCTTTAAATGCATGTGCAATTGTTAAAAATTACTCCTCTCAACTGTCCTATTTCTAACTCTGCCTTTGTTTTTCCTAAGAATCACAACGAAACCCTATCACTAACACCCTGGGCAATTCGCTCATTTTCCTTACTCAACCATGTTCTTAACCTCTTTAAGATGTGGCATACCACTGATATGGTCAGGGAGAAAAACCCTCTAAGACTTGATTTGAAGTTTTGGAAGGCAGGTATTCTTTATTACAGGGCTGGGAGTGTGGAAGAGTGTTTCCTCCAAGCGTGCTCACCAAGTTACTCACGGATACACATTGTATACAGTAGAGTAAGTGCGCGTTCCTAATGTGTTACATATTCATTTTCATTCATGCAATTCATTGCTTCTAATGCAAACTAGTCCCGTCCTCAGATAGTGCTACTGAAGTTTTTTACTCATAACGCATGCTCCCCCAGTGGGGGTTTTCCCTCTTTTGGGGATGCTATTTGAGTCTGAGGTCACAATCTCCCACTGCCATAATTACCCTTGTCCTGCTTTCAGCTAATCTGAGAAATCTTTGCTTTATGTTATGGCAAATACTCTGCTAAAAATAAATTAAATCAAAATAAGTGAGAAAATCTCACCTAATGTGAGTGCACAAGAGGTTGTTATAATCCATGGTGCCCTCCACCATCTGGTCCTTAGCGGTTCACACTGGCCATATTATAATTGTACAACAAAATGAGATCTGGTTACACGTCATGCCTTCATGGCTTCCAGATTCTTTGGAAGGAAACCTAGGTGCATGCCAGGATGACAGCTATGGTAATGTTCTGTAGGTCTCCCGCTTGACTTGATGGGAGAAGGGGTCTAGTGTGGAGTATACCTCCTCCACAACATAAGCTCAGCTGCTGAGGATTAGGTAGAGGTGTCTTTCAAATGTTATGACATCACCAGTAAGATATCCTCTTTTAACATAAAAGTCAGTGGGGGAGAGGAGGTATGGCCAAGACCTCCTGGTATGAGCTGCTGCTCTTTGGTTGCACACCTTTTGGGAAATGAAACATGGGTGGTTCACAAGCAGGTTCTGTGTCATTCCAGAGGAGGAGGTTTCCTATGGTAAGGTTATCTCTTACTCAAACGTAATCCTTTTCAGAACTGTGAAATCTCCCCTGTTGTGGAGGTCTCTTAACTCTTTTGACCACAGGAAGAGATAGCAACATACAACTTTTGCCTTTTGGTTTCCAGCCATCAGGGAGTTAAAATTTCTGTCCTTGAGGATCAGGTAAAGAAGGGAAAAGTAACAAGTAATAGCTGGGCTTTGCCTGTTTTTAGGGAGAAAAAGATATTTCATCTGAATTCTCAGTTGGCATAATTGTAAGTCTTCTCCCAGAACTGATAATCTGCACAAATGGCATGGCTGAGCTTTCTACTCCATCAAGTGGTTCTGCAGAGAGTCATGGTGATGCAACTGTGTAGATACCACTGTACATGCATTTATGTCAAAGTACACTGTTAAGGGAAGGTTGCTGGCTCGTCAAAGGGACAAGGTGTCTAAACTCCTGAATTACCAATTACAGTTTTAGTGTTTAGCTATATGTTAAAAAAATCAGTGCAGAAAGTTTAGTCCAAGCCAACTCTAAAGTTGTTAAAAATGAGAAATGCAGGGACGTCTAGTCAGGGGAGTCAGTCTTGAGAAGGATGGGAAACAAAGAATGGATGGTGAAAAGAACACCATTATCTGAAGTTATGCAGAAAGAGACCTCCAAGTGAGGATTGCTCAGAAGCCTCTAGTTTCAGACATGAATGAAACACTGAATAAATATGTGCTCCTGAATACATGCTCTGCCATGATATTTAGGAAGTTCTTTAATACAGTCCAGCTGGCTATCAAATAGCATCATCAGCCAGCACAGAAGAGCTCTGGAGGGCTGCAGAATGTAAGCTCCATTAGTATTCACCATCGTCCTGGATTTAGCTCACCCTGGATAATATTTCATCTGGTTTGTAATAGAATCATAGACTCATTTAGGTTGGAAAAAACCCTTAAGATCATTGAGTTCAACCATTAACCTAGCACTGCCAAGTCAACTACTAAACCATGTTCCTAAGTGCCACATCTACATGACTTTTAAATACCTCCAGGGATCATGACTCCACCACTTCATTGGGCAGCCTGTTCCATAATTCACTCTGAGTTAATTTGTGTGATCAGCACAGGCTCAACTGAAAAAAAAAATATGCCCTTTTCTATTTTTGGTATCCCAGACTGGCACAGGGAATATGGATCCATAAATGGTCCGAGTCAGATCAGGAATTGCTTTTAGCCTACACAGAGTTTACCTTTTCATGTCTTCATCAGGAATGTTGTAGTAATCTCTATGCCAAGAACAAACCTGTTATAGAATCATAGAATGGCTTGAGTTTGAAAGGACCGTAAAGATCATCCTGTTCCAACTGCCCTGCCATGGGCAGGGGCGTCTTTCACCAGACCAGATTGCTCAAAGCCCCATCCAGCCTGGCCTTGGACACTTCCAGGGATGGGGCATCACAGCTCCTCTGGGCAGCCTGTCCCAGTGCCTTGTCATACTCACAGTGTAGAATTTCTTCCAATCTATCCTCTTTCAGTTTAAAGCCATTCCCCCTTGTCCTATCACTACATATCCTTGTAAAAAGTCCCTCTCCAGCTTTGCTGTAGGCCTCCTTTGGGTACTGGGAGGCTGCTAGAAGGTCTCCCTGAAGCCTTCTTCAGGCTGAACAGTGGCAACTCTCTCAGCCTGCCTTCGTAGGAGAGGTGCTGTAGTTTTCTGATCATCTTTGTGACCCTCCTCCAACAGGTCCATATACTTTTTATGTTGGGGATCTCAGAGCTGAAGGCAATGCTCCAGGTAGAATCTTACAAAAGCAGTGTAGAGGGGCAGAATCACCTCCCTTCACCTGCTGGCTGCACTGCTTTTGATTATCTTTTTGCCAGCAGCAAATGAGGTGGTATCCATTGCCAACTAAAAACCATTTTCCCAGATGGTTAGGAAAACTCTTATACCAAGTACTGATGACATAGCAGATAGGTGATATCCATGGATAACCTGAGACTTAGACCTGCTGTCATGCTAAAATGCAGCTACCTCTCATGGTTAACCAAGACTGTATAACTTCCCTCACTCAAACCTTCTTTCTTCTACCTAGAAATGATGATATATCAAAAGCAGCTGAAATACCTCTGCAGGTAGCTAATACTTTACGCTTCCATTTCATGTCATTCTGCTGCAGTGGACAAATTCTGTAATGTCTGGTCCTGGACTTCCATGCTGAGGTGTTACATACTTCTCCCCAAAGAAACTCTCACTCGCAGTAATTGTATTTCTGTTGGTTAAGAAGCATAATTTTCAAACTTTTACCCATCACTGTGGACTAAAACCAGGTTGCAATAGGATTGCATGCAAAGCACTAGAATTTGAACATTAGACTCCTGAGCCTACTCTGTTTGTTGGTTGTTAGAGGCTTCTGATGTTAATGTTGCAAAATGCTGTGGGGTAAAAAAGCATATCCTGCGAAATGCAATTCCCAAGAAAACAGGACTGGGAAACTCATTCACAGTGCTGATGGCTCACCACTGTGAAAGCAATGATTTCGACTGAAGTTTAGGCAGGTTTGTTCTAGAACATCTGATATGTTAGTCTTTGAAGCATGTTGGTTTGGGCCACTTGAGCCTAACACTTGTAGCTCAACTCAACTGGTTTGGGAACTTTTGTGGTTTTCCACATCATGTTTCTCCAACCTCTCAAAAGTGATATGAAGCAGATAGAAGAAAGTGTGTGTGCACATTTGTGCATATGTGTGAGTGTACAAAAATGTCTTTTGAATTGCTTTCTCTACAAGGAAATCATAAAAATAAACATGAGGATTTACTTACTAGGATATTAAAAGCTCTTTCTCTTAATAAACTGATTTAGGAATAATAACGTTGATTTAATTAATTTTGTGTAGAATAAACTTGATTAATTTCCTGTTTTAACAGCACATACAGTGTACTGGTGTCACTGATTTCTTTGTTGTAGTGTGTCAACCAGTCTTACACAGTAAGCAAAATAATCCCATATCCAAAAAGCTATCTTTTTCCAGATTCATTGTGAAATACTGAAATTCATCTTTTTAGGAAGCATGTCTTAGAAATCTCCACCAATTCCCACAGTTCTTGTGGCATGCTAAACTTTGGCGCTCTATTCCTTTTTATTACCCTCCATCATCTTCTTTGTGGTAACAGAAGCACTGCTCTTTACGTGTCATTGCTATTCATCTTTATCAGTAGACAAAAGCATGTGATTGCACTTTAAAAAAACAAAAGAAGCACTACAAATATGATCACGTGTACAAGAATAAAATCAAAAAGCCTGAGAAATTTAAAACTGCAGCAGCTTTAAAGAGAGCCAATATCTCAACAGATATTAGAAAGTTGATCTCAGTTCTAGAGGGCGTGGACAACCCAGTGGCTCACTGTTCTGAGTCAGTGCAAGGTATTACTAGTGACACTACTAAAAATAAATAAAGAATGAAAAACATGACTGTGATTCACTGTTTTGAGTGAAGCAATCCATATTTAGCAAGTCTAGCTAGCATGCCTGTAAACCCAGCTGATCTGGTAACAGCTGGGATAACACTATCTACATTGTGATTTGACAAATCATAGTCACATTATGCATAGAATTTTGTGAGTCTGTGGGTTTAAAAAAAGCTGTTGGCTTAACATTTATTATTTCATTTAATCTTTCAAGAAATGTATTCCACCATCCGGATGTAGCTTACCTTGGAAGTGTTATCTGATCTTTCATCTTGTGTTTCCCTAGCTGCTGGACTCTTTCCTAGGACTTTGACATCTGTTAAAACTAAGCTGGGAGAACAAGGTGCCTGTGGACTCAATGGAGAGCATGCTGAAAGGGTGAATTTCTTTTCCCCATAGCTAGGCTTCTCTCAAAATAAGAAAAAAACAAACTGTAAAACTGCCACTACCAGTTTTAATGATGTAGATAAAGGGATGGTCTATTCATCATTCAAAGCATTCAAGGCATTCATTTGCTGAGAGGAACCTTGAGCTGCAAAATGTGAAAAGCCCCGGAAAGAAAATCTAACAACATAAAGACAAAGAACTCATCTAACATTGTGACAGAATAGGAAAGGTCAGGTTTAAATTCAAAGGTAAGGAAAAGAACAAGCCTTACAGGTAAAAGAGAGAATAAAAAAGACAAGCTTAAAGTTGGGGGGAAAAAAATGTAAAGAGCACACAACTAGAAAGCTCAACAAACACTGGACAGAATAATCCCCTAGTCAGCTGGAGATGTGGATAATTACTCCTTTCATCAAAATGATGGGCTCGTTAGTTGGCGTACACTGTGACGAAAGCTGCCAACCAGTAGAATAAGTGAGTAATTGGGATCTAAAATTCTTGGAGCTCTGATGTTTGCCTGCATTTAAAGTTAGTGAGGGAGATGTGGCTGTGAGTCTGAAGGAGTGTCTCTGAATCTGGAGGAGGTGAGATCTGTCTCTTTTCAGGGCTAATATAGCTGCTGGACTGAACCTTTCTCTGGGGACATGTTGGTTTCTGTGCACTGCATTCTTGTTTGTTCTGCAGTATGGCTACCTCTGTCCAAAATATCTGACGTGTCTGTATTAGTTAACAAAAAGTTGTGTATAAATTGCTGGGATCACCTTCTGCTCTATCTTCTGTTGGCGGTATTTACTGCTGTGTCAGCAGTATGATAATACTGCTGAGCATAAGTTTACAGTAATCCAAATCCCTGTTGACGAATTGGGTATGGCTATTTGGAAATTTGAATAATAAGAAATAAGGATGTCAAGGCTTTGTAAGTAGCAAATATCCAGATCTCTACTTTTTCCTCAAAAATAGCAGTAATCCCAAGTGAGTCGCATGTGCTGCAGTGTGCTTGATTTTGCTTATTTGCTTGCACCCTTTTTGTATCACAGTGGCAGTACTTCTGTCAATCCCAATGATAATTACAAAGGAACGGTTACTGATGCTATTCTGAAGCAAGATGTGCCTGTTTATCAGGACAAATGGCAGAGGCAACAGACCTCCTGCTTTGCGTGTGCTGAGGGAAAGCCATGACTTCTGCTCTTCAGTTTGTGTCTGAGGAAATCAAATACAGTCAGGCTTTCAAAGCAAAGTTTGTTGCACAATTATCTAACCTCATGCTTAATTATAACACTTGTAGTTGAGCTCGTTTTATTTTTCACCTGTACAAGTAACTACTCAAATCACTTGCTATACATTTTCCTCTTCTTGTGGTCGTTTTCCTTTCAATAGCAATAGTTGGTGCAGGTCTGACATGTCTGTAAATCAGAGCTATCTACTGACAAAGCGGAGGGAAATAACCTGACAGACTTTCAAATCTGTTTCAGAGGGGTCTCCTCTGAGTACAGGGTAGTATTTCAGCCTGTACCTCTGACCTACTATACAGAGCTTACTCTACTAACGGGAGGGATTGATTAACTTGCATAAGCTAAAATGTCTTCCCACACACTACAGCAGCATATTGTTTAAGCTGAAGAATATTCAGTAATTTGTCTGAACACAATGCTGTGTATAGGCATGTTTTTGAAACTCTTGCTCAGATAAGAGAGCAGTCTGGAAGCTGGCTAGACATTTTGCTTATCTTGTTCTGTGGTATATTTAATGAAAATAAATTTATTTGCTAAGCAAATGGCAAGTATTTGCTTTTCCATTTTATAGGATTTATCTTCTTACCATATGTGATTGGAGGGGCAGCAAAGGTGAGGGAGGATTTTTGTGGTGCATTTTTGGTTTTTTTTTCCCCCTTTTGTTTGTTTGGTAATTTTGGTTTTTTGGTTTTTATTTTGTAATATGACTCTTTGCCTCATTCGTGTAAAAATGAAAGCATCAAATCACTATGTTTTATACCACAGACCTTGGCAGCTGCACCCCAGTGTCAAAGCTCCTGTCCTGCGTGGCAGTGAAAACCCTCACACCTTGCCATCTGCCGTAATCCTAAACTCTGAGCTGTGTGCCCAGACAGCTTACACAATTCATGGGAAGAGGTGGTTCAAGCTGAGGGGGAGCTGCCTAAATTGGTCAGGGAAGAAATACAAAGGAAAAGGGTTAAAAGAACCAAGAACTGACCCTTGCACAGTGGTTATCTAGTGTTGGGGTGACAGATATGAAACCTTTCCATTAGGCATTCATAGTTAAATCAGTGCTGTGCTTCACCTCATTTTTGAGAACATAAGAGTGCTCAAGGTAGGTGATAGAATAACTAACAACATAGTCTTTGGGCACTGACCTGCAACAGGAGGAGGCGTGAGCTCTGTTCACAGACTCTTCCTAATCTTTTTAGCTCCCTGAAGGTTTTCAGCATGCTGTTGCTGTTTGTTCGTAGTAAGCAGCCAGATCTCAAAGATCAAGCCAGACTGCCTTGTAATCCTAAATGGCAGCCATCTTTCTGTAGTTGAACTGTTCCACCAACAGTCTTCTCTCTACTCTGTCCATCCTTGTAAGTGATCCAAATTCCTAGCTTTGCTTCCCAGGATTTTCCTGAACTCTGCTGGAGTCTGTCATTAGCTTTAGATGATAAGGAAATACTTTTTCAAAGATTCAGCTACTCAAAGCAGATTTCCAAAAGGCAAAGGCGATCTCGTTCCTACCTTATATCTATTGATGAACCCACATAAACTTGAAAGCTAAGAGCAGTTTGTTCTTTGTCAGCATTACCTTCACATACAAGTCCACAGAGGATGACTTAGGAATCTGGAAAACTTCCTGTCTTGGATTTTGGAGGCAGACCATGTGCTTTGATATTCACGTGCCCTGCAGGAGGGAGTCTAAAAATGCTGCGAATGTTTTTCAGGAGGTTGATTGATGGAGTTGTCAGTGACCAGCTGAGCTCAACATAGCTCTCTGTGAGTTCCTAAGGGACAAGACCATAGCTCACATTAGGAATCGTCTGTCTTTAACTGTGTTTCCATGCATGATGTAGTTGTATGATTCAGATTGAAACATAAGGTATTTGAAAATTAAGTTAAAACTCAAGAAATGTGTCATTGGTTCACACATACAAAGCGTTCAGCTCGTTCAGAGGGAGAGGTAGGTGTCTTAGGCAAATGTCTGAAGCTCAGGCAACCACGTATTCCGAAAATGTCTATATCTTTTGTTCCAGAGCTGTCTTAGTTGTGTTTTGTTTATAGGCAGTTTTACAGGTGGATTCAAAAGAGGTCTGCATGCACTCTATACCAGCCAGATGTGAGCTGTTTTTGAATTGGAAACTCTGCAGACACACGGCTTGCCATGCTGTGTTTTGGTTAATAATCTTGGCATTGAGCTCAGAGTGTACTGTCATTGCCTGCAGAAGTCTGTGAAGATGTACTGGAAATACGGGAGAAAGCTACCATAGGACTGTATATTATTTTAGATCTTTGCAGTAAGGATTTAATGGTACTTTTATATAAAGTAGGATTCTTCAAGAGAGAGGGAGGAAGGGAGAGACATCATCGTATATGAATATCCTAATAGAGTACTGTGTGAATAGGGTTTTGAATCTAGTTTTCCCATACTCCAGTTTGTGCTTTTATAGACCAATATGTGCACGTATTGTGCCTTTCACCGTCTTTTACACTGGACCTTAGACAAACTCGGAAACTGTTCATGGGTCTGCAGGTTTAGAAATAGAAAGTAAGGTTATTCTCTTCATTGGTTTCTGTTGAAATGCCTAGGTTTATTCCTAATGTGGGAATAACATAAAACAAAGGACTTTATAATCAGAATTCACATGCTGGTTTTGATTAAGATTTTTGAGGGTCTTTCTTCTTAGAGTCTGTTAATTTAGGGTTCAGACTGACTCTTGAACCCAAACTCCATATCCTGATCATTTGTCTTGCCTTCATCTTGGCTTTTGCACTTCTGCTCAGAGTTAAGTCTGTTGGCAGCCCCTTCTCACACAAGCAAGGAGACTGGCTCGAATTTTAGTGATGCTGTGAAGGCATTTGAAATACAACTGGTGTCCTTGGAGGGAGAGAGGAGGAAGCAGGATAAGATTCACTTCCCCCTCTCTATCATACATTACTGAGGAGGTTAAACTCTTAACTCTTTAACTGTTCATCTCATAACTCAATTATATTCTTATTGTGTTGTCTAGAGGCCTTCAGAAAGCCCCCTGGCATTCTGTGATCCATAGTAATTACAAAGACAGTAGTAAATAAAGAGGCCAACAGGTTCAACAGGCCAAACTACTTTGCAATGTTCCTTTCACGGGCTGTGGATTTTATTTGTCAAATATCTGTCTGTCAAATTCCTGCTGGTGTGAAAGATCAAAAGGTGCAGGTCAGAGGTTGCAGGGGACTGATTATTTCTTTGCCCAGAGAGCCTTGTAAGACAGCAACACATTAACAGAAAAAAAAAAAAAATAGGAAATTTGCTGTCTTATAGGAAAGAGACAAGCAAAAGAACTGCTCACCAGAAGCAAAGGAGCAGGAGAACACAACAAAAAAACCCCATCATATTTGCTATTCTCACTTAAAGGTGAGAGAAACATCAAAAGAGTGGCTAACTGGAAAGACATCCACAATCATCCTCAGTAAGCTTACCAGAGCACTTGAAAAGAGAGACATTGTAAGTCCTTCTCCATCACCTCTTTTTCCTATTTTTTATTAACTAAACAGGTGAACTGGAATTATCTTCAGCCACTTCCATTATTTTGTTGAGTTCTGTAAGTGTTTTAATTCAGGAGAGATAAACAAATAATAGATTGCATGTAAATACCGGTTGCTAATGATGCTATCAAGAGACTGGAAAGCAGGAAATGGGAGGAGCTGATAAACAGGAGAGGTTAATTAAAGTACTGTGCAAAGCTGGTTTCAGGCATAGCTCCTGGGTGGGTGAGGAGACTGTTGTGTTTGTGCGGTTCGTCCAGGCAACGAATATACCTGATTATTTGATCAAAGCGCAGTGGACTGCAATAAAGTGTGAGGAATAATGCACCTAAGAGATGATGAGGAAATAAACCAAAGACTTCTATCAACTGGGGTCAATGAAAATATATGTGCAGATGTAAGCAGCTCCTTTTGTGTCAACCAGGTGATGCCGAGACTTTCTTCATTGCTAGATACAGGAGGTCTGTGGTGTACCTTATTTTGTTCTTCCTCCACAGAACCTCCTTCAGGTCCTAACTTCCTATCACATTTTATCATTTTCTGCATGTTTTCTTCCTTCACATGAATGTGGCTCATAAATATCAAGTGCTGATATTCTCTGAGGTCTCAAACTAGAAGAAACTGAGTATAAGATACTGGAAAATTGTACCAAGATATGCTTGTTTAAACACACAAACTCTGCCTAAATAGAGCAATATACCTAGAGTTAGAGAAGATTTCAGAGATTAAGGACATGCTGTATAAAAGCTGAAGTAATATTTGTGCATTGTTCTAAGTATTGTACTTCATTGGCAATAGATGCACAAAATGATCCAGAACTACTTAGTTTCACACTATGAAAGGGGACCTTATGATCAACCAAAAAAAAGGCTTTCATAAATATTAATATGGAGGTCAAAATGTCAGAAATGAGGAAGCTGAAAGAGATTGAAAAGGTTCTGTTGCTAGACAGATATTTCTGTATTGATATGGAGATGCTGACTGAAACCTAGCTTCTGCAGAGCAAATGGATTATCTGGCAGTTAAGATGACAAGATTTTTTTTTTTTTCCTGGTTTATTAAGTTACTAACATGTAAAGAAGAAAAGACATTGAGATAGCTCAAACTGCAACTACTCCCACGTGATTGGTTACCCCAGTGGGACTGGTTATTTTCACATACCAGTTGTCAGTAACACATGCTGTCCTGGCATAAACCATTAATGAATGGAAAGAATGGTCAGCTCTGAAGAATATGGACTTAAAGCAAAAGCTTTTAAGAGAGAGAGAAACTTCAGTGCAAATCCTACGTGAATAAGATAGGTGAGACAGATTACATATTTATATATACATTGAGTAAAATAATATCTAAATAATGGCCATGGCTGAACTAATTAGAAATAACTCAGCTGAGTCTGAGTAAATTCATAACAAAATTAGATAAGTGGAGAAGTACTAATGCCATCAAAACCCCGTCCATGTTGAAGAAAGTTGCAGCTGAATTTCTAGAAGAAATCGTGCTATTATCAGACAGAGAAAGGTGCTAAAAACCAGTGGCTGTGCCTGGGTGATTTTCAAGTTTTTTTCCACTTGCTCTTGGCTGTCAGGTCTTTGTAAGTGAGCCAGCACTGCTCAACTGTTTCTGTTAGTCCAAGATGTCTTGAGAAATGGTCTAAACAAAGTCTCTGTACCATTGTCTATATCAGAGGTAGTATTATTTTCTCCACTGTAATTATTGTCCATTCAGACACCCGTGCTATGTTTCGAAGTGAGAAAAGATGGATAGAGCGACTCTGTAGTAGAGAAGTTGGTGGTAACTGGTTTTGGTGCTTTGTAAACATGATTTGTGTTCATACATATACCAGTTCTGAAATTAGATGGTCAAACAGAATTAATGCCAGTTTTTCTATTTTATACCTGTTTTCTGGGAATTATTTCAACTCCTAGAAGAGAATCTGCTAATGCACGTGAACCTAATGCACATGAACCCTGTTCCTAAGAAAAGCTTAGCCTATTTGCCTCAGCAAGCTGCTGGGTGCTTTATCCAAATTAGTGCACAATTCGGTCCTGCTGTTTAGCAGGGTGGAGATGACTGGTGTTTTCAGCTAACCTGTTTGGCTTTCCTCTGAAACAGGGTAGAAACGTTCTTGCAGTTCGTTGCAAGAGGTGATGTGAGGAGCTGTTCCTTACTCCTCAAGTTTCTTGTGTTGCATGACAGAACTCTTGCTCACCACATGGCAGCCAGTGCTTTTACTCTCCTGCGATAAGTAGGATCCTTTCTCACCATTGTGTCCCAGCAGATCCGAGTCTGTGACCTGGGACGGGAAGCAGCCCTTGCTTGGAGCAGCAGCGGACTCTGGTGACATAAGAATGTCACTGGAGAGGCTTCTACACCTAAAGCCACCCAACCATAGAGGGTTGTCCCCAAGCCCAGGCTTTAGTTTGCGTGCTAATACAGCTTTTGAGGCTATGTGAATAGTGACACTTAGTGGCAACTGCCAGAACTATACCTTCGGGAGTGGAGGCTGTGTTTGAAGCAAGTAGTAAGTTGTGGGGTTGTAACATATCTAATTGGCTAACATAGCCAATTAATCAGAAAGGTGAACAGCAGCCATTCAACTTGGGTTCTTGGTGGATTCATTTATGTGCCAGTTAAACTCTGTCACAAATAGGGAAAAAATTAAGGAAAAGAGAACGTTAACTTCTGAGTCTGAGTAACATTAATTGATATAGGTGATGGTGTTTGCATGTGTAAATGCTGTTCTCTCTATACTGCACAATAAAACTATTTGGTCCTGGTACCTGAAAAAGTTATGAAGCCCTGGTACAGAGACCATGTTCAATTACTTCTAAATTCTTTTCAGTTCTGTCTCCCCTTTTCAGTTTACCTGCTCTTTTTCACCCTTTAGTACTAGTGCTTTTATTAGCTACTTTATCCCTAGATAAGATAATAGTTGGGCAAGAATATGTGACTAACTTGCACTCATGGAAATGGAAGGATGGAATTTCTACATGCCATCTTCCACTATTCCTCTGAAGTATTGTATTTTTGTTTTCCCCCTTTCTTCTTTATTTTTCCCATTGACTTTTACTTAGTGCTGTTTTTCTGCATGTCTTAAAGCAGACCCAATGCTGAACAATTGCTCTTCTTTTGTAAGAAATCTATTAACTTAAACTGATGCCAGCAATGTATCTCGAAAAAGGGGTGCAGCCAACCACCTGT
Organism: Falco peregrinus; assembly: GCF_023634155.1. Taxonomy (NCBI): domain Eukaryota; kingdom Metazoa; phylum Chordata; class Aves; order Falconiformes; family Falconidae; genus Falco; species Falco peregrinus. The sequence goes on along the minus strand of NC_073724.1, from coordinate 50,516,425 downwards.
CATTGTGATTTCTCCTTGTATAAATGGAAATATCCTCATTGTTGTGTGCAGGTGAGCTGCAGTAAGTGGGGAGTTGCCTTGGATGTTACACTGCACACAAGACAATGTGATCTGTGCTGTCGTGTGCACTATAGAGTACATTGCTGCATAGCTATATAGCCTGAGGGGTATAGCGCTGTATTCAACAAGTCTCAGCTTCCCTCCCCACCAGGGAGATGATTGTTGGTCTAGAAGGCAGGACAGAGAGTGGTATCAATTTGTGCTGTGCAGCTCCCCAGCTGTCAGTAACCTGTCTCAGCTGAGAGTAGTTCCCGGCATTTGTTTCCACCCACATCCCTGATCTCCACGATCTTCCCACACCTTCAGGATCTTTCCTCTACTGAGGATCTTCACCTTTTAGCCTTTCTTTTAGCTGATGACCCTCAGTTTTCCCAGAATCACAAGGCATGATTGGCCTCCTGATGTGCAGTACTGTCCCATGTCTCTATTAATTGGAAGATTCAGGATAGAGTAGTTCTGTTTAGACTTGGTGGTGTTGAAATCTACAACCAGCCCATACAGGCTGCACACAGCAAGTTGCACGGGTGTACCTGAGAGTTCAGAATTTCAGTTTTGAACATTTACCTTCTCCCACACATCCAATTATCTGTTGTCTATAAGGATTCACTTTTATTATTTTGCCTACAATAGTCTCAAAGCACAATTTTAATTTTATTTAGACATACATAAATCACTTGCCTTTTAGCTGCAGGTAACTCGGTTCTTGCCAGATCTTTTTTGACTTCCCGTCAGCTCTGGAGTTTGTAGGGTTCACAAGAACTTTTAATTTGTACAAAAGAATTTTTCATTTATAACTTTTTGGAGATTGCTGGAATTGCTATGAGAATGTTCTGGTTCAGCTTGGGTGAGAAATGTCTGATTCAAATTTGTACTAGTTTCCCTCTGGGGCAGGTGAATGGCCCTATAAAATGTAATACAAACACTTCTCTGTGTGAAAGTGACATAAGTGTATATTTTGTGTAACCTGTGTTTTTTGGGGGGAAAGTGAGAAAAAAAACCATTTGGAGAGCAGATGTCTAACTTTCAGCAAAAGACACGTTTAATTCTTTACATACAAAACATATATTTTGCTCTTGGGATTTTACTGGAAATGGAAGAAAAAGGATCTGAATCCCACAATCACGGTGACTCATTCACATTACATTATCCTGAATGTTGAGACATGCTTGGACAAACTGTTTATTTAGGGGATAAAAAATGCCAGTCAAATCTTATATTTGCTGCTTCAATTTTATGACTTGCAGTGACCCTAACAAGGAATAGTGAACTGATACAATTCATTCATTAGCAAAGTAGATATTTCTCCAGCCAGAGCTACAAATAGCACATTTAATAGCAGAGGAAAGGAATACTGCAAGGTAGCAGGAAAGATAATCATATTGTTTCATAGTCTGCTTGGCCAGGATTATTAAAACAAACAAACAAACAAACAAACAAACTAACTTTTAGTCCAAAACAGAGGCACTATAAATGAAGCTAATCATCTGGTGGTGATTTTCTTCATTTTTTTTTTTTTTTTTAAATCAAAGCCTCTTGGGGTATCTGTCATCAGAACCACAACATGGAGGTATCACAAATCACTGGTTAATTTGAAAAGGCAGTAGCTTTTTAAAAAAATTAATTACTGTTTCAAAGGAATACCAATCAAAACATCAGAGCTAGTTAAATGAGTTTTGAAGGAACAGTATTCTGTGGAATTACATGTTTTTGTTGTAATCACAAATGGTAAATTTATTCAGAATTTGGTATCGAAGGAAACTAGAAAACAAGTTCTGAGCGATGTAGAACGTCACTTTTTTCCCCTAGCATTTGATTTAAATAAAAGTTGTTTAATTTCTTTGTTCTGAAGCCAGCTTCAGCTATAATTGTGTCTAGCTTGTGTATGATAACCTCATATTGTAGATCTATTACATGGGCTGGAAGGGGCGTCTGGAGGCCATCTGGTCCAACCCACCACTCAAAGCAGGGACAGTTTACATCAGTTTGCTCAAGCTGTTGTCCACTGAAATTTTTAATATCTCAAATAACCTCACTTTGTAGACTATTCCAGTGCTTGACACTCTCATGGTTGTTCTAACATCTAACCAGAAACTTCCGTGCTGAAACTTGCACCTGTTTATTCTTGTCCTGTCACTGTACTCTTCCGAGAAAAATCTGCCTCCATTTTCTCCAAACCCTGCCATTTGTTGAAGACATTAAAGAATGCCTTAAAGAAACTTTTTCCATCAACAAAAGCAGAAAAGGAAATACTGCTGCTGCCTTTCTATGAGACCATTTTCTTTTTGGCATGCCTGTGGATAAAAATAAGTATTCCTGATATTTTTTGTGTGTTGTCTAACCCCAATGACTGAGGAAGGAACAAAATTAATACAAATCTCAAAACAAAAATAAGCTTCTGAACCTGTAGACTTTGTTAAAGAGTACTACATTGGTAGTACAATGCCATATTTGAAAGAAGAACTTTCAACGTAAACATTTGCATCCTGAATAGGCATTTTCTATTTCAGAATATTTCTACAAAATACTCATTCTTGGAAAGGGTAGGAGTGTAATAATACAAAATTATTCTCTTTTTTTGGTCTTGATTCTGTATATATTTTAACAGAAGAATTGATGCAGTTAATGATTTATCATCACCCATTCTTTTGATGCTGTGCTGTTTCATAAGTGCAGCTTCTCAATAAATTTTACAAGGCAAAATCTGAGAGCCAGTATATGTTTTGAGTTCCTGACGTTAGAAAGATCCGTGTTAGATTCTTAGTACTGCTTTTCAGCTCCAAACTCAGTATCTGTGTTTCGTCTGTGCAGTCTTTCGCTGGATACCGCATTGCTTTGACTTCCAGGTATTCCAGTAATTGTGCCTTCCAGGTGCAGCACCATGGCTCGATGTGATTGCCTGTTACGATCTTTGATTATGATGGAAGTGTGTTTCTAGCTACATCACCCCATCGCTCCTCAGTCAAATTCAATTTCAGTTGGAGGGAGCACTGCCATGTCTTGCCTGTCATTTGCTATTGTCCTCTTTCATTGAGTTCAACCTGTTGATGTTCTAATTGCCAAAGGCGTATCATTTGATTTTGAAAAGCCGCCGCCTCGGTGAATGCCTCAGGGTATTTTCAGCTTTATTTAGATTTGTGCATTACAGTTTTAAATTGCTACTTTGGGCTCTATTAAAACAATTTTCAAAAAGAAAATGTCAGTGTGCACAAATAGGTAATTGAAAATAGTACTGCCTAGGAACAAATACGGTTTTCCTGCAGTTTTCCTTAGCTTTTGTTTAAAAGTGCAGTATTATATTATGCTAGTGGGTTGGGTTTTTTATTTGGTACAAGTGGTAATCATGATAAAATGTCATTGGCTTGGGTAGCTGTGTAGTGCTTGTTAACATATCCATTTGTGCAGGAACAAATGATCTGTAGGAGTTGTGGTGCACACAAGAAATCCCAGATAGTAGTCCATTAACCTCAAGACTGCATTTCCCATTAATTTTTGAATGTTTATTATTATTTTACAGGATAAAATACTTTATTCATTCCATGCACATACAGCTTACAGTAGTCTAGTGGTGTCTGTGAGTGGTAAAATACTCAATATTCAGCATCCTATAATAATAAAATATTTTTATTCTGGAGTCATAACAATGAATCTTTCAACTCTGGTGAAATGTATAAACTACATAGCTAGTAACTTGATGTCTTGTGCCTTTTGAAGTAATTTATACCAGTGCAAATAATTATGTATCATTTTATCAACTTAGCCTCACTTTGTCTTCCTTTTCCACCTGTGTAAATTCTATACAAAGACCAAGCCATTCACTTAGCTTCAGTGGGAGCAGCATAGATGAAGGTCATAGAGGGAGCTTGGAGAATTATCTGTGACATTGTAGATTAAATTTTCTTTAACAAATTTTTTAGTGAAGCATCACTGCTTCAAAATGTTATTAAAAAAAGCATTCCAACACACTGTTAAAAAAAACCATTAGGACCAAATTGGTGTGTTTCATCACTGATTTGCCTTTGGAGCTAATAAAGCTCTGATTCTCAGGCTAGCGTTTTCTTATTCTACCTGTGTTACTGACAGGATATTAGTAGTGAATAAAGCATAGATTTCTATTGAATTTTGTTAGGCCATTGAATTTCTTGTATGGATGTGTTCAGGTCTACTGTAAAGCACTGCACATGCTTAAAGCAGTCTTCTATATATCAACTGGTGCAATGCAGTTTTCTGTATCTCATAAAAAGGTATAACTGCATGATCCCACAACTTAATCTCTTCTTTCTCATGGTCAAGTCAACTCTGAGTCCATCACTCAGGGCAGATGTACCTGGAAGTAGCAACCTACTTTGGTAGCAAGTGTTGTGCACTTTTTCCTTGTGTTGTCTTCTATGAATGTGAAAATTCTATGTAAAGGAAAGGAAGCCTGTAAAAGAACAGAAAACAAAAAGCATAATTAAGTTGCAAATGCTACAGATGCTCCCAGGAAGATTTAAAGAAGACTGAGGGACATTTATTGACCTAAGAATTCTGGAAACCAAAGTCAAACTGATTACATCAGCCTGTGGCATTAAACAGATCAACTCTGAGCTATCTTGGTAATATCACCCAGGAATGGCTGTTGGAAAGAGGCAAGCACATTCTCTGCTATTCATCAGCTCCTTCTTATTGCCTTAGACATCATTGTTTGTATAGTGCCAGAGTTGCCTTATGTTTGTTGAACCACGCATGCCATTGATGAATGTTGAAACATTTGTTCCAAGAATGAGAATTAAAAGATGGTCTTAAAAGATTTACTGTTAGTATACAAAATGGGGAGGTTGTTCTTTGGTTATTGAAATTGTACTCACTTCCAGCCAGTCTTCATTCAATCACAGATGTCTCCCAAAGAAGGTGTTTTAAAGAATGCTTTTTCAGCCAGTGCTTCTTTGACAATTGCTTTTGGAATAAAATACTTGTGGATCATTCCTGCCCACATGTCCACATGGGATCCATATGCTCTCTTATGCAGCTGGTTGGGAGGGGACCTGCACATGGAGAAACAGCTACATTTTGGGTGTGTTTGACCCAGGGATTTGCCCCCTGGTTGTTCTTGTGCCCATGCTAATGCCTAGGTGAGCACTTTGACTCTCAAAGCTGGGCTGTGATCAGGTGGTTTGTGGCTCTTGGATGCTGTGTGGAGAGCACTGGTGGGTTAAGGTCTGTTTGGTTTTGCTGGAGAGTGAGTCAGGAGCTCTTGCTGGGTCAGGCAGAGTTCAAAGGCAATTAAAGAAGCAGTGGTGTGTTGCCTCTCAGCTGTGACCATCGACCTTCCCATGGTGGCATGCCAGGTGTAGTGCAGGCTCTCCTGGCACCCCTGCCTGCTGTCACACCTTCCTCCTGACTGTCCTCCATGTCAAGTCTGAGAGAGCTGCAGCATCAGGAACAGCCAGCAAGGTGCTCAGATCTGTGTGGAAACAATCCAAAGCACCTGCTTCACAAAACAGGCAAGTTTTCCTCACAAGAGGGCAGCAAGCAGGAACAGTGACTGTGGTCACGTTGTAGGTAGCATGAGGTACTCAAAGCGCAGGATTGTTCCAAAGCCCTTGTATACTGAAATTAGAAATTTATAGAAGCCAGAAATATATATACAATATATAAATACAGACTCTAGTTAGTGCAATTGTGGGAGCACAAGGGAGTGGGCGAAGGGGCTTGGAGTATCTAGGTTTTACTATGCTATGCATAGTAATATCATCATTTAATATATGATTTCCTCAGTTTTATTCTGCTCCTAAGCTATTAGTCATCTTGATGGCATTGTGTATTATGCATGAAGAAAAACTTAAGCTTTCTGGAAAGACCATTTTTTGGGGATTTCCCATGTCCAAAAGTGCATGTTGTTTAACAATGTGTTTAGACAACATCAGCTTCAATCTAAAAGGATTTTGTGTTGTTTTTTGTTTGTGGTGTCCATTACTTGTGACACAATGCGCAGGGGGAAAAGGGAAAGCACCAGTCTTAAATGAAGATAATGAAAGCTTTTTCAAAGGCAATATTGTCAAATACAAAAGTGGTTAAAGAGGAGCAGGAGGAAAACATTTAAATGTAACTACATGCATTTCTATGAGCTAATAAAGAGAGCATTTTCTTTGGTTTCTCTAGTGGGAAAACAGAGCAAAAGAACTTCCTTTAGCTCTAGTTTCTATAGTGACACTACCCTCAGTGTCACTTACGGTTTTTTGCACAGTTTTATGCAATCAAAAATAACTTGATAGTACAGTGTAGAAATGAAGCTTAAGCGGAGTTTTCTATCATGTAGAAAACAGTTAATGATCTTGAGGAATAAGAATTTAAATTGCATCAAAGATTACATACTTCTAGTTTAGTAACTGAACATTGGTTCTTCCTGCTAATGAGGTGAGAGATGGCAAATACCATCCTCACCAGCCTCCTAACCGCAGTCAAGGTCCATGATGTCCACTACACCTCTGTGTTTGAGTCCACAGCTGCTACATCTACCCATTCTTTAATTTTTCCTTGGTCTACATGCAGCTGAGCTCTCTGGTTTTCCTGAGGGTCTGTGGCATTTTTTCTCACCACAGACACTTGGGAGCTAAACCTGACTCTGGGGTGGATGAAGAGCAGTACAGTTCCTTTCTGATCACATGAACCCACCTTCATGGCTGGAGGTACAAACCCACAGCCCTCCACCCTCTCCTGCCCTGGCAGCATCCCCTTCTGCAGCCGGCATCTCCTGCTGGTCATGGCCCCTTTCTTACTCCTCCTCTCTGCAGTTGGTTTCCCTTTCTTCAGCTGATCCTACAGCCAAATCAGCAATGCAAGGATGTCCCTTGTCTTACTCTCTTGCCCCAAAATTCCTTTTGTTTCTGTCAGCCCCTGCTCTGTAGTGTAACTCCTGTTTTCCTCTTTGGGAATTTCTCAAGTGTCTTCTAGTCCTGTCTCCAGATAAGGACCAAAGTGGTCTTTTTTTTTTCTTTTTTCTTTTTTTTTTTTTTTGTCTGATTATATAGTTCATCCAAACCCTAAATATTTCAGTTAACTTCTGTTTTTTATTATCATCTTCCAGACAGAGTGGGCAGTAATTTACAAAGGACTTAGCAAGTTCATGGCTGATTTGTTACATGCTGAGGCATTAAATATGGAGCAATTTTACATAATTAACCAGAATTCTTAAACTGCATGCATGCAGGTTCCTCAGCCAGTCACAGCTGATTATGCTTTGGTTACTGATGAATAGTAGCACTAAAAAAATTATTATCCACTTCTTCCCAGGACTGTTTTCACAGACGAGCCTGTCTGTCGCGATGCAGCCATTCCAATATCATGTTTATTTAGCTACTCCGCTGATTTTACACTTGAAGCTGCAAGATATTGTTAAAGAAATAGTTCACTCATTCCCTACAAAGTTTAATTAAAAAGAATGATACCATTATATATTATGTGTACCTATTTTAATCTCTTCTTGCATATCAGGTTTCATTACTCTTCATGGTTTCTGTTATTTGTTTTGCAAACACACAAGTCAAGAAATAATTATGAATAATGTAGGTCACCCACGAGAACTGAGGGGGAGAAATCATTACAGAGTTGTTCTGTTCCTGGAAAATCAGAGAGACGTGTTTGAGAGAGGAAAGCCTCCAAGGTAAAATATAACCTCTGCTCAAAATTTCTGATATGCCTCATTCAGGGCAGAGAGACCTTTGAGGTATAACCAGTTCTGGGAGGTCCACCACCCAGGCATGCTGTTGTCCTCTGTGGCTGGAACCTGGAAGCACTTGCACAGCCCTGGTGAGAAGCCAGGAGTGATGCTTGCTCCCCGTGCCTCCCTTGCTCTGCGTTCAGACCCTGGTCCTGGAGGCCATGGTCCCTCTCGAGAAGCAGTCGTTGGCAGCTGTGCCTAGGGAAAGCCGGGGCTTTGCTGAATCTGTACATCCCTCCTGCCTGACAGTGCTGCAGATGGGCTTGCAGGACTGTCTTAAGGAATGGAATTCCTGACTGAAGGCTTTAAAAAACGTCAGTCACTGAATAAATGCCTTGCCTGTGCCCTGCTGTTTTGAAAGCATTGTTTTACTTTCAGTGAAGCTGCTGCAGGAGGCTTCCCTGCAGAAGGAGGCTTTTCCTGCGTTTTGTGGAAGGTGAGCAGTGCCTCCTACTCTTGGCTTTCCACATGCTAGCCAAGTGCCAGTCCCCTGGTTGCCCTTCCTGCCTGCTGTCATTCAGCAGTGCCAGCTGGGTGCCATTCACAGTGACTGAATATACTCCATTATTATTTGACTCATAATAAGGGAACCGCTTGGAGTTATGGAAATCAACCTAAGAAATTCTGATATTGAAGAAAATACCCGTAAAATCAATCCTCTCAATCCTGCAAATTAGCATGAAATGTAGCCACTTGCATTCAGACCTAAATCTTGGATAAATATTTATTAATTTGTAATGAATATTTATTTATCTGAGAATTAGTCTGAAGACAGCCAAGATGATTTGAGTTTGGCTGCTCAGGTTGTTTCTTTCTAGCTTTGCCAACTTACTTATGCTTGTCTTTTTTTTTAGAAGTGCTGAACTTTAAAGCCTACACTGGTGCCTAGCATGATACTGGCGTATCTTCAAATCAGAGATAAGTCAGTAGGATAAAAATAAACCAGACTGTTTTCTTGTCTTGAATATTGTAACCCATGGTATAATATCATTCCCTTTTCTCTGTTAGAGATCTGAATTATCAATGACTCAAAGGCTTTTTTATTCATTAAAATAATTGGTTTTACCTTTCTATTCTTCTAAGGCCAGTGAATTTAAAATTCTTATAATTTTGCCTAAATGAAAACATATATTATGCAGTAGGGAAAAAGATGCATATGTGATTAGTCTGTGATTATCTTGCTGTTAAAATAAATCTAAACAAATGGGATTTTTATTGTTCCAGTGCAGACTATCTGGATGGTAAATTATTCTAAATTGGTCATAACCACAGCCCATTCAAGACTGTTCAGAGAGCACAGGCAAATGTGTAGCTTTTATTATTCTTAAATATAGTTAGATTTTTTTACATTCTTGATGGCCTTTTCTGGTTGTAGGTAATAAATGCAGCTATATATTACTGCTTTGTGTACCTGATATGTCAGCATGATATTCTTTAAAGCACCAGTGATATGATTTGATTTGAATTTTTAATATCAGAGCATCTTGCAGATGAACACTTAAGTAATGATGGTTAAAATTAGGTGGACAAGTAAAGTGAACTCAGTGTGACCATGGGATGAATAAACACTGTATGTAAAGTAATCTATGAAGAAACTACTTTAATGATGTAGAAAGAGTAGTGCATATGTGTATGTGTTTTTATATATATATATATATATATCTTCACACACAAACAGATTCACTACTATGTTGAGAAGATGTGAGTACAGACCTTCCCAAGATGACTTTAGGATATCTTCTTTGGGGAAGATGAAGCAATGTAGATGCAGAGGCCACAACTTCATTCACCTGAGCTCAATCTGGCACTGCTGCTGAGCCTTCCCACTACCTGCTGTGTTGAGACCTAGCATGATGCATGCATCACATCTCAGACAGGCAGTGTGTGGTGGCCGAGAATGAGCAAGATCTGCATTTCTCCTTTTTGCAGGTACATCATCTTACAGAAGCAGCGACTGCTTCTTTGTTAAACAATCTCAACTAACTGGATCCCCTTTGTTTTGTTGCCAGTATAGTATTCTGCCTTGTTGAACAGCTGATTTGGCTTGCTCTGCAGTTAGAAAATAACTGAACTGGCATAAGAAGCAGCAGATCTGAGGAGGGAAGGTGAGAGAGGGTGACTAAAGGGGACCAAGACTAGATATTTTCAGGAGTTTAATAAATTAACATTATTGTTTAATGTAGTAGAATTTGTAACTAACTGCTTATTAGTAATTGGTTACTAATATTTGCATTCTGCAGCATGTTATGGTGCTCATATAACCTAAAAACCAATGTTATATGTTTGGTTATCTTATTACGTAAATTAAATACATCTTTTTCAGGGGGAGATAAAAACATAGCACACAACACTCCTATAGTGTTCAGCTGGAAGGAACAGTCTTGTGAATGCTTAGAAGCTGGTTTACTCAGTGCTTCAAAAGCCCCTCTGCTGTTAGGGGGATTAGAATAAATGCAAATAATTTCCCCAGTGTGGACCAGTTAGAAAAATGCAATAACTCATATTTTGCTATAGAAATAAAAACCTAGTTGTTCAACCCTAAAATACCAAGCTTTGGAATTGCTTGTTTCTCCGCCATACTGTAGCTGGATGGGGTGAAGGTGTTGTCTGCTATCAAGTACTGGTGTCACCTGTACAGCCAAGCCTGTAAGGTTTAGCATAGTGATTTCAATGGGTTGAATGGCTAAATGGGCAATATTTTAGTCTATTATATGGAAGACGTCAATGTCATTCCGTTCTCAGTCTTGCTACAAGTGACTTTGTAAGTTTTCATTTCCTTAACGAAGAAGTTAATGACATTACTTCCTAAGGCCAGGGAGAAATTTTTCTCATAGAAATGTCTTCTACTGGAAAATGTTGATTCATCTAAATCAAGGCCTTATGAGGGTATATAATTTTTTTTTTTAAAGGAGATTTGGCAAAATGTTACCAAGGTTTTCAGTATTTGTGACAGATGTTTATTGTATTGAAATAAGATGTTTATGGATAAACTATTTCTAGAAGGCTGAAAAAATTATTTTGGAATATTTGTTTTGTGAACAATTCTGATATTTTTATTTTTTTCTTAATAATTCATAATGAATGCAGTATTTAATACTTAGAGCTTTGAAATACATGGATGGTATCATTTCTGGCCAAGCCTGGCTAGCTGTGCAATGATATTTGACAGCAGAGGCACTGGCATACACACATACTAAATATAATTCTGAATTAAAACACTGAGGCTGCTTCTAGTCTTAATTTCCTAATCCAATGTGCTTCCTCCATGGAAATAAAACAGTTGCAAGATGAAAGTCTCTGTGGAACTATCCCATGGAGATGAGTCCTATTCTGTTAACAAGCTCTGTGAAGTGATGACTTGTACGTAAAAATATAGTTTCCATCATAACCCAGAATTGGATAAATCCTTGTTTTAAGCTAATCAGAGATTAATAACGATAAAGAAACATAATGAAGAAACTTTTGAGGGAGCACTTGCATTTCCAGGATACTGCTCTGAGGAGATGCTGGCAGTCTTCAAAGTGTGACAAAGCCTGAGCAACTCAGACCTGGATCTGCTTATTGCTGCAGCTCCACAAGTACAGTGAAACTTGGTATTACATTCCAGTGAAAGATTTAATGTAAGATGCTTCCTCCTTTGCCTTGGGAATCACTGTGTACCCAGAAAATTGTTGGGTTAGGCACTATCATACCACTGACCTCTCTGGCTGATGCTTCTTTTGTTTAGAAGGACTAACAGTGGGGGCTTGTCACAGGTTTGCAGACACAGATTTTTTCATGAGGGACATTCTGTTCTTCTGTAACTGACAGTTCAAGTAACACAAGTATGATCTTCTTTAAGTACTTTTCTTCCTGTTGTTGTCCTGCAGCCAAGGAAGCTTGCATGGTCTTCCTCCTGCAGTAAATGCTCCAGCTGTTCCCAGTCATGAGTGAAAGCCACAGACATCTACCCCAGTGAGCAGAACTCCTGCCTCTGGGCTGTTGCAGCGCTCTGGCAATTCCCCAACTTTCCCCACCGTACTGTCATTCTTTGGAGAGCAGGGGAGCTGATGTTTTATGATTTGGTTTCATTTTCCTCAGCAGGGTTCTCCCTAGCAATGTTCAGTGTTTTATTAACTGACCTATTTCATGTAATACACTTGCCACCTCTAAGACATACAGACTTCTGTGCTATTTGTTAGTCCAGCTGAGAGCTATAAGCCAAGTAGTAAAATGCCTGGACGCTTTCTAGACTTCTTTCCATGCCTGTATTTCTAATGGAATAAAGACACTGAAGAAACATCCCGAATGTTTCATACATAAAGTGAAATTATTCCATATAGTAAATCAGTGTTAAATAGAACAAAAAGTATAAAGTTGGGGGCTCACATTTTGGCACGTGACATCATATTCATGCAGCCAGATGCATAGTCCAGTCTTCAGAATTATGTATCACTTTTCTATCGGTTATCAGCAATTGCTTCTCATGTGATGTGTCGATGCCTAAACTCTGAAAAGCAAGATTGTTACATGGTGCATAACTATTGCTATAGGACCTACACACAGGCAGCAAAGCCCCAAAACACTGGTAAATTTACACTTGTAAAACATTTCCCAGGAAACTTATGGGGAAAATAATGTTTGCATCAAACAGCAGTGTCTTATTCTATAAATATATTAAGAGAGTATAACCATGGACTTATCAAGCAGTTGTGTAAGGAAATGGCAGCATTTGAATCACACCCTCAGTAATCATCCTCTCCTGTAGTTTCAATGTGACAGTATGTGGTTCAACGTCTCCTCTTCCTGCAACTTTCATGCTATTTCCAGCCAATATAAAATATCAATTAGCTCTGTGGTATGAGTAGTTTCAGTAATTTTGCCATTCCTATCATATCAGCAGAATTTCTCCATCTTTATGGACAGAGCTGTGTATAGGTTTTCCATGAGAATTTTAACACTCTGGTCGGGAGATGTGTATTTTCTCTCAAGCAATGCCTCCCTTGTTAAGGCAAAACCTGACATTTCTTTTTCTTAACCAAAAAAGAAAAAAGTCTTCTATTAGAATTTTGGAGAAAAGGCAAATTTCTATAACTTGATTGCAACCTAAGTGCAGTCAGGTAGCTGGTACATATGGAAATTTTTAACTGATGATACTTTGACACTATTGATCTCTGTCATATTTGAACAGGTAGAATTCATGTCTTGTGGGTACAGTGGGGGAAACAAGAACAAGGAGACATTTGTTCTTGAACATATGAGAAGAGCTTGTGATGCTATAAGCAAAGATACTGTATATGAAAAAAAGGTCAGATATTGGGGTTTTGGTCAAAAAATATTTTTACACTAATGCCTCTGGATGGTATTTTTGTTCATTTATTAGACAAAAAAAGTAATGATATAATGCTGTTAGTCATCTTGTAATGTTCATCCCTGCTCTCAGCGTTCATCTGCTGTGCGCAGTTGGCAACTGATGCTCAGGGACTCTATGCAGCGAGGTGCTCTTCAGCTGCTGACTTTACAAGCGTAGCACTGCTATTGAAAAAGTAATCACGTGCAGGGTAATATTTCAAGGGCTCCTAATTGAAAAAGGAGAACTAATTTCCAGTGGGTCACTCGTATCCATTGTGCAAATTATGGTTTGAAGGGAGTTTGCTATAATGTTTTCCCAAATCATTCTAGAGAGGTCCATTATAAAATCTCTGCCCTTCTTTTAATCCACAGAGGACCCATAACTGATAGCTTGGAAGGACTTTCTGGAGGCTGCCTTTTGCAGGATAAGCAGACCCTTCATATAATTAATTGATCGGTCTGATAACAATTTTTTTGTCCTAGCTGGCACTTCTGCAACAGAGCAGTTCTAATTTGGGCCACTGAAGTGAATGCTTGCAGTAAACCTAACAAGTGACATCCAGAAAATGTATCAGACATTAACTGCTTCAGAGGCAACACTGCCTTTGCAAATGCAGATGTAGGCACTGCTTTAAGAATCTGACAAGTTTTTCACAAGGTGATTCAATTTGAAATTGGGTCTTTGGTAATGGGAAAAAAGTTGTGTTTGATGCTGAGCTATGTATTTTTTACTCTAAATAGTTTCTTAATGCCTACCATAGCAATTAATTTTTTTCAAATGTACTGATTGACATGAAGATATTAATGTCAGAAATCATTACGTAGTACTCCAAAATTATTTTAGTTGTTGCATCAAAAATACATATGGTACATGTAGAAAACCAAGACAGTTAGGTTGTCTCTCTCATTTTGTACCAAGCTGCCATTGCAATGGAACTGACATTTTAAATCCTTTTTGGCAACACATAGAGGATAAATAATGTATTCTGACATATGAAACATTTCACTGAATTGATATGGTTGTATCAACTGTTCATCCCAAAGTGAAAGGTCACACTGAGGATATGCAGGATGTTCTTACACCTGAGATGTATTGTTTTGGTTTGTTTTGGGGTGGGTTTTTTTTTTTTTTTTTTTTTTTTTTCAGAGCTGTACTACAAATAAGCTGTTTTAAATAGTTATTACTGAGTAGGTAGCTGATCTTAATGAAAGTAAATAGCTTGAGACTGACAGATCCCTTTTCTATGATAGCATTTGAGAGAGAGGGAATCAATTAGCATGACGCACTTGGCAGTGTTGTTCAGAGTGTGGTCACTGTTTAACAAAATTAAATGTAATCCTGTCTGCTTCCTACAGACATGGAGAAATACAGCACTCTGGTATGCTCTGTAACATTTGAGGGTCCAAGACGGATGAAAGAAGAGCCAGAAGATGGAAGATACACTGTTGTTTTGTTGCAAATACATAAAGATACCAATCTTACCTAACAATCAGAAAATGACAGAAAAGGCAGGATAAAAAGGCAAAGGAAGGCATAGATACATTTTTGTGAATTCTTCATTTTTGTTGAGCTGCAACTTCATGCCACCCTGTGGGCCAAATCATTCAGCCAGTTATCCACCCACCTCACTGTCTGCTCATCCAGCCCAAACATCAACAGCTCATCTATGAGGACCTTGTGGGAGACAGTGCCAAAAGCCTTACTGAAGCCCAGGTAGCTGCTGCTCTCCCCACATCTACCAGGCCAGTCATGGTATCGTAGAAGTTTATCAACTCTGTCAAGCACGACTTCCCCTTGGTGAATCCATGCTGGCTACTCCTGATGAATTTCCTGTCCATTTCCCTGGTTTCCAGGACTAGCTGCTCCATCACCTTTCCAAGGATTGAGGTGAGGCTGACCAGCCTGTAGTTCCCTGGTTCTTCCTTCTTGCTCATCTTGGAAATAGGAGTGACTTTTGTTCTTCTCCATTCTTTGGGGCTGTCTCCCAATTACTGTGATTGATCAATGATTCTCCAGAGTGGCCTTGCAGACACATCTGCCAGCTCCCTCAGCACTTCTGGGTACCGCTGTTCTGCCAGCATCTTGCTCTTGGCCTCGCAGTCTGCTGTTTTACACTCACTGCAGCAGGTATTGAACATCAGTCTGCACTGTTTTTTAATCAGTTTAAGGGCTGAGTTTTTGCAGACTTTGAGGGCAGCTAAGGGCACTGCACATCCACAGAATTCAGTGGGGTTTGAAGGTGTGTAGACCTTCATGGATAGACCTCTCAAACAATGCTCTTGCTTTTGCTTGAGCCAGAGCTTAATTCTAGTGCAGAGATGCAACCATCAAACATACAAACCCAGATTCTGTGCTAGTGTAAAATGACATACTATTTTATCTTCAACTGATAAAAAGTAAAATATCAAGTGTTAGCCAAGCCTGGAGTGCAGTCTTAAGATAAACTTTGCAATTTTACCAGTTCCTATCTAGGCTACAGTGATCTACAAAATATTTAAAATCCGATAGAAGAAAAAATTGCTTAGTATATAAAAGACAAAAAATAATAGCACCACTATTTGAGAATGTGAGGATCACAAATTTTAAACAGCCTTAGAAATTATCAAGAATATTTTTGCAGTAGTTCAGAGAAAGAACATTGATATAATCCAGTGAATTTATAGAATAGAGAAATACCCTGATAAAAATAGGAACTGGGCACAAGAGGTTCAGAATGGAACTAGGATTTCTAAATTGAACCTGTAATGAAAATTCTAAATAGTTATCTTAAATGCTATCCATTCTACTTTTTGAATATCAGTTAGAAAACGAATAAAACTGTTTAGCTTATGCTGGGAGAAAAAAAAAAAAGGAAGAAAATCTGAATACATGTGGGGATTTTATGCATAATGGGACCATTGTGTCAACTTTTATCAAACATGAAGTCTCCACAGGTTTTGTAGAAGCAAGAATGCGTTATAACTGTCTTCCGTTATTGTTGCTGTTTTGGTAAAACCTGAAGAATTTACTTGTACATTTTCTGATAGAAATTTGGGTGTCTCTAAATCCAAAATTGCTACCATTTTTCGGAGAAACCTCATGTCCTATCTGTATCCTTCATTTTCTAGTATTTGTCAAAACTGTGTGCTTAGTGGACAACATTGTAATCAGTTTGATTTATTTCATTTATCAGTTTATTGCTATAAAAGCCAGTATTAACCTGCAACAACATGGCAGTATACGTATATTTTGGAATACCTGTATGCATAGTCACAGTGATCTCTCCATGCCATATTTCACTGTAAATAGCAAAGACTGAATATCCTCTGAAATACCTGTCGTGATGCAACGATCTCAGTGAAATTGTGTAGCTCAAAAGTTAATGGGAATTTTTTTGGTGAAGTTGTTTTCCCCATTTTCTCTGTCACCTGGTTGGGAGTGTTGTAATGAAGTTTTGCTGTGTTCTGCTAAGGCATAAGCTGAAAGAATTGTCCTCCACACACAGTGCATGGAAATAAAAGAATGTGCAGGTTAGAAAAGACAGGATTTATTATTTTTTTTCCCTATAGCTAAAGCCTCAGCACATCAGAGCAATGATTACAAAGAAAGTCCTGATAACTGACAGCAGAGAAAATTGTCTATTTTGGACAAATTCTTTGGGAAATTTAGCTGCAAGGATCTAGAAAATGTCTACCAAGAACATACAGACTGTGATTTGGGTTTGTTTTGTTCTCTTTTCTTTTGTTCAGAGTTTGGGCAGATTTTCTGCATAGATAAAGGTATGTTTTCTAACACAAAGCTACCCTTCTAGCAGTTTTTGTGTCCTTAATCCAAGTCACAAGAACTTCTTTCAAGAGTTTGCAACAGCTTTTTAAAATAACATTAAATAAATGACGCTGCTATTATAACTTCATACTCAGGCTGTACTTTTTTTTTTGACTGAAATAAAAACAGTTATGAAGTTGGTCTGAGTAATTTACTTGACATTGATACTACTTTTGGTTTAAGTACTGAAAATAGATTTCTATAATGCGACAAGTCAGATCCCATAATGTCTGGTGACATTAAGAACATCACCTGCAATATACTAAAATGATTTTGATGTAGAAACTCTTAATAACATAATAGAACTGTATTTAACTTACCTAAACTGAACCTTGTTTAAATCCCAGATTTTGGACTTTTAGCATTATGATTCTGGGAATATAATTTAGATCAGCCTTATGCTGAGTTGTCCGTGAGGTTCCTAATGTTCATAGTAAGCCTTCCTTGTCCACCAGTGTGTGGAGTACAAGCCACTTGGGTGCATATATGAAAATATTTCTGGCAGAGGTGAGGGTTTACTTGTGATTAATAGGTTTAATATTTGGGTCCATGATAGGAATGGAGGTCATGCTTCAGGTTATTGATATACTTCTAATATAGATGTAGTCTGTCGCAGCAGGTGTTACACTTTGATCATCTACGTCCATTTGCTTGCTATTCATCTTGATCATTTTAGCCATTTGCCATTTGATTACGTTATCTTTTGATCTGTTTCAGAATTCGCATCCCTGTAAATGTATTTTAATGCCACATCAGCTTTGTGCCCTTATTTCCAATTTCTTTAGTTTTCTCTGTAAAGATATGACTGAACTGTATCAAATATCAGGTTTTACTCAGCTGGCTTGAACAGCTTTTTTATTCCAGTCTTTGTGATGAGAAATAATTGATTTCTAAAATATTATGGAAACTTTCAAGGTTTGATGTAAGTGTGCCTTTTTTCTGCTACATTTCCTGATCTATTGCAATGGCTGTCAAGTTGAAATGAGAGGTCTTAAGAGCTGTGGCATTTATCCCAGGCTTGGGCATTTATCACCAGTCTTTGGGAATGTAATCCATACACTTGACTGCCTCCCAGCCCACCCAAACACCAGAAAAGTTCTGAGATTCATTCTCATTACAGCATTTATAACAGGCACTATTCCGAGTTCTGGGGTACCTAAATTACCAAAAAGTACAGTTGATGGAAGATGATGTCCTTTGAAGCACCGACTTTTGCTTAGCCTCTGTGCTAAGCAAATACCTCTGTGAAACTAGAAGTCAAGCCAGAAAGTGCTTTCTTATACAGGGCTGGAGAACTAAGATTAGAGGACAAAGCTTTAGCATGTTATTTTGCTTTTTTATCCAGTAATTGTCTAATTGAAGTGCATAAGCTCTTGCTCATCTCCCACTCTTCAACTAACTTCACAAGTAGCAGTAGATTGCAGTCAAAGTGACATTTTTTCTTGTTCTCCTGGCTCTGGGAAACTGCCTTTCTGGTGACACAATGACACATATTCAACAAAAGGGGTGAAATGTGGTGCCATCCAGAATGTTCTTTTCCCTCAGCCTGTACCCAAGAATATTCTGTTCTGGGATGTGGGAGCTCGGGCTCAAATCTCTTTGGCTATCACCTGTCACCTAAGCTATCATCTCAGGCCCCTCAGGATATCTCCTGGGATGACTCAATTGTCACCTCAGCTAACAAGGACTCTGCTGAGTTTGCTCCATAACATATCTTTAGGTATTTAAGGTGTCTGAAGCACCTTAGCAAATTTGGTCAGAGCTTTCCTGGTTGTTCTCTTGAACTTAAGCTTCTTAGAGCCATTCAAAGTATGATTTGGGTATTAAATGCTTTGTGGAATACCTGCCTTTGCTGACCCCATCTAGATAAAGATTGTCATACTTCGGAAAAAGCCATTGGTTGTACATTCTTCATTCTTTAAAATACAATCATAATGTTTAATTTAATTTTAGATGTATTGACCAGTATAGCACTGGCAACTGTCCAGAGATTGCCCCTAGGGCCGTTTTTTGTCTTAATTTGTAGAACTTCAATTTTTTTTCTCACTTGCAGAGTACTTAGTGTTGTCTTATTATCAAAGAACATAACATCAGGTAGAATAGTTCCCATGTTTGCTGTTGTGATTGCTCAGTCTCATTCATCTCTGAAGCACTCCTAAACCTGTGTATTGTAATAAGTACAAGAGGAAAAGAACCTCAGATGAGAAAATTCTTTGGTTTAATATTTGATCACTCATTTCTCCCAGACTGGTAATACCACTTTAATTATGAAGGTCACTAAATTCAAATGAGCAAAGTTGCAGCAGCTTGCCATTTTGCAACTCTGGTGAGTGTTCTTTATGGGTTTAGAGAAAGAGATAAACTGCATTACAATTGCTCCTAAAGCTTTGTTCACTCTAGTGATGGATGACTTTATATATAATGTATTTATCAACTAGGACTGACAGTTGCTTTTTGAAAAATGCATAATTAAAAATTCAGTTGTTCAATAGCTACTTTCAAGAATTCTCACATTACTTAGTTCATTTTTCATGCAATTATTGCCCCCAGAACAATTTCAACCATCTTTCTCGTGGCTTTCATTCCACATTTTAAGAATGAGAAGAATCTACTTGGAACAATTTGTACATTGGGTCCTTTGTTTTCATTCTTATTGTTATGCTAGGAAATTAAAAAGTAAGGCTTCACGCAGGGGTTCCATTAGCAAAAAGCATGTCCACTTCTTTCATGTTCACAATGGACTAGTTTTTGGTATTGAAACTGCTGTAATAACTCTCTCCTTTCATAGGCAATTGAAATGTATATTATGAATTGTTTCATGCAACACTTTTAAAGCAAAAATTCACAGCTGGGCATTATGAAATATATTTTAGAGAACAACAGTGAGATGGAAAATAGCCATAGAAAAGAGATCTCTTTTTTTCCTGTACTGGCATAAGTTGTCATTGAATTAGAGCTGAGTTTTTCCCTCCTGCTACAACAGCACCAGGTTTGGAGACAGTCAAGTGAAAAAAATGGTGTAAACATATATTGATATCAGGTAAAAAAGGAAACTAGTGTCAGCCCTTGTACTTCTCATACCTTCTTGCTGGACTTGTAGTTGTCTGCTACTTAAGAGTTCAGCAGTGGGTTAGGACATGAAAGATTTGTCCTATTGGCCTGGTGAGAGGAGCTTTAATAGTCTAGGAAAGTTTAAAGTGGTTAAGAAAAGTTAAGAAAACTTGTGCTAGAAAGCTTACAAAGTTTATATTCTTTGTAATGGAAAATGTTCAAGGCTGGAGAACTTTCAGCAGGATTCAGAAAGAAATACTCTTAAGATCCTGAGTAAAACATTTATTTTCATCTTCCTTATACTGAAATTGGGAAAAAGAAAACCAAAGCAGAAATAAAAATGAAACCCCTACCAATTTAAAAACAGTATTCAGGAATTTAAAAAATGCAGACTAAATAAGCCAAAATACATTAAGTTAGAACAGCGTGGCTAGGTCAGTATTATTGTTTCTCTTCTGTCATGAAAGAATACAAGGGAAAAAGTACCAGCAAAAAGATTGCTCTAGAGTTAATTACCATTGACATTCACTGCTGGGCAAAGGATCAGCCTTAGTCTGCGTACCACAGAAGGCAACATACAAGCCTTATATTGACCCCATAACTTTTCCCTATAGCATATCCCTGTATAAATGCGTCCAAATGAAACAAATAGAACCTCCACTTTCCCTACACCTCCCTGGTTAAATTTCTAGCTGCACAATTGCTGATGGCATTATGTGCCCTGAGCCCGTGGCCAAAGGACGGGTGGGTGTCCAAGCGGGGCTGCAGGGAGATGCAGGGGTGGGAGAAGGGGGACTGATGTCAAGTGGTTACCACAGCAACGGGAAGGGGACCAGCGGTGGGGGGGGAGAAGAGGTGGGAGTGTTACCATGGCAATGGATGGAGCGTCTTCCTCACTTGTGTTGAAGATGCAACTGTCCTTACTTCTAATTACCTGCCTGGTGCTGGTGGATTTAGGCACAAGGTGCCACGAGTGCCTGTTTTATCATCTCTTTCATTTCTAGTTAGAAAGTGAAACTGAGCTGGGGATAAAGTATTTTTCTCAGGCAAGCTACGCCCATTTTAATCTCTTTTGATTGATGACCATATAACCAGTTCACAAGTAGTATCAGAATTACTTTTTATTCTTTCTTATATAGTGTAAAGAACTGTATTCCGGTATCAGTTATTAATCCTGCAGCACTAGAAAAGATGCTGAGTTAGGGAGTGAGTTAGTCTTACCCATCATCACATGACTATGTTATTTTCCCTTAATGAGCTTTGCAAGATCTTAACATTTTTTGTTTAGGTTCTTTCATATTTTTTTTTTCCTAATAATACTAGGTATTGCTAATTTCTGGTAGGGCTCTTTTGAATTTCCCCAGCTGCGGAGTGAGGAAGTGATGGAGTTCGTGAGCATGAGGAATGTGCTCATATAAAACTGATATGAACAGCCTGGTCCCCTGAAATTGCTGTCATTGAATGGCCCAGTGAATGGCAATCAGCCATCTGCTATTTCATCTGGTGTCACTTTTCCCCCAGACTAGGACAATGAAGAATTACCAGTGTCAATAGGTGATTTAATATGAGTCTCATATCAAAAAAGAATGGACTGAAATCTAGGGGGAGCTGGAATTTGATCAACTTTGGCTTGAAAAGTAGGGGCTTAAAGGGAGACAGAGCTATTTTGAGTGTCAAACCACATAATACAAAAAGGCTTGGTAGGAAGTATGACCTGGATGACTGGAGCCCAGTGATTACTTTGACACCACCCACAAAAACACATCAAAACAAACAAAACAAAAGTGCCCAACGGGTGAAGAAACTGAGGCAAGGATAGGCATCCAGATACTTACCCTATTGAAATATCTCAGTGATTGTGTTGTGAAGCCTAGATGAAGACTAAAGACATTTGCTTGCTGTATTTTCCTCTGAACAGGTAAGCTGTGAACTGCAGTGTCCTCAGCTTGGAAATGTGGGAAGGCTAGGCTCAGCCTGATGAAGGCAGTCCGCACAGTCTTAGGGGCTATATATTTTGAATATGGAGTCTCAGCCTCCCCTCGAAGCATGCTTCCAATAACGCAGAAACAGAGAGGAGTCTCGTTTTGCCTGAGCCAGCAGTGCAGAGGGGTGCAAGGGTGCCCCAGCTTCTCTGGAGGTCAAGAGCAAGAAAGGCTTGAGCACAGCTGAGTCTCTGTATACAGAGTGTCTCTCTGTGCCTATGTGGCAAAACAGTATTGTTCTCATTTTTAGAGCAGTTAGTTACATGTCTCTCCAGTGCAAATGAGAGCTTTTACAAATGAGCTTTTTATATTACTTTGTGCACAGTTAGCTTTTTGTGCATCATTTTCTTCAATGTGTAGACAGGATATAACTCCCTCACCCACTGTTGCTTCATTTATTTACTTGGTTTCTGTCATCCAGCACTTTAAACTTTCCTTTTGGATCCTAATTGTGTGGCCAAAAGTTTAGACTTTGTGACCTCGGTAAATCAGAGATGTCCTGGGATCAATACTTGCCCCTGAGAGCGAGTGGCACCAACTGGTTTATGTCTACATTTCATGGTTTTAGCTGCCTCTGGCAGGTATACCTTGGAAGGGACAGGGTAAGGACATCAGCTGGCAGTGAAGCAAGGTGAATGACTGGGTGTGCAGTGCTTGAACTGTGTTTGTAGTCTCCTTTTATTTAGCTGTATAGATGCAATCGCTGTTAGTGCTTCTTTTGAGGAAAAGCACAGCAAGTGCAGAATTGTATGTATTATTTTACTTTGACCCCTGAAAATATTCACTGATAGGGTGGCAGGATGGTTTCAAATGGGAAAGGGTTTGAAAGAATAGGGTTTAAATCCCCAGGGAGGTGTAGCTTTCCTGCACAACCCTGGAGAAGACACTGGTGCCATAATTATCTCAGCTTCTGAGAAAGAAAAAGCTTAAAACTTTTTTTTTCTCCCCTCAACCAGAGTGTTGTAAGGATAAGAGGACAACTTTCTGGGACGCTTAGGTACTGTAGTAGGGTGGTATGTGGATTTTTAGGTATAACATAGCCTCAGGAGATACGCTAAAGTTGTCACTGGAGGGGAACAACTGGAACAGGACTTTTACCCACCTGATTTTGCCACCTGCTACCTTACAAAGTGTTTCTTTCCATCTTTCCTCTTGCTCATGATTTTGAGCGAGACCCTCATTGCACCTGATCCTTCAGCTGGAGATGGGTGTCTGTTTTTTTGTCACTGCCCTGTCTCCCATGCCTTTACAGCTGTTCTTCTGGTAAAAGCGATAGCTGACAAAACAAACATGGTAACCTCTGCTTTTCTAGCTTGCCAATGGCATAAAAGACATTTCAAAATATTCTTCCACTTCTTTGGCCCAAAGACCCTCTCTCCATCGTTAAAAAACCCTCTTTAATACAGAGATTGTGTCCATAAATTCTTATGGTGTATGTATGTCTTTGAGCATGCATTTATTTTCATGAACAGGGGGGTTTAGCTTCTGTTTTGAATAAGCTGATGACTCAAGAACTAGGTTATAAAGTTGATACATATTTTGTTGTAATACGTGAATACTATTGAGTATCTTTATAATTTAATTTTTTTTTTAGATATCAGGTATTCTTGGGAGACCCTAATAACATACTTCATTATATTAAGTATAGCGATTAACGTTTGTTCACATACTTTTAATTTTCTCTTTGTGTCTTCTGTTCAGTGATTATTCATTTTTATGCCTTTACTATTTCCGCAGGTGTTACACTTGTCCTTGCACGTTTGTTTTGCCGAATTCACAGATTAGCAGCCTTGGTTTCATACCACATCGAATAATGCATTTAGAATATCTCTCCCTCAATCAGTCGGTCTCTGTGTCTCACAGATAAAACCCAACCTGCCTGCTGTTTTAGTAAAGCCTTAAATTACAGATCAGTGGGCACTGTACTTTCTCTGTCAATCCCATCAACATTGTTTCTTCCAGCAGCAATCTCATAATCTCTTTAGGAGTAACCATTGTGATTAGCATTTTGAGTTACATTGCCCACCAGAAACAGTGATCAGAAGTCTGCCCACGGCCATGTATCACCCACCTCTACTTCCCCTGTGACTTCCTTGCATGCTTTGGACATCCCTTTTTCTAAAGTGGCCCAATTTAAGAGCACATAGTTCTTAAGAGTATAGCTCATCTAAGACAGAGCTCCTCATCAACTCTGTCTGCAACAGGACATGAACCCTAGCCCTCTTGACCCATCAAGAGAAGAAGCTGTGGAAGTGCAGTTGTGGCACAGCCATAACAATTGCGATGTCTTTAGGAATGCTCTAAGAAACAGAAGCCAACACAAGCTAATGGAAGAGTCCTGAAAGAAATGCGAAGCAGCGATATTCAGCAAGAATTAATAGTCTTCCACCAAAAGGGATGGGAAGAGAATAGATCTACATCTGTTTTTCTAAAATTAGCTGTATTTTTTCCTAATTTCATGCTGTGTTTCTGATTATGGAATGGTTGATCAAACCAGGAGAGATAATCCATCAGTGAGGAGGAGGCATGAAAGGATCTCAAGGGATGGGCTGAAACAAACATCTCTAGCCCTTACTTTATCTGAGTGTAAGAATTTATCTAGAATATGGCAGGACTGGAGCTAGTCTCCAAGGAGCCAAAACAGACACAGTAAGACAGATAAATGTTTTCTCAGGGAAAGGAAATGCTACATGATAATTGCCTGTTTTGTTTTTAGTGCGAGGTTAGCTGTCTTTCTACTCTTTATAATAGCAAGAAATCAGTGAAATAATCTCCTAAAGCAGCCAGGGTGAAACACCATAGTGAAAAAGGTGAGTTTCCATCCTCCTTGCTCTGAGACTCCCGCTGAGACCATGATGAGAAGAGCTTTTTTTTATTTTGATTCGAAGCATTCAGCTATGGAGACAATTGTGACTGCTTGCTGAAATATTTTGCCGGTGTTAACCTGAATAACCATTATATCTGTGGTGACAATCTCAATGTTGACTTTTCTTCTTTCATTGTATTTCCTCCCTGTAACCATCGTGCTTGTAACTTCATGGAAGTATCAAAGAAATTCTCATGAAAGAGAAAGTTGTTTAAAGAATTTCCAAAGAGAAAACAGTTTGCAAAGTTTTCAAAAGTATATATTTTGTTACCACTGTAAACATAATCACTCTGTGTTTTGGTTTGTGTATTTATTTTCGGGGTCTTTTGAAGGTACAGGCTTAATGCTGCTGGGAAAGAGAAACTCAGATTAATAAAAGAAAAAAGCTCAGAAACTGGGAATTGTTTCCTGAGCGTTTCCACCTCTGAGAGACTATTAGGAGTAAGGGTAGGAGCTGAGGTGGAGCAGGAGCATGGAAAGTGGAAACGAAGGAGGCAGTTGGAGAATGGGAAAGTGAGCCATGTTATGCCATTCCTTAGGCCCCAAACCCCAGTGTTGTATGTAGTGTGAAGTAAATACCCCCCATCCAGCTTCTGAGCAGCTTCTGAAAGCAGGAAGCTCCAGGCTGGCAGAGAGACTTCAGGGAGAGTTACAGGCACTCATGGTGCTGCTCCACTCAGCCCAGGCTGTGCTGAAAGCATAGCAAACTTTCAGGACACCCATGTGAGAATTACTGTCCTCACAGGAGGCTTGTGTTTGTCTTGGTGATACCGCAGGAGTTTTGAATATGCACTGCATATGAAGTACACTCTTTATTTTACCAGGTTTTCTCTAACAGACTTCATTTATTTCTTTCTGCATTATTTCCACAAAATGAGAGTGTGTAGGATTCAAAATGGCTTCACTGGAAAACAGTAGGCCATTCTACATCTTTCAGTTTCTTCCCACGGAATATGTGAGAGTTTTTTACCAATTTTTGAAACTAGAACGCAAGTTGTACACAGGATGCAAAACCAACTAGTACCTGCCACAGAGTAATGCTAAGCTTTTATGTTTTAAACCTCCCAGGGCCCTCCTGGAATTTCCTTAATTCCTAGCTTTTTATAATCTACGCACCATGCAATCTGGGGAGCAGCCAGCACACATCATGCAGCAATTGCTGGAGGAGTATTTATTTCCATCAAGATCAAAACTAGTCATGAGCATGGCCTGTACCTCAGATCAAAATGATCAAAAGCCTGTTCAGATGATGTTCCACCGGACAAAGGACAATTCTTTTCTCTTTCTAGCCTACTTATCCAGGGTAAGATATGATGAATCAAGGAAGCTAAGGGTGGGCTGTTCTCTCCAAAACTACTCCTGGTGTTTTGATATCAGGTGTGTGAATATTCTGGTTCATGAAGAGGAAACCCCTCATCTCATATTTTGGGGAGCATTTTTCTTTCATTTATCACACAACTAAAGGGACAGCTGAATCAATCAGAGAGCCCTTTGCAGGGTAATCTTTGGCAGTTCAGTTGTTGATTAAACTTTCCTTTCAGCAGTGAGCTGTGCTGGAAAAAATATTATTTTGTTGAAAATGAACTTCAAACTCTGAAAAGGTTACCTTCTTTGGATGTTCTTCAAAAGCACCAAATTGCAGACTAAATAAACAGATGTCACAGGTGTCACTTTAATATTTGGGACATTCCCTATCAAAACACAATATCTCAAAACCTTCATTTTGTACTTTTTAATGCAAGCATGGCAAGGGCATATAGAAAGAGCATTTCTGGGTGTTTAAGACTTACAAATAGGACCGCCCACTTTGGTGAAGTCAAGCCTTTTGGTAACTAAAGGAGATTTTGTCTCTTATACAGTTTATTAGACCAGTTTCAAGCTTATGGGAACAGTGTTTGTGGTGTTTTGGTGAGGTATACAAGGGGTGTGGAGGGCACAGAGTGATCATAATCTAAACTGAACTCTGTTTAGGTATTTCTAGTTGACTGAGTGCCAGCTTCAAACAAATCAGGGTAACAGCTTTAAACAAACACAGTATCACTCCATCAACACTCAAGATGTAGGCTCCACAATGAAAAAAAATAACATTTTGGACAAATTTGAGAAACAATTCTGAATTAATCAGAAAAGATAGCAATAGTTACCCAAAAGCTTCCTAAGTATAGAAAAATGGAGTCTTGAGGTGATGGTGCGTTGTCTGGTAGGCAATAGTAAGAACCTGGAAAGTATAATAAAGAAATTCTTGCATTTTTTCCAACGACAAGACTCTTAACATTGTTGTTGTTGTTACTGTTGTTGTGAAGGATTGTGAAAATGCAGAAAATGAGAAGGCTGCAGCAGAAGCAACAAAGGCATTCCATACTATTATCCATAGTCATTCAAACAAACCACCCAACTGTGACAGCCAATTAAATAGCGTTTTCCAGGACTAACCCACAGCTAAAATGATACATCATGGTAGGAGAAAAGCTTCGTGTATTGCCAACAGCTTGTTACCTCCCTTTTTAACTGAGAAAACAATGAAAGGCTTGGATGAAAAGCATGCATTTTTCTCTGTGACTACAGATACCTCAAACAACTGCACTTTCAAGGTGTTCCCAATCATTAATCATTCCTACACAGTTCAAGGGCAGCTAATTCACTGCTGGTTTGATTATTTTCAAGGCACTAATGAAACTACATTAGGAATATTTGAAAATGTAAAAAATATGGTAAAATCAAGTAGTTGGAACACCGACAGTTATCTGCAGCTAATACTGTTGTTAATTCTGGGTTATGTCACCCTGTCCACAAATCAATAGAAAGTAAAAAAGAAAAATTGTCTCCAGCTTATTGCTCTGCACATAACTGCAAAACAGAAAAATACTAATTAAATCATCATTTGATTTAGAAAAAAAAAATGGCCACTTTTCCTCATGTCATTCAGTCATTTTTCTCAGCAAAATTTTCAGATTTCAAGGAGAGCTTTATAAAATTTAAATAAGAAGAAATGTTCTCCATGGGACAATTACTCACTTACTGTACAGGTAAAAGGACCATAGTCTGTTTTCTTGAGTTTGGAAGTGACTTTTGGAAGCTAAGTGAGCATTGTCAAGCACCAATTTTAAAATCCCGTTTTCAAAGATAACCTTATTAGAGGTGATAGAGAGGTTTTCAGTGCCAGAATGTTACTTCTTATTTTCAGATTGTACTAAGAATTTCTTGCAAGTAGAACAAACTGTCTTTTTTACATGATAAGATATTCATTTAAGGGGAGCTGCAAAAAAGAACTGATGACAAATTGTTTGGTCATAAGCTAGCCATCATTGGAGGAAAAAAAGAAAACAAAGACCTTCCAGAGGTACACATTAGCTACTAGGAGCAAAGCTTTATATTTTCATGTGATCAAACAAAAGGCAAATAAGCTGATTTCATTTTACTGAAAAGTGTTAGTCTTTCCAGAAACAGTAAAAACTATTGGTAATTGAAAATTTCCTAAAAGGCCTGATTTTATGTAGTTAGAGATTCAGCTGAGTACTTGTGTATGTCAGGAGTCTTCAGCTGGGAAACATTCTTATTCTAGTTTTGCATTCTTACTCTTTCAATTTCTTAAAATTTGAAAAACTTTTTCCATATGTCATCAGACTTGGACAGGTTGTGGAATACTCAAACAGATGCCATTTCGATGAAGTTTTTAAGTGTGGGGAATTTAACATGTTAACTTAATTTATGAATTTATTTTTAAAGGCAAACAATGAAATACATTAAAATCATAATAAATTATTTTTCTATCAATCCCTTCAAGTTTATAACTGAATTTTGCATCAGAGAAAATTAATATTATATCAGAAATATGTGATGCACTAAAGGAAATAGGATTTCCCTAGAATTTCCCTTCATATATAGACCTATTTTTTCTCTTAGGGTTGGCCCTTCTCAAGGAGAATATCTTGTCAGAACTGTGGGTGCTCTGGAGCTCAGCTTTAGATAACCCATCCAGGCACAGTGTGAATATGCGGTATAAGTTGGAAAAATCTCCGGTCTGTTTTGGTAGCATGGCAAATGAGGTGCCTGTAAGACAAGAAGACTTAGTGACAAAACACTTTACTGTGTGTAACCTTGGTGTCATTTCATGGAGAACATAGTTTCACCTTTCTGCTGCTGGGAAGAAGTTTTAGTGAAAGACTTGTTTTTATTTCTTCCTGTGTCCATTATAGTAGTCACTGGTTGCTGCCAAACAATAAAAAGGTAAAGAAAGATTCAGTAATTAACATTTTGGTGCAGTGGTAAGAACAGAACATAAAGAACATTATTAGAGTTGTAGGAAGTTGCTTCATCTGAGCATCATTTCTCTGAAACCTGATGTCCTGCCTGAAATCTCTAAGTGCAACCATTACATTTCATAAGGATCTAAAATTGCAGATATTAGCTAGCAAATGAAAAAGATTCCTTTCTTATATTATATTGACCTGTATATGAGACCAACACAGAAACCTTTCTTCTGGCAGTTTCTTTTTTGGATGCTGTGTGTTGGACATCACTGTACTAGTGTTGTGCAAAGCAGTATACGGAAGCCGTTGACTTCACTGGGAACTGTGTGCCTGTTGTCAGTGAAGATAAAGGTAATTTTCCCAAAGAGTGCACAGCCTTAGCTCCATTAGAAGTGAAGAACTGAGTTCCAGTTTCAAAAGTGACCTCTGCCCCTTCCTAGTAGTGACTATATGAATAACATACCCCTTTATCTGCTTGGTTGAAGACTGAAGCAATCCCAAAGATTAATGTAAAGGATGTACTGATCTAATATTCACTTCTAAAAAGGATTAATGGACATAATAAAAAAGACAAAATTGCAATTCAGATATTAAATGGAAATGTGCATTTATTTTTACTGCGAAGATTCTGTTTTGTAGTTTATAGATTCTGCCTGAACATTGTAAACACTTAACATTAAAAACATAATGCTAAAGTGTTGAAAAAGTCAATGCAACTAATTTCAAACAACTTTGATGGAGTTTTCTTTTTAAAATGTTACTTTTCTTTCTATGACCTCAGTTTACAAAAAGAAAAATGCATTTTGTAAAGAACTCAATAACTCAGAAGATCAGTGAACCATTTGATTTGAATTGAAATGTTTTCATTAAGGTGAATGGAGTTACAGTGGCCCATTGCAGAGATATTTTGAATAATGATAATTTTCTGGTGTGTTCTAGTTGCAGTAATGAGTAAAGGAGATTCAAAATGGTAGTTGGACAGCGGTGTTGGCATGGCCCTACTTCTAGGCTAATGTAATCTGTTTCCCAGCCAGAGTTTACCTGGACGGAAACATGATACATCTATACTGCTCTTGGTGCCCACTTTGCTCAGATCTAGCTGCAGTATCTTCTCAGGACACTGTATTGTGGAGCTCAAGGTCTTTCTTTCCTTTGCTGGGGTAGAAATCCTAAATATCATTAAATATGTACAATATACTAGAAGAGAATTATGGCTGCCCTTAAATTTAGTAAAAATAAAGCATTCATATAAAATAACCTCAAATATGAATATCATGCAAAAACTTGTCCTGTAAAAAGACAGCACTGTCATTAGCCAGCTGTATACAAATGGTCTTTGATTCTATAAATACTGATTCTGACATGTGAGCTAAAAAAGCAACTCAGTCAGCATTTGGAGAAACCTATAGCCATGTCTGGCATATTCCTCTCTACAGAAGCTGAATTGCCAAACTCTTGTCACAGGACTTTCAAGGGCTAAAATGATACAGAGTTGATTGTAAACAAAAAGATTAGCAGTCTACCATCTTAAACCTGGTGAATTAAGGCTGTCCTTTTTTGAATAATAAGGGTAATGTTGTGTACATTACATTGCATCCTTTAAGTGTGTGGAGATGTGCAACTTTGTGCTCATCGAGATGAAAAAAGAAGTCTCTTCGGATTCAAATCTGTCAGCTTCCTTGAAAAAATAAGCCTAATAATGCAATGAAAAACAGTGGTGAGATAGGCTATGAAGAAAAATTGTCCTTAATGCCTTTGGTGGCTAGGCTTTAATTCCTAAGGTGATCTATTACCTGGCATTTAGATACATGCTAGTCCTACTTATGCACCTATTGATCATTTACCATCTACAGATGAGAGGCCCAGAGTGTGTTTTGCACTAGAATTACAGTGTCAGTGAATTGGGTTTCCTGGTGTTATAACATCAGCTTTGGAAGAATGGCCTGCCAAAAATGTAATAGCACAGGAGAACCAGATGGCTCTTAGCAAAATTGCTGTCCTCAGTTTAGTCTACGAGCTCTTCTAACTATCTATAAACAACAAAAAAACCCCCACCACAACACTGTTTGTACAATAGCATTTCTTTTTTACACCTTCCGTTTAAAAACTTCTAAAACTTAGACAAACAAAAATGTAATAAAAGCAAGTTCAGAGTGGTCAAAAGCAAAGATATACCAGACTTTTCCTCACAGTCTAAATTCTCCTTTGTTCAGATGCACCAAGAGTGTATTTATGCGGGGACCTAAGAAGATGTTTTCCTCTGTATTATCCTGCTGTATTAGCCTGCATTGTAGAGCATATGCTTTGTGTCATATCAGCAAACACTGTCCCTGTCATGGGACACACAACTCTGTGATACTAAGAGGGTCTTTCTTGATACAATCAGATGGCTGTTTCTACAGGGTTCACAGGTGAAGTAGCCTGGAAAGAGAAAGAGAAACATAAGCAAATCAAACACGTCCTTCCCCAGCCTCCAGTGGCTGTAGTTCACAATTCAAATATGGAGTTTTACAGTTTCTTCCATGGGGTATGAAATGCATAAATCAGTATGTTTGTATGTTCACCTATAAAATTTTGTCTGTTTGTCCATGTGTATTTTAATTTCTGCAGTTATACCTGCTAGGATTGCTTACATACAGAAACACAGTACAGAAACACAACAGTAAAGATGGAGTGAAAGAAAGGATGAGATTCATGTAAATTATGGTATTAGCATATTCAGGGTGGTAAGCTACTGACTGCTCAGCTCTTAGCATTTGGGGTACGAGGTGTCCATAAAGAAGCACGAACATGCCTTTTTGGTTCTGCTGTAGTGTGGCCTGAAGAAGGGTAGCTGAACAACTGCTAACAAAGAGAATAATTAATTTACTGAATTTACACAAACACCACCCCAAAAGGCACTACCATAATCAGGGGAATTTACCATTCTCCAGCTTACACGTGTTGCTCCTGTTCATCTCTCACACCTCTTTAATCAGTCTGCCCTACAACAAAAAAGTGTCAGCAAATTGTACCTTGCAGCTGTGACTTTTCAGAGACAATAGAATGTGCTAGTGCAGAAATTGTTATGGCACAAGACCAAGGCAAGTGCAATGTTTGGCCTGTTTTCCAAAGTAGTTAGAGGGGGGAATTTTTTTTCTTAGGCAGTAAAAAAGGAAAACATAGCTCCATTGGCCTGAATGTATTCTGATGCTCTACACCTGGACAGACCTTACCAAACACCAAATAGTAGTGGGAAGTGTGGAACTGATTTTAATTTGTTTATCATGCTTTCATTGCAGGAATATCAAATTGATATATTTTTTGCCCAGACGTGGACAGATAGCCGTCTTCGCTTCAACAGCACCATGAAAATACTGACTCTGAACAGCAACATGGTGGGCTTGATCTGGATCCCAGACACAATTTTTCGTAACTCAAAGACCGCGGAGGCTCACTGGATCACCACCCCCAACCAGCTCCTCCGCATATGGAATGATGGCAAGATCTTGTACACCCTCAGGTAAGCACTCGGCAAGATGCAGAGCTGAAAGCTTTTCCTGCCTCTGGCGTAGTAGTAGTAATTTTCAATGGTATCTTCATTCTCCTCTGCTGTTTTCTTCCTGATGCTTGCCTAATCATGCTTGACAAATACTGAAGTATTCAGGCGTAAGTAGTGCTGAGTTTAAAAAACAAAGTCTTGTCTTTCTAAAAAAGAGACCTGGAGAACTGGAAATGGGTCTGTCTGAATTGTAGAAGCTGAGCTTTTTAGTGCTGTAATAAAATTAGGAGCATGTAGTCCCATAAAACCTGTCAGAAACCTTTTTGATCAGAGATAGATCAGCGATAGATATCAGCAGGGCTAGATAAAGTATTTCTAGATTTATGCTAATGTCAATATTTGATTCTTCAAATAAGTCATGCTGAAAGATAGTCTGTCACATTGCATCACAAGGGTAAATTGCTGGAGGAAAGGCTTTTAGTGTTTTTCTAATCTATATGATACCATCAACTGGATGGTATCAGAAATACTGTCTATATTTGCATTAAAAAAGCCTGTGAAAATGAAAAATGTGTTTACTTATGGAAGAGATGAATTGCTCAGAAGGGAGTTCTGCCATAAGCTGTATTCCATATGGCAAACTGTTTCAGAACTACCCCTTTCATGCTACATTTTCTTCAGTGATTGTGTTCAGCCCTCTCAGTGCAACCTTAAGTTTTGATCATACTTGCAGTTGCACTCCAAGAGAAAGTCTTCGGCAAAAAATAAGAAAGGAATTAAACAGCTGGAAAAGCTACTGATATTTTTAGTGCCCTTCCCTTCTTAGGCTTGCTCCATCATGAAAAGCTCTTGCTTATTTTAGTAGCCTTTAGCTAAAGACATCAGTTATTAGGATGTCAACTCCAGTACCCTCTTGGCTGTGTTTTTTTGTTTGTTTGTTTTCTGCTTTGTTTTGCAATTAAGCCCTGTTGCAGTATTACAGTTAATTATCTACCTACTAGTATTTAGGCTTACATACCTATCACTAAAGAAGTAATTTGTTGTATGAACTGCAAAATTTGCCTGAAACAGCTAAAAAAAAAAAGGGGGGGGGGGGGGGGTGATACTTGCCCCAGTGGATTGTTTGGGTGAGCATTTTTAGTTTGTGAAAAATGTTTTGAGTCTTTTTCACCTACTCAGGTCAGCCTCTTTTTTTACTTAAGAGGAGCTGTTAGTGATCATTGTTCACTGATAACACCATGTAATTCAAAACCAATTTATCTGACTTAAGTGTCAGAATTGGTATGGCACAGAAGCAGTAACAACTGTATGCCCTGCTACTGTCAGGTGTTGAGTGTTCTGCATTCAAGAGAAATTGTACAAGGTTCAGTCGTGCTCCATACCTTTCCATTCCCTTCCCACTTTTGGGTGTGAATACACTCCTACTGTAACATCACAGCACTAGCAGAACTAGCCAGCTGCAACAAGGCTTTTACCATCACATACCAGGTTAACTTCAATAAGTAGTTCCCACACTTTGCCCCAGCACAGCCACCAACCCCCACAAGGTTTCAACAGTTCATCTACTGTCCGTGCTGTTTCTTCAGCCTCTTCAGGCCAATTCACCCTACTTCTTGCCTCTGCTGTGTCCAGAGTATTCCTTCCTGGGTTCCTCTTCCAGCCAGCCTTTCCTCATCCAGGCCTTCTTCTTCTCCCATGGCCTCTCCTACATCTGGGGTGCTCTCTCACCTCCCTCTACTTCTTCCAAGTCTGTCTTCACCCAGTACTCCTCTTCCATCTCCCTTAGAGCTATTTAACTACTTAGCAGCAACCAGCCACAGCTGCACCTTATCTACATCAGCCAACCCACCGCCCCTGAAGCCAGCCCACAGCTGTATATTATCAATGTTAACTAACCTGCCTTCAATCCTCTATAATTCCTCTGCACTGTAATACTGCAAATCCTTTTCTAGTGTCAGTTCTAAAAAAGTTAAGTTCCTCACAAGTGACCTTCTCCAAGACAGAGGTTTTCTCTGCTATCCTAAGTCTGAGACACAAATCTTTCCCCATCCAGTCTGTTAGCTTTTGAATTGGTTTAAAAAAAAGAAAAGAAGCCAACAAAAACCCTTGTGCCCTATGCTTTCTGCATAAATTCAGGCATGCAATTAATGTAAAGTCTGTTTCTTGAAAAAGACTGTGTAATAACTAGCAATCTACCTGGGTAAATAGATTTACTTTCTAAGTTAGCAGACTGAAGATTATCTGGTTTTAACAGTAATTTTAAAATCAGCTCCATTCATAGTGTCCGTTGTGTTACGGATATCATGTAAAATAAGCTTTCAAGTGGGGCTGAAGAGATTTTTGCTGATCTCATTTTTACATCTGTACAGCTGAGATTTATTGAGTTTTTGAGAAACAGCCCAAAATGATTGAAAGAATTTTAAGTTCACACTATAAGTAAATTTGGAGACTGTTCCATATTCTTTATGAGGTTTTAATTTAGTGGAATCACATACCACCACATCAGCAGTATTCCTGTTGTTTTTCTAAAGAATAGTTTTCCCATCCCATGTCCTTCAGTGATGAATTGTCTAGAGAAAAGGATATGTGCAGATTTCTTGGGATCAAGAAATTCGTAATGATGTGCCTGAAATTTTTTGTGAATTTACATAATTATTATTGTTTTGGATCAAGTCTAAATAACCAATAAACAATCTGCAAATACAGTCCTTTCCTTTCAGGCCTTGCTTATGCATGTCAAAGCGCTCTTGCATGATACCTACAGTTACCCTGCCTTTTCCTCTGACTGTTCATTGTGCTGATGTGCAGTAACAAATGCTTGGTTTCTCCATAGGCTTACCATCAATGCTGAGTGCCAGCTGCAGCTGCACAATTTCCCAATGGATGAACACTCATGTCCTCTGATATTCTCTAGCTGTAAGTAATACTTTGATGCCTGTTGTGTATGACTAGTACGCAGAGGTACAAATTTAATTCTTCTTTCTGTCAGGTTGTTCAACCATTCCACAACAGGTATAGAAAGTTTAGGTTTGCTTAAATATTCAAGGAATTTTTGTTTTCCTCACAAGCATTCCTGGTTGATATATTTATGCCATGAATTCTTCTGTGG
The DNA here is from genome assembly GCF_023634155.1 of Falco peregrinus. Taxonomy (NCBI): domain Eukaryota; kingdom Metazoa; phylum Chordata; class Aves; order Falconiformes; family Falconidae; genus Falco; species Falco peregrinus. The sequence goes on along the minus strand of NC_073724.1, from coordinate 50,480,794 downwards.
ATTGACTGTTATTTTTTCCAGAACCAGTCTTTCTAGTTGATAGACTTTCAGTGAGAGCCGATATTCATACCAGTCTGTGTTATGTTAATCTGTACAATCGTGTGACATGCAAATAAGAATAGAAGTTGCAGTGTTCTTGTGGAGGGAGGTGCACAGCTTGGGGACATGCAAAGCAATCTCTGAACGTCTAAGTTAATAACAAGTATCATGGTAATGCCTCTTTGTTCCATAATAACAGTAAATGGTGTAACATAAATCTCATTTTCCTTTTATTGCTCAGTTTGTCCGGTAGTCACAATGTTGTATGTGGTGGTGTTGGTATATTTAGAATCTACCTAACAGGCAAAACAAATACATTGGTGAAAAGGATGGAAAACAAAAGTCAGGTGAGTTATTCTTGGGGTCCAATATTACTGTGAGAAAAAGTTATCTTAATGCTGATTCATTTGGAAAAGCTTGAGAGCTGTCCGCTCATGGGTGCACCTGCACAGTTTTGTTATCACACAATGTGAATGTTTTACAAACTTTTTTAAAAGATTCTCCACTAAAGATTTTTCTTTTGATAGATGCCAAGAATCAGGATCTGTGTTCTGAATGGGAAATGTTTTATCTTTCTATTTAGAAAATAGCTTTTTTTCCATCTTCTCTTAAAACGTGATAGAAGAATAACACTATTTAATGTCTTCATAATATGTATGCTGTTGTGATAGTAGGGTATTAATTTCCATGTATGAAAAGTATACAAACAGTAATCCTCAATTAGAAACCAGATTTGAATTTCAGCTGATCCAGGGTGTATTATTCATTTTCCCCAGGAAAACGTTTTTTAAAAATCTGCCAGTGTAAACAACTCCCTTTCCCCCAAAACATTATCACTACATTGCCATTTTTTATGATCTATGTATATAAGTGATCCTGGTCAAAAATACACAGTAGTGTGTTTCATTCAGGTGTGTGGAATATATGCATAATCAACAAGAGGCAGATAGCTCTGGAATGAGCTTTCATGTTAATGAACATTTCTTACTGAACTATATGCACCCCAGCTATCTTTCATTACTGCATCAAGCTACTCTTACCTTGTGGCAACTGCTATTGATTTGTTGAGGTACAGGGAAAGGAGTGTGTGATCTTAAAACTTAAACCCCAGTCCAGAGATACTAACTAACCCTACCACATAAATTTGATAGTTTCTGTGCTAGCAATACCCGAAGAAGGAGAACTCTAATAGAAAACACTTCAGACTTGCATTCCCCAACAGCTAGACAGTTGCCGAATGCAAGTAATTTATGCTTTGTGGTTTCTGTTTAAAGAGGGAGGATATCAGTGGGAACTTAAAAAGGCTCTGCTCAATGGCAAAGTTTCAAATACATCTTGATTTAAAGAGGTTCCTCCTAATTTAGACCTATTATCTCGGCGCCCTTCTGCCACTGAAAACATACCTGTATTGCCATTATACATGTACTGCCATCTATGGAGATGGAGACTACATAAGATCAAGCAGAAGCTGAATGTGTCACAGTTTCAATGTGCATTCTTTGTAGTTTCTTGCCAGATGGAAAAACCCATGCAGGAATATTAAAATAATGTTTTATAGTTTTGTCGACCTTTTTGGTCATGTTGATAACAAGGGTTTATTTCTTTAGGTTCATACTGAATTGTGTTCTTTTCCTTGAACACTTTTAGCACTACTGTTATAATATTAGGAAATCTGTATGATTTGTTTCTTTCATAACTTGGCTGTATTTTCTATGTTGCATACTTTCATAGCAGTCTCAAGATACATGGCACGCAGTGGTACTTAAGAAATGAATGACTGAGTGGATGCCTGAATGATTTATTACTGCCTGCTGTGACAGGTTTCTGAGTGGACAAGCTGATTACTGATTCCAAGATGTATGTCTTCAAACGAAATAAAAATGGTTGTAGAATTCACAGCACAGCTCCTCTTCCCTGTGCATCCCTTTCGTTTGTTCCTCAGCACAAGACAGATCTTCATAGTTTCCACTGTAGGCAAGCACGAAAAAGCACAAGTTTTGGAGAATATTCCCTGCAGCTCTGCACACACATGAACAAGGTTAAAATTTGAAATTTCTTACTTTTTATATAAATTTCCCATGACATTTCAGAAATGTGAAACTAATCTCAAATTGTTTCTGGAGTATTTTCCTCTAGTGCCAACTAATTCACACCCTAACCCAGCTGTTACTCTGGGGACAGTTGATTTTTCTTCCACTGGAATTCTGAGCTCTACTTGGTCTGTTGCCAGGATGAATAAGGACAAATCAGCAGCTTATAAACAAGAGACCATCTTAGTATGATAACAGTGGTTACTAAAACCTACCTACCCCTTCCTGTGGAAAATCTCATTCAAGAATGGTTCCTGGAGCTCTTTAGTCTTTTTTACAGGAGTTACAAAGTATTGAAATAATTTGAAAGCTCTTTACTCTCAACTTTTGTGTGTGCTTCAGGTGGACATGATGAGATGAATCATCTGGCATATTAGGGCATGTGGTAGGTGCATGTCTGTTGTTGCTGTCCTTACACGATGTGTGCTTAGCACGCTGCTTACATGAAAAGTTGAGCCCAGTGGCATAATTCAGGGCTGCTATGCAATGCAACAGCTCTTTCCCACTCTGAGTACCAGATTGGTTTCATCAGCCACTTGTGGCAAGCAGGATTCATTAATACAGAGATGCCAGAACGTTGGCATCAATGCCAATGAATGTATGGAATGAATGTGCGTTTCTTGTGAATGGGAAGAAAGAATCACTGCTGTGGCTTGATCATAGTGTAGCAATCTTTGATAAATATTGATCAATATGATCACATTTTCCTCATATGGTTTTAAAGTACTATATACTACTGTATAAAAATATTCTGTCAGTGTGGTTCTTCATTTGGGTGAATTTATCCTCCTGAGCCAAGGGAGGCTGCTGTGCTACTTCTGGCACTCAAGTAGCATATTAAACTGTCTTGGTTATCTCTGTTCAGCACTGATTTGAGCATTGTGGAAATAATTTTAGAATTCTGCCATAAAATTTAGTTTATTGGGGGAGTTAGGACTTGCATAAATATCAGTAAGGAAGAGGAGATGCTCTGAAGGACAATGTCAGCACAAGAATAAGCAAATAAGATGCAGGCAACAAGATGCGGTCTGGAAATGAGAAGTTAAATACAATTAATTGTGGAAGTCCTACCATTGGATACTATGGGTGTTAAAATTTTATAAGGATTCAAAACCGTTTGGACAAATCATTGGAAGAAGAATGCATTGGGAGCTATTAAGCATAATGAGATCACTCCGTACTAATGGGCACTATTTTTTTATTTTATTCTGAGGGAGTAAGAACATTTCACAATAAATAGTAGATAAAAGTGGCCGTATGGCTAAGCTACTTAAAGGAGCTCTTCTACATTAGAGTCATCACATGACTGGCTTCCAGCTGGCCTACATGGTTTTGGTTTTCCTTTATCACCCACTGGTGGGCACTGCTGAATGTTCTGGATTTTCTTAATTTGGGAGGACTAGGCACACTGCAGAATAATGTGAGTTTGTTTGTACCCACATCTGCACAACAGTTAATTGTTTGAGGTGTTCATTTCTTCAGCCCAGCACAACCTTCACCTCTTCTCCCCATCAATGTACTCAAGATTAACTTAAATTCATGACATTCCCTGAGGTGACAACATATGACAGCCATACCAGAATGAAGCCGACAAACCCATTACACCTTGTTTAGAACATCTGGTCAACTCACTTTTTAATGCTATACAAGGAGCTTTATGGTGGGAATCTGTGCTAGTTGCGTACCTGAGGTCTGAAACAATCTGTAAAGCCAACCTTCAGGCTTTGTCAGATGCAGTAATACTGAGCTGCAGCACAAACTGACAGGATAAAAATAATAAGATTGATTTTATTAATGGGCTTTCATTGCTTTGTTTTTATTGCTGCTGTTCTGATCAAACTGCAGACAGACACTGTTGTTCCCTTTTAAAAGCGCCTTAAATTCAGGCAATAGATGTTACAACATTTTTTGCAGCCAATTACTTTTTCTTAGTGAGAAGGTCTGCAGCGTCCTGAGTTGCCCATGACTGGAGGACTGCTGCAAGGCAGGAAAAGGTGGGCATTCCCGGAATGCGATTCCTACTGCAAGCACTAAAATATACACCAACAATTCGAGTGTTTTCCATTCTGTTGAAAACAGAGGAAATTAGAATTTCCAGCTATTGATGGTCCAGTTTGCTCAGTCAGGTCTTAAAACATGTACTTTTAGCCTTCTAAAAGTTCGTGGGCTTTTTTTGTCAGGTGATGTACAAGAGCACGCAAAGTATTGCAGAAAAAAGCAAGAAATGTGAAATAAATTTAACATAGTGCTTGAAAGAAACAGATACTGTCTTTCTAAATATAAACTCAGTTCAATCAAATGTTCCCCCTTTGAACGTGAAACCTCTCATGGATATGCAGTCAGTACTTTGAGCCTCATATCGTTAATTTTCTAACTGAACTAGCTGTCATTGCCAATTTTAATATGTTTCTCCTAGCCTAGAAAAGTAAATGCTGGTTTTGTTGTATGAGCTGTGCTTTGTTTCATCTCATGTATCATCAGCAGAATCATTAATAAGGTCTGAGGGCAGAATTTTACTCCTGATGAAGAACAGGCCAGAAGGAACACAGTTCATATCTCAGTAGGAGTTTCATTAAAGATGCTGGGAAGACATTACAATATGCAGAAAGAGCTTTAATCCACATCTGAACTTCCCATCTGTGCTCTTTGTAATGGGCTGAACCAGATCATGTGACATCAATGGAATTCTTGATTCAGGTTTTGTGACAAGCATATTTTAGCAGTTGTAGCTTTTTCCTCTTCAAGGAAAGTAGAAATTAAGGTACTGGGATGCATCCATCCTTCTCTTCAGAAAGCTTACTTTTCCAGAGAAGAGTCAACACAGAGAAGAAAGAAGAATTATATTTATGGAAAATTTAGCCTTTGAAAGTTTCCTTCCAAACCCTGTATTTAGCATATGACTTGTGTCATATATGACAATTCATGAATACAATATGTGAAGCATATCTGTGATAAATCCCTCCTCTTATTCATCTGCTAATCCCTCTTATACACAGCCATTTCCATATTTTCTTATCTTTGTTGCCCTCTTTTGGACTTTACTGTTTTCATTACACATTTTTTCAAATACCTTGGCTCTTGTACAAGGCAGTATTCAAAAACAAGTTGACCATTCCAAAGATTTATGAGGAGTGCATGATTCTTTAGGAATCTTCTTTGCTTTCATTAACCTGTAAGCATTACTGTTTCTAAGCATTTTTTTTCCTGAGGTACCCACAATGACACCTGGATATAGTGAATTTGAAATATGTTATAATCTTATATGAGTAATTTCATTTCTTCATTCCAATAACCATTCTGAGTGTAATCTGCTGCTGCGTTGCTCAGCTGTAACCCGAGGTTACCTAAAAGGGTAAGCTCTCCTTAGGTTTCCCTAAAATTCCCTGTAGGCGTTTCTTTTTTTTATCTAACATAAATAATGTATTGTTTCTTAGAAAGTAAAATATTTATCCAGTTCCTTGACTACTTGCTACTTACTAATTCATTACTACTTTTCTGTGTGTGACTCAATAAATTTCTTGGTATGTTAAGAGATACTGCATTAAGTATCTTCTAGATATTTTATGACTCTCTATGTCATAGCCAAGACTCATAAAAATTTTACAAGGTAGTTTGCATTTGAAGTTCTGCTAATTTTTGTCTAATTGCTCCAATAGGATGTACTATATATCTATGAAATTGGTCAAATTCATCCATGGTATAAGTACATTCACTGTAAAGTTACACTTCCTAACTCTGATTCATAGGATACTTATACCAAACCAGTACATATTGTAAGTAGTAGTGTGGCACTACTCTTTCTTTTAGTCTTCTGTCTCATTGCTCAAGATATATCAGAGACACTTTTCTAAACATGTACAGCTATATGGCTAAATGCTGGTTCCAAATTTATATAATATGTTGTGATATAGCCTAGAGGAATGAAGATGGATTAATTAGCATTGATAATATACAAGTGTGGGCTGGCTTCGGGGTGGTGGGTTGGCTGATGTAGACAATGTGCAGCTGTGGCTGGTTCTGTTAAGTGGTTGAGAGCCAATGAAGAGAGAGCAGCCAAGGAAGAGAGAGGAGGAAGAAGCAGAGGGAAGGGAAGAGAGAAATGTGCCCTGGATGAGGCAAGATGAGGAGAAGGCAGCAGAGGGACTGGTATGAAGAGTATGTTGGTATGAGATGGTAAAAGACCTTGTTGCAGCTTGATGGTTTGGAGAATGCTGCGACAATATAGGAGTGATAGACTTTAAAATAATCTGATATTGGATTTGATACCTGCCACTACACAAATGATCTCCACTTTGTAGAAAAAGCAGTGAAACGTCTCTGAGGTTGAGGGTTGTCCGTTGCCTCCCTGATGATTGGGGAGAGTTGATGGAAGTGCTTAATTCATGGATTATCCCTTGCTCTTCTGTTCCTCATAAAGAGCTGAGATTTTGGCCTAGTAGCAGACCAAATGTCTCTCTCCTTTTATAGTGACTCTTGAGATTTTTCTCCATGAGACTGAAGGCTTCTTTGGAGAGGCAGCAGCTGCTGTTACTTCCAGCAAAAATGAGATGCTAGAGTAAAATTGCAGCAAATGCTAATTAGTGAAGCCTAAAATGCTTAACTCATAATATCTTGGGTCCAGCAAACTCTTCCTGACACTCTCTAGATTGATGGTGTGCTATGTCATGAACCTGGCATCTACCTGAGTTTTGCAGTTGTCTTCCAAGTATCTTTGGTGTCTCTGTGTACCTTGCACAATTGCCTGAGGAAGATAAGAGGCCTGTGTCACAAACTCTCTAGGCATCTGCTGCAGAGGCCAGGAAAAAAAAAAAAGCTATTGTTCCAGGATCTGAAGGTTAAGATACGTAACTGTACTGCAGGAATATAACCACCATCTCTCACTTATATTTAAACAAAAAGACTGGAAGTCCCCAAAATCCCAAGTGCAGTCTGGATTCTCAATGCAACCAGTCTTATTTTTCTGTTTTCTATTAGTCAGATTAAAAAAAATAAATAAGTTAGGAATAACAAAACCTGTCTGAGAGCCTTTTTTTTTCCTTTGGCAAGAATATATGTATCTAACTAAGTTATGCTTATGGTGTCAGGACAAAATAAGAGAAAATGCTGAAACAAGGCAGGTGGCTGGTTGAATGTCTGACAGCTGAATGTATCAGCAAAAGGCCCTGGAGTCTCTGCCATGTGACAATCATTGTTAGTTCCCATGATTTCATCACATCTCATTATATTCAGTATTTACTTGAAGCCAAAACCCCTTTAAGAATGTTACCATGTGCCAATGTGATCTTTCTTTTTTTTTTTTTTATAAACATTTGTCAGTGTGACACAAAGCACCACAGGCAGGAATTAAATAGCTTGCTCCCTCAACTGCAATGTAACATGTATTATATACTGTATATTTATATTATTGTTAAGTGCTTATTTAGGTATGTGATAACTGGTTTGCAAATGAATCTGATCTTTACGGAGAAGCTGGTCCATAACATGTAAGCTCCTGGCTGGGCTGTGTTTGTAACTTCTGACATACAGAGCTCATATTTATGATATACAGAGCATTAGGAGACAGTCAGACTCCTTTGCATCTTATTTTTTAACACATGAAGGAATGACTGGTTTTGGCACGCTGTGACAACTATATCACAGGACAAAATGACCATGTTGTACCTGCCAGCTCGTAGCTGTTGGTAACTGGAGTGCATCTATCAATGGCTACAAGCTGTTCAGAAAGGACAGGCCAGGAAGGCAGGGCAGAAGGGCTGCTCTCTACATCAATAAAATAGATAGAGTGTGAAGAACTGTCTGAAAATAGTCACAAGCAACTTGTGGATAAGCTTATGGATAAGAATTAGAGACTGAGGCAACAAAGTGAACCTTGTAGTTGATGTCTAATACAGGCCATCCAGTCAAGGGGAGTCTATTGATGAAACCCTCTTACTCCAGCTACAAGTGGCATCGTGCTTGCATGCTCTTGTCCTTCTGGGGGACTTCAACCACCCCAACATCTGCTGGAAAAGTAGCAGGGCAAGCTATAGGCAATCTAGGAGAGTCCTGGACAGCATTGAGGATAACTTCTTAAGCCAGGTAATAGACAGCCCTACTGTCGTGGAAATGAGTGATACACTTCACTCTTAAGAGAGAAGCAGCAGTATTTTTATATAAAACAGCAATTTAACAAAATTTCCTAGTAAATGTGACAGTGGTTTAACAAGATTTGATGGCAAGGTGCACCTGATTGTTTCCTGTATAAAGGACAGGGTCAGACAGGACTGTCAGGGAGACCATCCTGTTGGGTGGTGAGATTCAGAAAGGACACTCTTGCATTCTAAACTCCTTCTCAGAGACAAGTTTATGTATGGCTGGATCCAGACTTAGTCCCAGACTTGGTCAACACTTTACATCTAAAGGATTATATGTGCACAATCAATCCTTTCTATCATTTAGCTAAGATTTCAAAGTTTAGCATGCTATTAATCACTGAGAATCTGTTGCAGCAAAGATACTCTCAACCTCGAGGAGTAACCCTGAGAGGCGTCCCTACTCAAGGGGAGATCCTGGAGTGCAGCCCACTGTTGTGCAGGAGAGCTCAGTGGGCCTTGGGCTGTCCACTTTTTATGGAGTGAAATAATTGACTCATAGTCATATTTCAGACCAACGACAGAAGTTTAAGTTTCTTTCAAACTTGGCCTGAGTCAGACGTTGACCAGTACTGTTAGGTGAGTGCATTGTTCAAATTAACCCTTGGCTATTGGGTTATTTGTCTCCCTGGAATGCACTTGGAGCCCCATGCAGCCACCATGACCAGACCCATCACTCCTCTTTGGGCTATGGGCAGATTTTGGTCATTGGTGGTTATCTTGATCCTTGAAGAAGAAACTTCCTAAGTCACCTTCCAAGATGCATGCTCCATTGTGTGTGCACAGGTGTTACATGCTACGCTTACTTTGGATTCCTTTCTTTTGGAGTGTTACATTTTGGCAAATGCTGATATAATTACATGTGTTTATTCCTTGTAGCCTCCCTTAATGTAATAGAAATGTACATCACAAAATAGAACAAAACATGAAAGTACAAGTCAAAATAACCCACTGCCAGGCAACTTGAAAGCTGCAACAGTTCCCTTCTCCTACCCTTATTTGCACATTTCCAAAGGCAGGAGACAAGCTTGCTTGAATCCAGAAGGTTCAATCTATTTTAGGTCCCTAATAGAATATGTGGCATATTCTTAAAGAAACAAAGAACATATAGTTTTATAATTACATTTTTTAAAAAAAATAAATTTAAAAAAATTGTATTGTCTTTCATGGCCACATCAATGGCCACACTTAAAAGTTACACAAATACATCTCCAAACTGTGAGAACTCGATGGTGTCTTATGAGAAATGAATGGCTGCAGAATTGCTTCCAAGTGTAGAGAAACCATTTGGCACTTTGAGAACCAAGAAGTACTGAACAGGTGTCAGAACCAGAACCAGAGCCAGAACAAATACTGAGTAAAAGTATTGAGGAAGAGAGAATTAATGACCAGAACTGCCAAGGTCAGCCAGGTAACCTGCAGTACGCCACAGAAGTTTAACAAAAGAAGTTACTGTTGACTCTCAAATTAGAGGCATCTTGGCTAGAGCCCAATGGATGCTTGTTACTTTTGCTAGGCTTAACTGACCAATGATAATGAGGTTAGTAGAAGCCATCAAAGGTTTACTCATAACAGTCCCAAAAACCAGTATGAGAACACCAAGTCCTCAACTTATTAGCCGTGTCTTGTCAATTTTATTTACCTTTAAAGCAGCCTGGAAAAACAAGGCAGCCTGGAAACAGGAAAGGTTACCATAAGAAAAGGCCTCTCCCTTTTCTCCCTTCTGCTTCTGCAAAATTAATGGAAAAACTAAAACATACCCCTAGTGCCCGTGGAGCTAAGTGAAGGAAGGAAGGCAGTTGTGCAGCCTTGAATGTTGCTTTGCTAACGGAGCTAGAGGGGAATCACGGAAATGCCCTGTGCATCTGTTCCTATTAGAGGGATGTTGCTGAGGTCTGACTGGCTGGGTCCCTTGCTAGGAAGGGCAGGTCTGCCTCCTTAAAAAGTGACTAACTTTGTGTAATGGGCATGCTATATCATAGATAGTAAAACTAATCCTTTTTCATAGTTAGGTAGCATATATGTCTGTCAAAGTATTCTGGAATGTCTCTTATTACCAGATAACCCCTCAGACAAACAAACAAGTGATAAGATTTAGACAGGAGAAAGCAGAAACATTAATTGAGACATCAAATTTAACTTAATTTTAAATTAAATATATTCTCCCATATGATGTAGATTTAAATTGATTATTCTTTAAGAAATGCTGACGTATTGTACATCTAAATACAGAGATTATTTCTGTGAAATGGAAATTAAGTTATAATTTAATATTTGGCCTAGCTATGCATATTGTAAAGTAATTTATTTTTTCCAGGATTTTTTTTGCATAACGTGACTTCTGGCAGCTTTACTACTAATGTGTTAAAGCTCAAGAGTAGCTGACTTTCTGCAAAATCTTTCCATCAGTCGCAAGAAAGAAAACGTAGGGAAGCATGTAGATTGAACAAAAGGTACATGCTATTCTGCGGCATGTTGCCAAATCAGAGAGCTTGTGCAGAAGACACTCAGGCTCTTTCTAGCTCCTTCTACCTGAGTTTCTTTCCCAGGGAAACTAAGGCAGTATCAGGAGGGGAGGTGTGTGACTTCATTATCTCCTGTTGGGGGTAGGAGCAGCTACGAGGTGAGATGTTCTCCTGGCTCTACCAGTAGCCATGTAACCCTAATCAGACTAATTGTTTCATATTGTCTATTGCTTTTGCTGTGACTTGCATTGATGTCTTTTGGTGAGCACTGGTGAGCAAAGTCAGCTGCATCTGTGTCCTCTGCTTGGTCATTCCTAGTGCATCGCTTTGGGAAACATCCCAGTTAATGTCCTTTTTTTCACTCTGGCAGCCTGATTTGAGATCTGTGTTTCTTCCCTTCAGAAAAACACCACCAGTGAAAAACCAAAAGCCTCATTAAAACAAATCTGATTATCAGGAAGTGGAATGAATTGCAGTTCACTGTATTTAGGCCCTTCATCAATATCTTTCTATTTTTATCCTTAGCAACACAAGTTACTAGAAAATTACATCAGATCTGTTCCATGCTTGATATGGGCCTCATGCAATGAAAAGATTAACAGAGTTCATGGTCTGGATCCCTAAGCTCAAAGTATTCCATACCATGCCCCAGGATATATTAAAGCCATCTAAATTCCTAGTTGAAACTGTTGCTTGACTAGAACAGAAGAAAACCATATGTATGAAAGGCTGATATGAAGTTAGTCCTTGATTTGTAGATAAACATCTTAGAAAAGAAGATCCACCCTGATCTCACCATTTTCTGCACCATATAGAAGCAACACGAGTATAGCAACAAACCTACCAAAAGAATCGCTGTTCCTCTCTGTCTCACACAGGCATGTATCCCTCTGCACACACCCACTCACAGATACACCTAGAAGAATAAGAAAGGATGAGAAAACAGCTACGTGATAGTTTTCAATCTTTTCATTACTGGCAGGTGCTCAGCTACTAAGGCAACAAGCAATATGCAAGAAGCTGCATAGAATTAAACAGGATGAAGCAAAAAGAAGAACATATCCTATGGCGAATCCTCTGAAATGGACAAACTGACTGTCCTTCAATTTTTATTAATGAAATATATGTCAAATATTTAGTTTTGGCCTTGAGGCGCTCTGGTGCTGCTGTGCTTGTAAGTCTTCCCCTTATCTACATTAACTTATTTGACATTTGAATGAGCATTTCCTATAACTGTGCTTTAAATAAAAAAAATCTGTTAATATTATAGGCTTCATGGTTTGCAATGGTATACACTGCATACCTCATGCCATTTGAACTAATGAAGGCTGAATGTCAGAGCTGATGAAGACCTATCAAGGAATTTTCCATCTATTTATTTATCTATCTATCTATTTATTTATTTATTTATTGCTTTGGAAAGAGGTTATTTCTGTGAAAGACAAGGTTTTCTTTTTGAGGAATATACATTTTAACTTTGTGAAAGATTTTAGGAATTTTGGTTCTCAACAGGAAAATATATTCACCCTATAACATCCCAAGGCACCTGAATCCTGTGTATGCGATGCTTAGTTCCAGATCTTGTCTTAAAAGGACAATGGAGAGATTCTCGATATACTTTTTTATTTCACTTTTAAGTGGCCTGATCACACACTGGCTATTTTAGTTTTCAAATTGTTTATGGCTCTGATTTTTTCACTGCAGAAGATGAAGTCCAAATGCTTACTGTATTTCAAAATAAAGCACCTAAGGGAAAAATATTTTGCACTTACAGTACTTCCTATGCATTTATCTGAAAGGAAGTAAAAATACCACCTCATTTAGGAAAAAAACTGGTAATCATTTAGAGCAGTCAATGTTGTCCATGTTTTAATTCTGGAAGGTTAGTTGCTCTTTTCAAGTTAAAAAGAAGAAAAAGTAGCAAGAGGTGCATGTTTCTACCTTGCAAGTATTTTCTTCCTGTATTGATTGACTTCAAATGAGGCTCCTAGACCAAATGAGCATGGAGAAGTTTGTCTGCAAATGATCACTTTCAACAGAAGGGAACTTTCAGGTCTGAATGGTGTATTTGTTCACAGCAGTTGTCTGAAAATCAACATTTCAATAAGACAACATTGCTTGCCTCTGGCAGCCAGAGAAAGCAACCACAAACTCTTGGATAAATGTATCATGATTAAAAGGAAACTGAGATATCCAAGTGTTTCATAACATGATATTTTCTTTCTTTCTTTTTGTCCCCAAAACCTTTCCCAAAGTCCATACATGAAATCCTTAAAGTTTTTCTTGTCTAGCCAACACAAGACTGCAGAGAGGAAGATAAAAGGCTGTTCCCAGCAACTTGCAAACTTCAAAGTTGTTTGGGAGATCTGTACTGTAGGTTTCTATTGATTTATGTGCAAAATACAGCAGCATTTCTTATGTCAGGGCTTAGCAGAACTGGCAGCCAAAAATCCTGGTCTGTGGTACTATCAGATTTCAAAAGTTAAGCAAGCTGAGGCTGGTCACTACTTGTGTGGGAGTTTCAGCAGGGAAACTGAGGTGTTTCTGAGATTTCAGAATGACAGTCACACTTTTATTTATAATCGTGTTCACTGTGATTCATTGCAGCCACCAAAGGCTGCCTTCCCTCTGGTATCTTGCATAACTATATGTACCAAAGCAAAACACATTAATGGACAGTGCATGGTAGTATTCTGTAATGCTTAGATACTATACTGAAGTTCACGGTGCAGTAATGTGGCAAAGATTATTATCCAAAGCAGGGGAGGTTCTGACTTGATAGAAAGAAAAGCAAAATAACCAGGGACAGTCAAGCACTGGAGCAAGTTGTCAAGGGCCATTGTAAAGTCTCTGTCCTTGGAGGTTTTCAAGACATAACTGGATAAAGCCCTGAGACACCTGGTCAGAATTTCAGTATCAACCCTACTTTGAGCAGGAGGTTGAACTACAGACGTCCTGAAGTCCCTTCCAACCTGACAGACATCTTTTTCTCATTCAGATCAAGATTTATGTTAAAATATTCAATCTTCCTTATAGAGCAATGTGTTCATATTCAGAAATAAAAATCTGTGTTTGTGAAAGCCTTCTTTCCCTGACAACTTTTTAAGAGAATCAGTTTTCAGTGTTGGCTTTCTTAAGGAACATCCAAAAAGGGGGGATGAGGGGAAGAACTGAAAATTGTTGCAGGAGGTTTTTTTGTTTGTTTTCTTCCCCTGTGTTTATGTTTCTGAATGGCTGTCTATGTCTTATTAGAAATGGCTTTTCCCGTATTTTCTCATTATACAGTGCTTGTTAGCACCAGCAATCACTGGTATATTATTTGCAAGCAAGGTGAATTTGGTTGATCAGGGGTGAAGGTTGATCAAGACCTGGCGATTCTTCCAAAGACTAATACATCAGGCAGTAGGTTCAAAAGTCAAGCAGGGTATAGAATGTATCCTTTTATCTCCCTAGAGCTCTTCCATTCTGTCCAAATTCCAGGAATTGATTTTCCGGTTGCTGGCATAATGCTGTGATAGCTCACTCTTCCACCTGTTGGCTATCGGCATTCACACCACAACAGTATGGAAGGACTCTGGCACTGACCCCAGTGGCTCCTTCCATTGTGCTCAAATTGGACACCACCTTCTTGTCACAGGTCAGACATGAGACCTGTTTCCCCTCTTTGCCACTGTGGTGGGTTGACACTGATGTGTTACCACCACCGTTCTAGCTACCAATACAAGCACAGCACTATGAGGGCTGCTGTGGGGCTCAGCCTGACCCAATACAGCCACTCAGTCACTCCCCACAAAATCACTTCCTACACCTATCTTCAGAAAACTCCTAGGTGTCCCTGTATTCTACAATCCTTTCCTTTTCTACCCTCCCCCTCCTTTTTTCTCTTTTTTTTTTATTTCTCCCCCTACCCCTTTCCTTTCTTCTCCTCATTCTCCCTTCTTCCTCTCCCTCCCTCCTTTTTTTTCTTCATCCTGTTGTCTACCACCCATGACTGTTTCCTTTACCCACCTACTTGATGTTTGTGTCCCTGTGTGGACTGACTGGCTGTGGCCGGAATTTGCTTCCTCAGGTCTGGCAATGAAAAATATTCCTTCCAGCCTCATTCTTTGGCAAGAAACAGAAAGCAGTTGAGAGGCTGAGCTCAACCTGTAAAAACATAAGGGTAGCACCTGGAGAGTATCTCTTCCTTCAAAGTTCAGGGTGTCCTCTGCATAGGAACAACAAGTATCAAGTTGCATTCAGCTGGACAATTGCATACAATAAGGGAGGGAGAATGAAGCAGCTCAGAGAAGGAGCCCAGGAACAATAAGAAGAAGACTCAAGGACTAGATACTCTCCTTGTGATGCAGAGGACAAAAAAGGATAGTCATGTCCACGTTTGAAAGGACAGATCCAGAAAACTGATATAAGGTAAAACTCAGAGGAATAGAAAACCCAAGAACTGACTTAATTTCAGGACAAGATATTCACAGTGACAAGCAGCTTGGAATTAGGAAGTAGAGAGAACACAGAAAGCTAATATAGAAGGTAGACGAAGACTGGAAATAAAACCCACCCAAAACCTAAGTAAATGTGTAATTATTTTACTGTTCAGGACTCAAGCATAAAAAGACATAAAACACTGCTATATACATACCTATCACAGAATTAATGGAGTTTCTGTGTATTTTTTGTTCTAAATTCGGTTTCATAAACATCAGTTCAAATAATTAAGTGCTTTGAAGTTTTTGTCCTTTACTCAAACTTACCAGCTTTTGCAGTTCTCTAAAAAACCTCAGTACTTCTCTTTCCACTAATTTTCTTACAATATACTTTTGATATTTTTTTTTTTTCATTTTAATCATAACTTGGAACAGAAGTGCTAAAATACTGTAAAAAAATATTCCTATAGTATTCTTCCAATAAAGAAAGGCAGGGCATAGCAGAAATTTCACCAGAGGTTTTACCTCTGTAGAATTTCTGAACAGCTGCAATAACTGAATATGAGACTGAAATATCGTTCAGACACATGTACATACTTCTCAGTGATGGTCAGAACAAAACCTTTTGAAGCTCTGGAGGGAGCTCATTATACAAATACTATCATGAATGAATGACTGTAATTCCAAATCTGCTTCATCATTTTCATCCTAACTTCAGTTTAAAACCATCATCCATCCCAAGCTTAAACCATTTTTGAAACCACAGGAAAAGCTGATACCTGTAATGGTCAGAAAGTTCATAATGACTGGTACAGTTAGAGAAACAAAAACAGGGTTTTAGAAATCACTCAAGGAGATTTTTGAATTTTTTTGAAATAGTATTTAGTTTCTTCTAACCTCTCAACTCAGGTGTATAAATTACGACTTTTCCAGCTATATAAGGTCTTGAGAAGCTGAAGAGGTCTTCATTAACTGACCTAAAGCACTTATGTACTCCATTAAAGTGTCAGTGTTTTCAAGGCCTTTTTATTAAGCTATTCTGCCTATAGAATATGACTTCACTTTCCAGCCTTGAAGGATTTTAAGATGTTAAATATCAAACTTACAGACATTTTATACCTACCAAGATTATTAAAATTGCAAGAATTAACTTTAGCATTAGTGTGTGCATAGGATATACTGCTATGTAGTTTATAGAATGGTAGCATATGAAATGAATATTGCTGATCTATCTCAATCAAGAGAGAAACAACAGAAGTTGTTTTTCACAATTCCTTATCTTTAATTTTTAATGAGTAAGTCCATTCAAAGACAGTTTTGTTTTGTTTTGTTTTTAATGTAAAGCCAGATACTGAACAGTTGGAACAATTTCCTCATATAACTGATAAACTTTCCAGGTGAAGACTGATGTATACTAAATTTTGACCTAGACCAGAGTTCGATGTCACTTTCAGGGTCTTTTTTTTTCTACTTTCTTAAATGTTGCTTGTTCTTTTCTTCTTAAACCGTTGTGAATGGCACGTGATCTTATATATTAAAATTACAACAAACCTACTTAAAAAGACTGAGCAGAGATCTAACAAATGCATATGAAAAAATTGAGGTTCTGTAGGTGATACTATGTGCAAATTTATTTTTAGTAAAGGCAACTTGGATTTCCTAGATTTTATTTTTAAATGTTGTTCGCATGAAAAAAATACTTGAGCATGAACATCAGATACATTTAGCTTTACCTCAGGTTTAATATGCTTAGGGTTTGTACAAAAGTAAATAGATCTCTAATGTCTTTGCTATGTTTATAAGATGTCAGTACATTAGTTTGGACATCTGTGTTACACTCCGATAGCGTAAGAAATCTACAAGTGTCTGTAACAGTAATAGTTTGATGCCAGAATGACTTCAGACTATTAGGTTGGAGGAGGTGTCATGGTATGTTGCAAACCAACCCAGAACTCACATGCTGTTCATAGAGATGCAAAATTCACACGCTGTGATGGCATAGAGGTGAATCTTAAGAAGTTTAGTGCTACAAATATTTTATTGGCTGTAAGACATAGGCGGTCTGCTAAAAATCTTTGAATGTCAAACTAGCTGGTCCATGAATCCATGCAGGGTTGCTGCCAAAACCTCAGTGCCTTTCCTCTTGATGCTGTAGGCATTGATTAATTAATTTACTGTGAACTGCCACTACCAAATGTAAGAAAATTGTGCCAGGTACCCAAGCTATCATATGACAGGGGACATTCCAGAGCATTTCTGTAATCACTGAGTTTTATTTTCATATGTCTTCCTGCAACTGTGAGACTTAGAAACTTGATTTTAAAATAGCAACCTGGGAATGTGCATGTTCTTGTTTCCAGGAGCTGTGTTTTTAAGTGAAATAGCAATTCTGCCAAGAGGGTTTTTATGCCATGTGCAGGTGTGGTTGCCAGATAGTGAAGAAAAAGCATGGGACTTCTTCCATCACTGGCTTTGGTATTTTTATTTCCTTCATGTATTGAGTTGTTGAGTTATTAGGAAAGGGAATCAGGGTTTTATTTGGAAGAAAAACATCTCACCCAATTACCTTTTCTCTTCTATGTTGTCCCAGCCTAGGATTCCTCTCAACTTCACCTATGTGCACATGCCATAGAATGTTAAGTGATTCCTAAGTATAACAGTGTATAGCTACCTATGAACTACTGGCCTATACATTAAGGTATGACATTTTAAAACGTTAAATATTTAAAGGCTGATGGTGATCTGAAATAAATCTGGGGGTCTAGCTGTGGGTCAAACCATTTGTGAGCTGTTAAGGTGGCATAACTTACAAATAGCTAGCACAATCAGTATCCTGTGTGAAAAAACCCACATGTTTATCCAAAACACTGAGGCTATATCTGTACCAGTAACTAAACAAAACCAGAGCATATTCTTAGGTGCTAGAACGAGATGGGATGACTGGATTGCTGGAGCAGCCCCTCAGCAGGTCCTGTGCTTTGCTTATTGAATTTGTCCCATTTTCCAGGCATGGTTTTAGGAAGGTGAGGAGGAGGAGGGGTTGCACTTTATGTGAAGGAATAGCTTAAATATGTGAAAGTCTGCTAGGCAATGGGTGATAAGCACCTCAAGAACTTACAGCTAAAGTCCAGAAGACAGACCAATATGGGGGACATCACGTCAGGCACCTGATGCAGATCATCTGATAAAGAAGATGAAGACTTCTTTAGGTAGCTGGAAGAAGCTGCTGATCACAAGCCCAGGCACTCAGAGAGGACTTTCAGCACTCTGATAGCAGTTGTAAGGGCAGTATGGTTAGACATTAACAATCAAAGAGATGTCTACAGTGTGCTGATGATAATTTCTTAACACAGGAGATTGCCATGCAGACTAGGACATCAGTTTCTGGTGTACTTGTTACACACAAATAAGGAAGAATGTCTGGAGATGTGAGAGTCAAAAGTCAGCCTTAGAGTAAACTACCATGAGGTGACACAGCTAAAATCTTATGAGAAGTGAGCAAGACAAATAGCGGAATCACAACTCTGGAGTTTAGGAGAGCAGACTTAGCTTGTTCAGAGACCTACCTGGCAGAGCCCCGTGAGACACAGCCCTGGAGGGCAGAGGGGCTGAGGAGAGCTCATTGACCTGCAAGGACAGCCTCTTCAGGTGTGACTGATTAACAAAACCCTACAGTGGGAGAAGACTTAGAGGAGGTGGGCAAGAGTGATGAGCTCAGGGAAGGATGTGTGAATGAATATCAATTAGCATCAAGATACCTGAATTTGTCTCAACGCCAAGGGGACTGACTTGGAGGGTGACCTTTGTTTTAGATATACAGCTGTATCAGTGGATCATTGGGTTGTGGTTCTGCAAACAGCCTTCCCTGAGATAATGTTTTCCTGAGCTAGCCAGAATAGCACGGAAGGCAGAGAATCGCATATGTGGCCCAGCCCAACACAAAGTGTAAGTACCGAACAATCAACAAAGTGTACTTTGAAGAGAGCAAAGGGCTTGAGCTGGCTTTAATACACATATTCCTTCCCAGCGACTGGGGAAGTCCAGCTTCATGATGGTAGAGCATCTGGAGAGTGATTATGGGAATCACATTTTAACTGATTCAAATGCATATTGCAATTGCTGCATTGTGCTGTATCATGTTGTCATTTCAGTACATTGGTGTAGCACTCTGCTAAATCAAAATCCTGCGTAATGTCAAATACCTACAGATAAGTAGGTATTAAGCTCTTATGTGGAATATGTAGAAGAACCTAAACAGAGACTAATGGACTCTGGCATCAGGGCAAAAGAAGTCTGCTCCAGCATACAGGAAGTCAAACAAACGTGACAGAAGGCCAGCATGGGTGCATGGACAACCCCTGATGGAGCTAAAACACAGAGAAAAAGTACACAGAAAGCAGAAGTAGGAAAAAGCTACCTGGGAAAAGTATAGAGACATTGCTGAAGCATGCAGAAATAGGAATGCTGAAGAGCAGCTCGAGTTGAAACTAGCAAGTGATGCAATATCAACAGAAAATGTTGCTACAAGAACTTTGGCAGCAAAAGGTAGGCTAAGGCAAGTGTGGGCCTGCTACTCCATAGGGCAGCATTCCTAGTAACAAAGGACACTGAAAAAGTTGAGGTACTCAATGCCTTTTTTTGTCACTTTTGTACTGGTAAGGAGTGTTCCCACATCCCCAAGTCTATTGGCAGGGTCTCTGTGGTAAACTGTGAAAGACAGAACTGGGAAGCACTTACACCAATTAATACACACAAACGCATGCGATCAGGTGGAGTGCATCCAATGGCCAATGTCATTGCAAAGACACTTTCTATCACCTCTGAGAGATCACAGTGATTGAGGCAGATTACTGATGGCTGTAAAAATGCAACACCACACTTGTCTTCAAGGAGGATCCAGATAACTACAGGCCAGTCTGCATAATCTCAGTCCCTTGCAAGGTTATGAAGCAAATCCTCCTTGAAGACATCTCCAAGCAGACAAGGGACAAAGAGCTGACTGATAGCATCCAGCATGGATTTAGCATGGGCACATCACGCCTGACCAAACTGATTGCCTCCTGTGATGAGATGATTTGCTTTGTGGATAAGGGGAGAACAGTGAATGTTGTATGGCCTTTTGAGATAGTTTCCCGTAGTATGCATATAGCCAGATTAGTAAAATATGGATTAGATAAATGGATTGTAAATTCTGTCGAAAATTATCTGTGCTATTGACTCAAAGGATACGTGGTACAAAATTTACCTACAGACAGTTACTAGTGGTGCCTCTTGGGGATCAATACTGTTTAATACCATTATTAATGATCTGGGTGATGAGACAGCATGACCTCTCAGCAAGCTTGAGGATGATACCAGGTTTAAGGAGGGGGGAGGTAGTACACTGGAGGCCAAGGCTGCCACATGGAGGGACATTATACAAGACAGAGAAATGGGGTGACAGGAACTTTAAATTAAGTTTAATACAGGGAAATGCAAATTTCTGTATCTGGGATGGAATCATCCCTTGTAACAGGGGGTTACTGCCTGACGGTTGACTGCCTAGAAAGCAGCTTTGCAAAAAAGGACCTTGGTGTCCTGGGTTACTTCTATAGTTGAGGAACTCTCAGTAAAAGACAACATGTCAGTAGCAACACATAGGTGAAATAATTTGAAAAAATATCAGAGGGGGAAAAAAAGCCATAAATCTCAGAATTTCTTTAAGGAAGCATTTATTAGCAAACTAAAATCAAGCAAAGTTATATCAAGTGCCAGAATATGAGTGAAATATTTGACAAGTAACACCAGTGAAACAGAAAGGGGTGGGCAATATAATTTTTTTTTTTAAGTAGCAAAAGTAAGTGTAATCTTGGTATCTAGATTTAAGTTCATTTGCAAATCAAATGCTCCCTATAAAAGCACAGTGCTCAAAAGAGGATTTGAAAACCAGAAATTGCTTTTTATTTCTTTTTGGCTAGCTTGAATAAAGTACAAAAAAAAGGTTACATCAACTATTATTTTTATGGTCTGTATTGAAATTAGATTCCCTATATCTATTCAACAAATTCATTCAGCTATTCAGTCTTCATCAGTTGTGTTATCCTCCACCTCATTAACCAAACAAGAGAGTAAAGGAGGGAGTCAGGAAAGAAAATCTTCAGAATTTATTCTGTTGTTTCTATAGCAAAAACTATTCTTTGTTTTTCCACTATTTCAGTAATGATAGTATTGAAAGAGAAATTGAGAAAAATACCTGATGGATAGCAAATACAATAGAGAATGTCAAGATTCACAGAAGTCTTTGCTTCAGGTTTAAAGGGGATTCTACATAATACATTTTTTCCTCTTT
Source organism: Falco peregrinus (assembly GCF_023634155.1). Classification (NCBI taxonomy): domain Eukaryota; kingdom Metazoa; phylum Chordata; class Aves; order Falconiformes; family Falconidae; genus Falco; species Falco peregrinus. The sequence continues at coordinate 50,459,320 of NC_073724.1, read as the reverse complement.
ACTGAGAAGAATGTTCTATAACAGGGTTTGACCCAGATAATCATGGAGCAGGTAAAAATGACAGGAGTTTAAGGAAAAAAACCCAAGACAAACCTGTAAAAAAATTGTTGCCCCTTAAAAAATCTGGTGGAAATTTTCCCCCAATTCTGTCCCTGGGGAATGTAGACTCTCCCTCAATATCCCGTTATTGTACTCTCATTAGGACAACAGCAACACCTCTTTTCCCCTCTTTGTCATTTTCCATGGGTCCTATGTAATGCATTTACAGCCATCTCTCCCTCTGTTTATTTGCCATCTTTGCATCTGCTTCTTCTTTGTTTTCTCAGTTACCCCGTGGTTAATTTGATATTAACAAGTATTACCTTCAGGCTGCTACCTGGATGTTTCTGGCTATGCCACCTCTGCTCTTTTTCCCTATGGACTCGGTGCTTGTCACAGGTGAAGCGTTCTGCCTACAAAATCAAAAACAGCATAGCAAGCAAATTTGGGAGCATGGGACCTTTGGTCTCCATAGTAATTGCCACCTGTTGCCATGAAAGAAGCACTAGCTGCCTTTGCATTCTGAATATGCTGCTTTTCTGTGATGAGGCATCAGAGAATTTGTGCTGTCTATGTGTACATTAAATACAGGCTTACAGTGCTCTATAACTGCTACTTGTGTTCCCTATAATGAAATTCTTGGTTATCTTGCATAGATTTTGCTCTAGGGTGTAGCTATTTTTCACTCTATTTTTTCTGTTGTTGTTTGGGCTTTTTTGGTTTTGTTTTTTGTGTTTTGGGATTTCCCGCCCCTGGCCCCCCCCCACACACACACCTTGGAGCATTTTCCACAGCAGCCTGTGTGCCCGAGTCAATTTTAGAAAGCGAACACACAGACTCCTAATGTAGTGTTCATGGTTCTGTCAGTGCTTCTGATTTTCCAGATGTCAAATATCATTGAAGGTTATTTCATCATCTCTAAGCCAAAAGTCAACATATCAAGAAGCAGCTGGCCAAGCAGTTCTAGTCACTCAAACACCTCAAACACTGTATTGTCAGATATAATCCTCGTACTCCTGGCATATGTCAGTGCTCAATATTAATTTCTGCCTGTCGTTTCCAGTATTGAGTGGCAGAAAAAATATTTTTATCTAATCAACGTATTTTCTGTATCTCAAATTCAACCAAGAACCATGAGTAAGAGCTGATAGATAAGCAATAGTTCTTCTTGGCAGATGTGTTCTATTTGTATAATATTCTTCTGAATAGCAAGTGGAGGCAAATCTCTTTTCAAAACACAAACCAGAGGACAAAACAGAATAAAAATTGTGCATGCATGTATGTTCAGGGAGAAAGTCTCTCTCATGTCCCCAAGTCAGAGGAAGTATTGTCTGACATCTATTACTTCACATAACTTTTAGGCAACATTTTTCTCATTGTGTTCCATCTTCAAGTGATCTTTAGCTGTGGGATCCATGAAAACAGAGATTCTTCAGCTATGTTCCTCCTTCAAGTCAGTGTTGCCTTGCTAGTACAGTTTCTCTTTCTGCCTTAAAGAAGCCTTAAAGACTTAAGTCAGAAGTTGTGTAGAGGCAAGATATTAATTTACCAAGCCTACACCTTGAATTCCACTGGTGGTGTATTTATCCTAAGTGAATTGCTCACTTAATTTCCATTTTCCCATGAGTGTCATTCTATTATTTAAAACTAAATACAAAATTAATGCATATTAAGGTAAAAATAAATATATATGAGTTCCTTTGACTTACAAGGAAGCGTAATTTGGACAAATGCCATTGACCTAGTCTTGAATATCAGTGTTTCAACTGTCCTTCAACTCTTAGAGTCAACACAGCCCATAATAAAATGGATGGCTGCTCTGAGGGGTGCTTACTGTGAGTCCTTGGGATCAGTCAGCCAGCTGATGAACACATGGGCCTGATCTTTACAAGGACTCATTGTGGCTACACTGTTCTTAATACAGAAACTTGGGTTTTGCAGTGTTTTCAACTCATAGGTATCTATGGATTCTGAACTAGTATATACTCACAGGCCAATCACAATTCATTGCATTGAGTGGGGGTGTAGAAGAAAAAACATACTTTAATCACAGTCACAGAATCACAGGGTGACAGAATAGCTCAGGCTGGAAGGGAAGAATGGAGGTCATCTGGTCCAACCCCTCAGTTCAAGCAGGGCCACCTAGAGCTTACTCTGATGTATCAGTTTGTGATTTCTACATTCGTTGTCTATGCAAAATGTCAAAGCAATGTTCTATATTCAATGCTTTTTTAGTATCAGTTGCATGATTTTCAAGAAGTTAACCTTATTCCTAACTAATAAGCATATGTGAGATAACCCTGACCACTTTCTTCCTGTGCTGAGAGAAAAAGCTATATGCGGAAACCTCCATTTTCTCCTGACAGGCACAGCTGTCAACCACATAGATGTTTAATAACATAGACATCTCTGCTTTCCATTCTTCTTCATAAATATGGACTTAATTGCTTAAAGTTTTGTTGATATGTATTCTATACTTACTTAAGGTATGCACTGGTTTTCTAGTTTGTGCTCTTTTTGAGTCCTAAAGTCCCTAAGGTTGTTAAGACTAGGAAAGAATCCACATCTGTTCTTCACCACTAATGCTGTTTTTCCTTTCATTGCATTTCTGCCATTTTGGACAATGAAAATAGCCTCCTCAGTTTTTAGTTCTGTTTACATTTGCTTTTTCTTTCCACTTGTCATGAACTTAGTACTTGTCATGAACAATGGTACTAAGTTTTGCAAATAGAGAAGTATAAAGGAATTATCTCCTAAAATGCTTGACCATGGGAGCTTCCACAGAATTTTCAAGATTTTGGAAACATTTTTTTTTTCTTTTTTCAAATCATATTTAGTAAACTCAACTCTTTGATCCATTTTTTTTTTATTATTTTTAAGTTTCTCATAACTGGCATTTTATTTAGTGTAATGGGATGTAGTAATTGAAACAGATGAGTAGTAGTACTTTGTTCACCTTTTTTTTTGTGTTAACCATATGTTGTGGCTTAATCTAGCTTTGGAGAATATTATGTCTGATCTCATGTAGAGGTGTTGCTTTGACAAGAGCACCTTTCTCCCCATGCACACATGCACTGCCAAGCATAAAAGAGGTAGCAGTAGTTCTTCAGGGAGCTGTGAGAAGGAGTGAAAGGTAATGCCTGTTTGTCTACATGTAGTGGTCACCTGGTGATAACCACCTGTGACTAACAGGGACAGCTCAGCCCAAGTCTCATAAACCTTACTTTGTGGTAGTTTTGGATGAAGAAACTGAAGTATTGTAGCCTTTGACCAGGATATATGAAAGTCAGGAAATTGGCTGTGCACAAAGAGAAAATACTTTTCCCTGTAAACCAGTATTTTTATTAAAAAAAGCTTTGTGTGGATTCTGTAAAAGGTGTTTGAACAATATTATACTGTATTAATTACACTGTCTGAAAAGACTTCTGGCTTTTCTCTGTTAAAATTAGACAAGTATTTCAAATACATCTTTCTTAGGCATTAGCTAGCTAGTCACAGCCTTAAATTGCACTGTCCAGAAGGACAATGAGGGTGGGATAACTTTCTAAAACTAGGTAAAATCTAATCTAAACCAGTCAGTTTAGACTAGTTGTTTCCACAGGGCAGCTCATCCAAAAAATAGGATACACTGCTTTAGGGCTGAAGTGTTTTGTATTCATTTTTAAAAATCTTTATATGGAAAATGTATGTTTTAAATATTCTGTTGGGCAGATGTTCTCTAACTGTATAATGACATCTTACTCAGCAATAATTACTAAGCAATAATTATGATAAATAATACACAGAGCCAGCAGGGTTCCATGCTCATTCTTTGAACTCTGCCTGTTACAGATCTAGTAACTCAAACAACTCAGATTTTTTTTAGATTATTTTTAACCTTCTCTTGGTCTTCCACTGCAATATCCTCCCTTGCCACCAGCGAGACATCAGATTTTCTATATCCTGCACTCACAGAGGGACTGCAGAAAGCCTGACCTTCATCAGCAATGGGAAGAAGCCTTAGGAGCGAGCATGGCTGTTGAACCTTTGTTCTACTTTGACAGTTGAATTTTCTGGACTGAACTGGCATTTTTTTTCCGCCTCCACATCTAACCTGTACCTACATGCTTCAGACTGGGAACTTTGCTTTTTGCCTGAGCGAGCTGCATACTTTTTCATGTGTGACGGTATGCTGAAGGACCCTGGCTGTGTTTGATACAGAGGCCAGGCAGATTTCCAGAATGGCAGAAGAATGGAAAGGGAGATGAAGCTCTGTTCTGTCCTCACTTCTGTGTCACTGGACATTTTGTGTCATGCTGCTGAAACAGTCTCAGTGAGGTCAAACTTCACCAGGCACAAGGCCACCTTCTTCTTTAAAAGGTTATTTCAATACATCAGCATGTGGATTTTAATAAACCACCAGATAAGGGAAAAGTAGTCCTGCTACAAATCAAAACACTGTCAGCCTGTTCCCATTTAGCCATTTATAAAGGGGCTTTTTTGCCTGTGGCTCTCAGTTTGATATCATGTCTGTATAGCACAGTGTTAAATGGCTTTTTTTGTTAATAAAGCACATAAACTGGAGGATTGAAATCTGTCTGATTCAGGACTTTACAGTGAAAATCCAAAATTAGAGGCAAATGAAAATGGTATTGGCTACACCTCAGGCAAATTTTTATCATCTGAGTCGTGTGATTATTTTTTCCTTTTGAGGTGTTTCATTTTCATATTATCCTGATTAGATTACTTGCAATTTCAGATTAGGAACAGAAAAACCTCATTTAAGTATTTGTGATTGGATTTTACAATTTGCAGGGAAAAAAAGGTGTGTGTGTGAAAGAAACCTTTTGTGAGCTCTCTTTGGGACAGCATCTTGCGTTTTCCAAACTCTGTCAGATAGTAACATTTTAACACTTTTCCCCAATATATATCTGTCCATATCTTCTAAAAGTTTCTCTTCTAGGGCTGCTTCCTAGTTTTAGTTTATTTTTTTTAAAAAAAACTCAAGATTGTTGCTAGTGCTATTGTTATTAGCAAAGTATATATTTTCTGATGACGCTGTCTCCCTAACTCCATCTAACTCCATTTTGCTCAATTTATGGCCTGTATAAGAACAGTGATGCCTTCTTGTACTTGTCAGGCACAATCCATGGAAGTTATCACAGAGACAGTGATTCCTCAAATGACCCACATTGTTCAAAAAGTTTCCCAAAAACATAGAAACAAAATAATGAAATTATCACTTTTTACGTTATTCTGAGTATGGTTATCCACAGCGTTGTGCTGTGCCTTAACTATAGGTAAGTGCATGTATCTCTTTTGACGATTTTACTGTCAATGGCAATATCTCTATGTTTTGAATAAAGGGAGATTTTTCCAAACCCAACTCACATCTAGAACTTCTAGAAGAAAAGGAAGTGGTTAGTTAAAATGTGTTATCAGTATATTCCCAGGTTAGTCTATGGAAAAATTTAAATTTTTGAGAAAGAGAGGAAACCAAAGGTATGATCTCTAAAGTTCAAGACTGTGGGCAGAGAACACTGAAAAAAGAACAGATCTTCTTCAGGGTTTGCTCAATGGGACATTTTAACACCCAAATCTACCAGCGCTAAAGCTGGCATTGATTTTAACTGCATCACAGTGCAGATAGCCAGTCATACGCTGTGTATGAGACTCCGGACATTGAGTTTGTCGTCACGCTTTCTCTGTGCTGTGACTGGCCTTTTTGTAACTTTTCAGGGCAAAACTAAAACAGGTCCTACCTGTGTGATGCATTTGGTAAATAATTTTTTTCACCTAATCAGTATGAGCATAACATCACAGAGCAAAAGATTGGCTATGCCGCTGTACAACAAGCGGCGTTCTCTGGCAGGATCGTGTGGGAGATAGATGACACACATAAGACAGACACACAAGAAGGTGCAATTTCCACCTTTCACAGTTCTTGTAGCCCCCATCCATTCCATTGTCAGATATATTGATGTCTCAATGGCTGAAGCAGAGGAAACAGGGATTTCTGTGTTGCCTTTGGGCCAGTCGATGTTGCCAACAACGACCCCTCAGTGCTTTCTGATACCTGCTATTACTATGGCATCCATTGCAAGGATGCAGGAGGGTCCAGGAGGACATGTCTGGACACCTGGTATACCCCTAGACTGCCTGTGTTATAAACAAGTCCTCTGCTCACGCTTGGAACTAACATGCTTTTGTAGCTACATGAGTTGTGGAAAAGTAATTACTGCCATTCAGCATCTTACCAATACGTGAAGAAAGTGAGGGGAAGGAAAGGGGCATGTTGCAGCAAATCATTCTCCCAGATCATGTGCTGTCTGTCATGTTATTCTATGCAGGTGACTCAGACCACCACTCTTCCCATTCACACATGCTTAGCTCATCATTCCTACCTGGATTTACTTGGAACAAAAACAGACCTTGGCAAAACGATAAAGTGGAATAAGTTAACTGTTGTCCTGGTTTCAGCTGGGATAGAATTAATTTTCTTCTCAGTAGCTAGTCAGTGCTGTGTTTTGGATTTGGTGTGAGAGCAATGTTGATAGCACATGGATATTTTCAGTTGTTGCTGGGTGATGTTTATACCAAGTCAAGGACTTCTCAGTTTCTCAGGCCCTGCCAGTGAGGGGGCTGGAGGGGCACGGGAAACTGGGAGGGGACACAGCCAGGGCAGCTGACCTGAACTAGCCAAAGGGATATTCCATACCATGGGATGTCATGCTGAGTATATAAGCTGGGGGAAGAAGCAAGAAGTGGAGAAATGTTCAGAGTGATGGTACTTGTCTTCCCAAGTAACTGTTACATATGATGGAGCCTGGTTTTCCTGGGGGTGGCTGAACATCTGCTTGCCCATGGGAAGTAATGAATGAATCCCTTGTTTTGCTCTGGTTGTGTGTGGCTTTTGCTTTACCTGTTAAACTATCTTCATCTCAACCCATGAGTTTTCTTTTATTCTTCCAGTCCTCTCCCCATCCCACTGTGGGGGGAATGGGTGAACAGCTGCGTGGTGCTTGGCCACGGCTGGGGTTAAACCACCACAACTGTTCAGTCAGATTATTTACTTCCCTCATTAACCATCTCCTCTGAGTTATATGTTAGCAAAAGCAGATGTTTAAAAATACTGCTTTTTCATTTCTCAAATTAGAAGAAGTATGCACCACCTGGTTAGAACAAGTCTGCAGGAATCACATCGGCATCTGTGAAAGTATGCCTTGCACAGAAGAGGGCAAGTAAGTAACTTAAGGAGTACTAGAGGCTTGAACAGAGGAAGCAAGGTGGCTTCTCTTACACATCAAGTATCTGGAAACCTTTTTCAACTGAATATTTTAATATCATTCACTAATATGCTTGAAATGCTGAACTTTCCTGTGGAAACTGGTATTTAAAGCAGTGGCATTGAGTATGTGAAGACATAGCTGACTTGAACTTTTTGGGAAACCAGCAATAAGGTTAGGTTACTGCAGATTTACAAAGTGAATTCTTCGCAAAGATTGATTATAAAGATGAGAATTATTAGAAGGGGTTAGTTGACAGTCACAAGTGCTGTCATGTTTTGCAGTGTTTTAAAGGCCAGGTTCTCATTTGTAGGACTCTTTAGACAAGAGCTTTTTCAAATGTTAGGCACTGAAATGGGATAATAAAAACCATATGAAGGTGCATGCTCTCAAATTAATTTGGGATTAATGCTTTCTTTTGTAGGAGTCTTTGGAAAAGGTAATTTTCCAATTCTACAGAATTGCTCACCTAACTCATGTATACTTTTTTTTTTTTTTTTTTTTTTCCACTTCTGCATATCCCAGTATTATGTCGCTTACCCTTATGGTGTTCAGTTCTCTGCCCTAGTCTTTCCTGCATAGGAATAAAAAAGGTGCAAGTGGAGCATGCGCTTGTTCCCTTAAGTATTCTGCTTAAAATACTGTCCTTATTCATTCCACATCTCTCAGAGTTCTGGGTGAATGAGCTGATTATTTTACTTAGCTTCCCTTCAGTTATTAAACTCTATTGTGTCTTTTATTAATAATGACAATGTAGATGAAGCAGTAAACGTTGAAATGTCCTGTGGGCTCTACACAGCATTAGTCTGCTGTTCTTCCATTACTGCATCTTCTCTGTAGATCCTTGGGTATGAGCTGTATGTATGTATGTGTAGGGGGGGAGATGGAGGAGGAGAATGGGGAGATTTGCATAATCTGATTGAACCACTAAACATCTGAGCCAAGACTCCCAAGATAGTCAATGCAGAGAGTCTGGCTCTTTAACAGGGTGATTCAGAGCACCTGAGCTATACATGCTGCTTAGGGAGACTACAAATCAGACACTTTAAGTTAGATGGTATAAATAATCATTCCTCCACCCCCATATGTTAAATTTGCCATATGGCCAAATGTAGATTCATGTCTGGGTAGTTGTAAGCTAAACTCCTACCATAATCTTAATGTACTTCAACGAATTAATTATTGTTGAGATAGCAACTCTAGTAGTTATTAGTCATCTGTTAACCTCCAGCTGAAAATATTTATCTGTTTATCCCTTTGTCTCACAGAATATAAACAGGCACAGGTATTGCTAAAAAAAAAAAAAAAATTAAATAGAATTTGTACCAATTTACCTAAAAAGTGGCATAGTCCCTTGGGATATTATGGAACTAAACTGATACCTGTGGAATGCTGTGGAAGGTACTGTTCTCCCAAATTCTATGGTCATATCATGCCCTTAGTTGCATTTCTTCAGTGTTCTCCATGTGCAATTCTGAACAAAATTTGGTCTTGATAATTTTGGTGACAGTTATGTCTATCTCCTTTTTACTGTGTTTATGCACATATTTTAATGGACAAAAAATCTGCTGGAAATGAAGAAACTGCATCTCTGCTAAGCTGCTTTTCTTGGGAGTGATGGAGTATCTAGTCTCTACCACTGCATTCATTAGTACTTTATTTTCAAAAGGAAGTGTATGAGCCACTGTAACGTTCTGAGTCAAATATATGCTTTTTGTTGCCTTAAAACTTCAATGTAAGTTTTTGGTTTTGTTGGTTCAGGTTTCATGTTGCTTACATTAACAAAATATACTGATGGATCTGGGCAGCAGTCTCATAACTGAAGGCTAGCTAAGGATTAAACACACGTTGCTATACAGTTAGACGGCTGTGCTATGAAATTCTCTCTATTCAAAGCATTCTGTAAGCTGTCTAGCAAGAAGCATTGGACTGCTCGTTAAACCATTTTCAGTAGGAAACCATGTTAAATGAATTCAAAGACCATGGCTTTTGTAGCGTAATTCCATATAGACTAATGCAATGGAGCATAATAAAAAAGGTAATGTTGTGTTCAGTGGTCATTAGTCTACTACAGGTATATGGAAGGTTTTAGCAAAAGGCAGATCATACTTTGAGTAATATAATTACACAGAATCAAATACTCTTCAGATGACCTCACACGCTTGGCTAACTTGCACACATTGAACACAGCAGTAAGAGGTCAAAAAATTGCTGCTAATTTTCAGTGTAGATTGCTAGTCTGAATTTTCTGTTTTTTCTGCTTGTTTGAACATCAGAATACATGTTTTATAGTGTTATTTCTGCAACACTATTCCATCTTCTAATGTAAGTGTGAGGCATTTTGTTATGTTGTTTCAAAAAGGTAGTAAAATAATTGTATTTGAATTTTAGATACGCTGCAGTTCTTCCATAAAAATTTCTCAGTGGAGTATATCAGATGTGATCTGAAAAATTATACTTTGTTATGTTTCATTGCAAATTTCTTTCAAGCTGTTTTATAAATACATATATATATATATATATAGTGTCCAATATTTAGATTATATTTACTCTTCATATGCTAGAATTTTTTGGAAAAAAAGTCCAAATTTTAGGAAACTTGATCACTTAAATCCCAAGATATTACTTTCAAAATGTCAAAGCAAAATATTCCTTACAGTTCAGTATGACATAATAATTCAGTTTTACACTGTTGTTATACACATTACATCCAAGGGAGCTTAGCTTATGTCCTGAAATGTTTATGAGGAAATTTTAGGTATAACACATGACAGTCCTGGCATCGACTGAAAGAAAGACAGGGGCATGAGTAAGAAGTTACATGGCAATCTAGGAGAAGGGTATTTCACTATATGTTCTAGAGAACAATGAGTATATATGTAAATATTGTATAAACAGTTATCAAAAGAAAATTATTATTTTTGCCAGCTAAATATTTAAAGAATATTTAAATAACAATAATTAATTTTGTTTGGCATTGGGTTCTTACTATAAAATACAATCACCAAGGAAAACATATTCCAGTATTTGCAAATAAAACAAAACAAAAGCAAAATTTTATTAATAGTGATGTGTTAGAGAAGTTAACTACAATGGTGTATTTAGTGATAGAAATACCTCCTCGTTTGGATTAACCTTGCTGCATTGAGTGATGGTTGTTACAGGAGGAAGTCCATAGCAAGAATGACAGGATGATCTAAACTAGAAACAGGCATAGATTTCTAGTCTTGATTTCTGGCTTGGGAGTTTGGGAGTTTGATCACGCCTATCTCAGCTGTACCACTATCCCATAATATATGCACCTTCAACTCTTATTAACAATGGGGCACAAGTAAAAGTAGATTACTTGTAGTACAAAATAATCTGTAGCGCTCAAAAAAACCCCAAACGTATTTACAGATGTTTACAGAAGAAAATAGCATTTCTGTATTTCATCTGCAAGCATATTTTTCTCCAGGAGTTAGAGATAATCTATTTACATTTAGCAAATTTTCAGCATCTTTGAAGCAGAATATTTTCTCACACTAAGGCTGCTGGTAAATGCTGTGGAAATCAGGTTTAAAAGTGGTTCTTTTATGAACAAAGCAGAATATTTCACAAGAATAACTTCTGAACATCATCCACTCATTTTGCCACAGGTTACACACTATTAAACAAATTAGGTGACAGTTAAAGCACATACATTTACAGAAAGATAAAATAAAGGATTTATCCTAAATTGTTGTAAAATTTCATTGAAATTGCGCTGACTTATGAATTAATATATTAAAGATTAGGAAAAGCACAGTAAGCATAAGTACATAAAATAAACAAGGATAACTCTAACTGGTTTTTTATGTAACTGATGTAACTCAGAGCATATTTGTTATTTATATATAACTGTATTAGCCATATTAGGTTTACATAAAAGATATTGTCTTTCATTCCTGCATGATCTTAAAAAGATTACAAACATAGAGGATTACTTCAAGCATGATTTTAAGCTGGCTATGAAATACAGTCAAAATGCTTGGATAAGGGTTTGTGCAATATTTAAACTGATCTAAAATAAAAACTTGATTTCTTCAGCACAGAAGTCTGAAAGTTTTAAGGAAGGGAGAAAATGTATTATTTGTTCACCTTTGCAAACAGAGGATTAACAAAACCCTGCATGCTTTGATCAAATTATTTGTAGGCAATCCTAAAAACTTTTATCTTTCATGAATTCAGTACCTTTAACATGTTCACAGAATTGTGTCAGCAAGGTTCTCAAGCTACAGAATTATAACACCAGTGAGCTTATGATCCAGTCATATTGTGGAACTATTCTGATCTTATCTAGTCTTGGGACAAAAAAGCCCCATGATTTGTGATCTATGCATGTAGAGTGGAATCTTTGATTTACCCATTTGCTTCCTGGGCTGGGGTTCTTCTAACTTCACTTCAGCCACTTCCATTCTCAATGAATGTGGAAGGTGGAAGAGCGATAAGAATAGATCAGTCTGACCACAACTCTTATTTTCCCATAGACTTCTGTCTGTACAGCTGAAAACATGTGTTTATGATGGTCGAGTTAGTGCTTATTTGAATAAATATAGTTCTGACCAAAAGGATAAAACATTTTACTTCCCCATCATATGGAACATGTCCCTAGATTTATCTTTATTTCTTTTCTGTGTATTTTGAGTGGTATCTGATAGGAATTTAACAACCACTTTGTTGGATTTTCCTACTGAATGTAACACTCATGCAATCCAAACATTCTTTGATATTTTATCAGCTGCCTCAGAGAAAGATCTTTCATAGAACTAGAATGTCAATTGTAATGTGTGTTTTTAAAGGAAGCTTTGTGAGCTTTGCATCTATTGCTAAATGAATTGTAAGTTCCCCAAGCATACAGATCGGTGAAGCAAAATGCATTAATCACAGCTTTTTGAGTGTTCTAATCATCAATCCACGCTTAGTATACAAGTTTGCAGAAAGACAATTAGATAACTAATTTCAGTTCCTGTGCCAAAGGATGAACTATAATAAGCTTTAAGTAAATATTAAGTGGGAAAGATTAACATTGCATGAAGCTGAGCCTTAAGCAATTAAAACTCAGTGAAAGATTGTTGAATTTATACAAGTAGTCTAATCACTTACCCAGAAGTATGTCATCATTGTGACAAGAGGGTAGAACAAGTATATGGGTCAGGTTTTTTCCTGCTGCCTTAGTTTATCTCATGTCATGAAATGGCAGTGTGATTCCTGTTGTACCTGGGCTAGAAATTCACTAATACAAGTGATCGTGGCAGGGCACTCTTATAATAACATCACTGTGTCACAACACTAGATGGTATTTTGAGCTCCTAAAAACACAGCTTTTTGGTATAAATGTTATAAAAAGAACAGTGTAACATTTTATCTAGGTGTGTCAGAATGGTTATAAGTGCTTTTACTAAAATCATTCTGCAGTGTTCAGAAATAAGGATAATAATATTACAATATTTTCATAAGAGTAATCAAGAACTCCCTTGCATTTTTCTGTTTGTTTCATGACCTAAGTGTTAGTTTGCTACTGGGAGGCAGGTATATACCTTAATCCATACAAAGGTATGTTGTAAAAGCAAAACCAACCTTCTCCGGACAACTGATATGAAAAGGTTATACTTCAGAGGGTGGGAAACAAAGAACTAAACCCCCCCACTTTTTTATATATCTAAACAAAATCTGAAGAGCAGAAAAGTGACTGTTTCTGAATATCTGCAAAGTGTGTGTCAAGTTTTCATGAACTGCAATGCAACCATAGCTTATGAAAGGAGATGAGAGAAGTTTAGATCTTAGCACAGGATTGCTTATACTGAATTTTGGAGGTTATATAAGAGAAAAGTTTCTGGGTTCAGCTGTCACAGTGCTGTCAGAATGGCTCCCTGCTGATTAAGGAAGAGTGAAAGGTGCCATCTCATCAGAAGGACCTTTATTCACTGCAAATAATGAAAAACATGCACATGACTTCACCATAACCTTCCAGCTGACAAATGTGACTTGTGCTTTATTCATGCATTTGTACGGGCAGGTGTTCTGAAAGGGCAGTGTCCTTCCCACCCCAGTTTTCAGGGACCTTCTCTCTTAGAGAAGTTTGTCAAAAGAAAAGGTACAGAAAGACTGAATGAGCATCAAATACAAAGCTGACATAATAAAAAAATATGGTTCTGTGAATATAACTGTTTTTTCTACAGTGATGACATTTCTGTTTCTTGTTGCTTCCTCCCAAGAAAATAGAGAACTGAAGGGGTCAAATTCTGTCCTCCTGTGTTCTTACGGCTCCTCCTGACCTTAGTAAGAGACATATTATCACACAGATGCATCATCTGAACCTAATAGCTCAGTGAATGATTCCCTGTCTCTCACACAGGGTGGAATAGAATTCTGCTGTGGGTTTCCAGGCACAGGCAATATATGTGAGTCTGCACGTGTGCCAGAGGTAGTTGTGCTGATGGAGCAAAACATCTTGCTCCTTTATGTAACAGTGTGTTAAGATACTTTGTGAAATACTATTCATAAAATATTAACCATTTTACCAGCGTGTTCAGTACAATGATGGAAGTTAAATGCTAAGGTTTCCAAGAGGGCACGCCTTCAGCCTGATATAAATCTCATACAGACTTACTGACTCCATCTGAGTACTGACTTTTGGTGGTACCCAAGGGCCTGGTGCTTTCAGCTTATTCTCTCCCACATTACTAGTTAGGAGTGAGATTAAAAAGAATAAATAAATGGAGATGGTTGCTTCACCAAGATTATCTTGG